>NC_052071.1:45375020-45699111 GCF_015852505.1 Tachyglossus aculeatus
TGAGGCTTCTTCTACCTGCCCGTCAGTGGATTCTTAAATGCTTCAGTCCTGCTGTAGGGAAAATCAAGCCAGGCTCGCATGTCACCAATAGCAGTAGCAGTCAAAAGGCTGAATATCTCTGGGGCCAGCCCAGATGCTTGGCATTGTCACAGGGGAGTCCCTTCCCCCTCCTCCCCCACCCACCAGGAGCAATCCCATCCCTCAGGACAGCCGGAGATCAAATATACTGTGACACCAAACTGCCTATCTTGAGAGGAAGTGGAGAATAATTCCTGCCCTCCCCCTTCACTTAAAGAATGGCTTAGTCGATAGAGCACAGGCTGGGGAATCAGAAGGATCTAGGTTCTAATCCCGGTTCTGCCATATGTCTGCTGTGTGACCTTGGGCAAGTCACTTCACTTTTCTAAGCCTCAGTTACCTCATCTGTAAAATGGGAATAAAGACTGTGAGCACCCTGTGGGACAACCTGATTACCTTGTATCTACCCCAGCGCTTAGAACAGTGGTTGGTACATAGTAAGCACTTAACAAATGCCATCATTAATGTTATTATTATTATTATTTCTGGACACCTGTCCACATGTTTTGTTTTGTTTTCTGCCCTCCCTTCTAGACTGTGAACAGTATGGACCATCTCTATATGTTGTCAACTTGTACTTCCCAAGCACTTAGTACAGTGCTCTGCATGCAGTAAGTGCTCAATAAATATGATTGAATAAATGAATGAATGAATTTCTGAGAAATCATCAGTCAAAACCCCTCTTCCCTCATCACCTGCCCCTCACCTGCAATTAGCAGGGGGGAGAGGGGACTGACCCTCCCTCTTTCAAGCAGTTATACCAAGACCTCACTGTAAGATCGTTATGATCAGGAAATGTGTCTGCTAATTCTGTTGTGTTATACTCTCCCAAGCATTTAGGACAGTGTTCTGCAGGGTAGGGATTAGAACCCATGTCCTCTGACTCTCAATCCCGTACTCTGGCCACTAGGCCATGATGCTTCTCACATGAAGAAATGGCATGAAATGAGGCAGGATCACCCTCTGATTTCTGAACAAAGGAAAAGATTTAGGAATGAAACTATCCTGAAGGGTGCGAGGGACTAACACATAAAGTAGTCACTCAATCAATGATATTTTTTGAGGGTTTATTGTTTTCCGAGCACTATACTAAGCTCTTGGGAGAGTACAGTACAACAGAGTTGGTAGACACATTCCCTTGCCCAAAAGGAACTTACAGACTAGAGGGGGAGGCAGACTTTAAAATAAATTATGGCTATGTATTTAAGGGTTGTGGGGCTGAGGGTGGGGTGAATATCAAGTTCATTCATTCAATCAAATTTATTAAGTGCTCACTGTGTGCAGAGCACTATACGGATCCAAGTGCCTAGGTGATACAAAAGGGAACAAGAGTAGGTTTATAGGCTTAAAAGCTTAAAGCAGGGTGAAGTGTCCCATCTTGCCTTGAAAGGCTAAAGTTGACAAAAAACAAGTTTGTTCTGTCACCCCTCTACCACTACCAGAGAAAACATATATAGAAACTAAAGGGGGAAATGAAATTGATCAGGAGTGCCTGGGCCAGAGAAATAATAATAATAATTATGTTGGTATTTGTTAAGGGCTTACTATGTGCCAAACACTGTTCTAAGCACTAGGGAGATACAAGGTAATTAAAGTTGTCCCATGTGGGGCTCACAGTCTTAATTCCCATTTTACAGATGAGGGAACTGAGGCACAGAGAAGACTTGCCCAAAGTCATGCAGTTGACAAGTGGCGGAGGCAGGATTAGAACCCACGACCTCTGACTCCCAAGCCCGGGCTCTTGCCACTAAGTCACGCTGCTTCTCTAAAGGGAAACCTTTATGATAAGAATAACCTTTTCAATTAATCAGTCAATTGTATTTACGGAGCCCTTACTGTGTGCAGAGCACTGTAGTAAGCTCTTGATCATGTGTTCAAATCCCGGCTCTGTCAATTGTCAGCTGTGTGACTTTGGGCAAGTCACTTAACTTCTCTGGGCCTCAGTTACCTCATCTGTAAAATGGGGATGAAGACTGTGAGCCCCACGTGGGACAATCTGATCACCTTGTATTCTCCCCAGCGCTTAGAACAGCGCTGTGAACATAGTAAGTCATTATTATTTATTATTATTATTACAACACAACAATATAGCAGACATAGAACTTACAGTCTATAAGGGAAGACAGACATAAATATAAATAAATTATGGGTGCATACATAAATGCTCTGTGGCTGGGGGGTGGGCTAGCAGTGAAGAGTAGAGGGAGCAAGTCAAGGACATGCAGAGGGGAGTGGGAAAAGAGGTAATGAGGGCTTAGTCAGGGAAGGCCTCTTGGAAGAGATGTGCCTTCAGTAAAGCTTTTAAGATTTGGAGAGTAATTGTCTGTCAAGAAATGAAAAAGGAGGATGTTCCAGGCCAGAGGCAGGGCATAGACGAGAGGTCGGCAGTGAGACAGACAAGATTGAGGTACAGTGAGTAGATTGGAATTGGAAGAGTGAAGTATTGAGCTGGGTTGTAGTACAATGATGATGATGATGATGGCATTTGTTAAGCGCTTACTATGTGCAAAGCACTGTTATAAGCGCTGGGGGAGGTTACAAGGTGATCAAGTTGTCCCACTGGGGGCTCACAGTTTTAATCCCCATTTCACAGATGAGGTAACTGAGGCACAGAGAAGTGAAGTGACTTGCCCAAAGTCACACAGCTAACAGTTGGCAGAGCCGGGATTTGAACCCATGATTTCTGACTCCAAAGCCCGTGCTCTTTCCACTGAGCCACACTGCTTCTCAACAGAACTAGACCGATGTCAAGCCTTCCCAACCGACCCACTTCACTGTAGGGGGCAAGATGATCAAATGCTTTAAAGTCTGCTGTAAGGAGTTTCTGTTTGATGTGGAGGTGGTTGGGCAACCACTGGAAGTTCTTGAGGAATGGGGAAACATGGACTGAATGTTGTAGAAAAATGATCCCGGCAGCAGAGTTAAGTATGGACTGGAGTGGGGTGAGACAGGATGCAGGGAGGTCAGGAAGGAGGCTGACACAGTAATCAAGGCAGGACTGGATAAGCGCTTGGATTAACGTGGTAGCAGTTTGGATAGAGAGGAAAGAGCAGATTTTAGTGATGTTGGGAAGGCTGAACCCACAGGATTTAGGGGTAGATGGAATATGTGTGTTGAATGAGAGAGTGGAGTCAATAATAACACCAAGGTTATGACCTTGTGAAACACGAAGGATGGTGGTGCCATCTACAGTGATGGGAAGGTTAGAGGGAGAACAGGGATTGAGTGGGAAGATAACGAGTTCTGTTCTGGACATGTTGAGTTAGAGGTGACAGCAGGACATCCAAGTAGAGATGTCTTGAAGGCAGCAGGAAACGTGAGGCTGCTGAGAGGGAGAGATATCAGGGCTGGAGATGTAGATATGGGTATCATCTGCATAGAGGTGGTGGTTGAAGCCATGGGAGCAAATGAGTTCTCCAAAGAGTGGGTGTAGATGGAGAACAGAAGAGAACCCAGAACTGAACCTTGAGGGACAGCCAAAGGGGGATGGGAGTCAGAGGAAGAGCCTGAAAAAGAGACTTAGAATGAGCAGCCAGAGAGATAGGAGGAGAACCGGGAGTGGACAGTGTCAGTGAAGCCGAGGTTGGATAATGTTTCCAGGAGAAGAGTGTGGTTGAAAGTGTTGAAGGCAGTTGAGAGGTCAAGGAGGATTGGGATGGAGTAGAGGCCGTGGGATTTAGCAAGAAGGAGATCATTGGTGACCTTTGAGAGGCTGGTTTCTGTGGAGTGAAGGGGACAGAAACCAGATAGGAGGGGGTCAAGGAGAGAGTTAGAGGAGAGGATCTTGAGTCACTAGGTGAAGACAACTCGCTCGAGGAGTTTGGAGAGGAATGGTAAGAGAGCAATGGGATGATACTTGAAGAGAGCCATGGGGTAAGGGAGGGTTTTTTTTTAGGGTGTGGAGGCATGAACATATTTGAAAGCAGTGGGGAAGAAGCCAGCTGAGAGGAAACAGTTGAAAATCTGTTGGATGGGGAAGGAAGAAGGGAGTGGGCAAGTGTTTTGATAAGGTGCAAAGAGAAGGGGTTTGCACTTGAATTTGCACCCTTTATTGACCCCTCCCTCCACCCCACAACACTTACATACATATCCATAATATCATTTATTTATTTATGTTAATGTCTCCCCATCTAGACTAAGCTCCTTGTGGGCAGGGAATGTGTCTACCAACTCTGGTATAGTGTTGGTACAAGTGCTTAGTATATTATTTTGCATACAGTAAGAGCTGAGTAATCACAATTGATTGAAGAAAGGCTCAGGAGGATGGGATGCAAATTGGTGGCCAAAGAACAGTGAAAAGGAGGGAGAGCTGGGAAACATGCCAAGGGAATTCTGGGAGATCTGGAGATGGTTTCCCGCCCTCCACTCTCTAAAAGCAATGTGTCATCAATGACCTGACGAAAGGAAAGACAGAAAGATAGGTTAAGAGAGACCCAGGAAAGAGTAGTAAAATAATAATAGTAATGGTATTTGTTAAGCACTTACTATGTGCCTGGCACTGTACTACCCGCTGGGGTGGATTAAAACAAATTGGGCTGGACACAGTTCCTGTTCCACGTGGATCTCACAGTCTTAATCCCTGTTTTCCAGATGAGGTAACCTAAGCACAGAGAAGTGAAGCGACTTGCCCAAGGTCACACATCAGACAAGTGGCAGAGCCGTCATTAGAACTCAAGTCCTTCTAATTCCCAGGCCTGTGTTCTATCCATTAGGGCTGAGCAAAAGAGAGAGAGAGAGAGAGAGAGAGAGAAACCCTGGGGATGAGGACAGATAGACAGATATATCAAGAGGAGTAAAGGAAGGATTAAGATAAAGGCGAAGGAAGAAGAAACGAGGGAGCAAGAGAGGCGAGAGAGGGACAGAAAGAGCAAGTGCTTGGAAATTGAGGAGCTTAGTTTTAAAAGCCCTGGCCACTTTCTCTCTCCCCCTCCCCCTCAGGCACCCAGACAGCTACAGGGGGACTTAGTCATTGGGCTCTTTAGGACCCATCATTAGTATAACAGCATCGGCAGAGGGCGAAGCCATGGGGAGGGAGGGAAGAAAGGAGGGAGGCGAGGGAGACAGACAGAGAGATGAGGCCTTTTAATGCATGTTTGATCCTCAGCACCCAATTCACAGCTGGTGCACCAGGAGGTATCCCCGCTCGGCCATATGCTGTACGTGCTGCTACAATTACCCCTCTTGAGGAAGGCGGAGATTCACACAGCATTCTCCAGTTCTCGGGGAGGGGGAGAGGAGGAGGAGGTGAAGGGGGTAGGGAATGCAGCCAAGGTTGAAAGAGGAGAGGGGAGTTAATTTTCACAGGCTGCTCTAGCTGATTTGTGCGAGTTAGTTGCTTTAATCCCCCTTCTCCCCCGATGGGATTTGTTAATAGACATTTTCTCTCTCTGTTTGTATCAGTGGTATTGTTTTGTAGGGGTTATCATTTATTTAAGATATTCTGAGGCGGGATGGACTGGAGAGGAAAGAGAAGTGGGGAATCCCTTTTCCGGTCTAAGTACATATATAAAATCTCTATGGCTATCAATATATTTATGCTTGGTTAAAGGTTTTTCCGCATCTCCGCTTGGAAGCTCCTTGAGGGCAGGAGCTTAGACTGTGAACCCTGTAGTAATAATAATAATGGTATTTGTTAAGTGCTTACTATGTGCAAAGCACTGTTCTAAGCTCTGGGGAGGATACAAGGTGAGAAGCAGCGAGGCTCAGTGGAAAGAGCCCGGGCTTTGGAGTCAGAGGTCATGGGTTCAAATCCCGGCTCCACCAATTGTCAGCTGTGTGACTTTGGGCAAGTCACTTCACTTCTTCATGCCTCAGTTCCCTCATCTGTAATACAGGGATGAAGACTGTGAGCCCCACGTGGGACCACCTGATCATCTTGTATCCCCGCAGCGCTTAGAACAGTGCTTTGCACATAGTAAGCGCTTAACAAATACCATCATCATTATTATTATTGTCAGGTAGTCCCACGTGGGGCTCACAGTCTTAATCCCCATTTTACAGATGAGGGAACTGAGGCACAGAGAAGTGAAGTGACTTGCCCAAAGTCACACAGCTGCCAAGTGGCAGAGCCAGGATTAGAACCCGTGACTGCTGACTCCCAAGCCTGTGCTCTTTCCACTGAGCCACGCTGTATGAGACAGAGAGTGGGTCTGACCTGATTAACTCATCTACCCCTGCACTTAGAACAGTGCTTGACATGTACTAAGCGCTTAACAAATATTATAGATTCCAAGCACACACCGGAATCATTATAGTTCAGTGCTATGCCTACTGTAGATGTTCATTAGAAATCAGTTGATTGGCTGGCTTTATGGGACAGGACTTTTAAAGAAGTTTTCATTGCTGACCCAGGTTTGGTTAAAGACACAAGTGAAAAGCAGGGAATGGCAGAGACTATGAAATGGAACCAGGACCCCCCAGCTGTGATGATCTCAGTTCCCTCTGTCTCAACTCCCAGCTCCATCACGGGCTGTTATCCCAACCCTCCACTCCAAAATGACTTTGCTATCTCCCTCAATAATAATGGCATTTATTAAGTGCTTACTATGTGTCGGGCACTTTACTAAGCCCCGGGATGCATACAAGCAAAGAGGGTTGGATACAGTCCCTGTCCCATGTGGGACTCACAGTCTCAATCCCCATTTTACAGATGAGGTAACTGAGGCACAGAGAAGTGAAACGACTTGCCCAAGGTCACACAGCAGACATGTGGTAGAGCCGGGATTAGAACTCATGACCTTCTGACACCAAGACCCGTGCTCTTTCCACTATACCACTCTGCTTCCCTCAACCATGTGTCTTCTTTTTCAGAGTTCTGCCCCTTTCCTAGGTTGACTTCAGACTCATTTCAGGATGAGGTAGGATTCTGCATCAGATTTCCCTGCAGGAGAGTCTAGTCTGAGACCCTGGGTTCTCTTATTTGATAATAATAATGATGGCATTTGTTAAGTGCTTACTATGTGCAAAGGACTGTTCTAAGCGCTGGGGCGGATACAAGGTGATCAGGTTGTCCCTCCTGGGGCTCACAGTCTTCACCCCATTTTACAGATGAGGTAACTGAGGCACAGAGAAGTAAAGTGACTTGCCCAAAGTCACACAGCTGACAATTAGCAGAGTCGGGATTTGAACCCATGACCTCTGACTCCCAAGCCTGTGCTCTTTCCATTGAGCCACGCTGCTTCTCTAGATTTGTATATATTTATTACTCTATTTATTTATTTATTTATTTATTTTGCTTGTACATATCTGTTCTATTTATTTTATTTTGTTAGTATGTTTGGTTTTGTTCTCTGTCTCCCCCTTTTAGACTGTGAGCCCACTGTTGGGTAGGGACTGTCTCCATATGTTGCCAACTTGTACTTCCCAAGCGCTTAGTACAGTGCTCCGCACACAGTAAGCGCTCAATAAATACGATTGATTGATTGATTGATCTGCCTCAACCCCAATTCCTGGCTTTGGGGGCAGTGGACTTCTCTTCCTTGCAACTGAACTCTGGAACAGGTGTGTTCATCTGTGTACTCCTCTGGGCTACTAGGGGACCTGCACTGGAGCAGGCTTTTCTTAAGCAAAGAAAGTTTAATATGTTTAACAGGTTTACCCTTTCGACAAGGTAAGCCGATCTCTGCTCCGCTGACTCAGCCCCAAACCTCTCCCAGGGAACAGACTCGAAACAGAGCTGGCGTCTACTGGGAGAGTACACTGCTGAGCGTTTGTGGTAGTACCTGGACCCATGAGGGAGTATTCATTTCAAGATAGAGTGACAAGCATCTTTAGTCGTTCACTGGCTGTTTCATCCTAAAGAAGGGCCTTCCTCACGTCCCAGTGCGGAGAGTTGTTTTGGACCATCTGGAGAGTTGTTTTGGACCGTCTCTATATGTTGCCAACTTGTACTTCCCAAGAGCTTAATACAGTGCTCTGCACACAGTAAGCACTCAATAAATACGATTGAATGAATGAATATGCCTTTGCGGCACACAAATACCAATCATGGTAATAATAAGAAGAATTGTAGTATTTGTTAGGCGCTTCCACCATGCCAAGTACTGAGCTAAGTGGTGGGAGAGATACAGTCAGATAGGATATAATCCCTATCCCATATAGTAGTATAATAGTAGTATAGCAGTAGTAGTATACTGCTCCGCCCAGAATATGTGCTGAGTAAATACCATTGATTGATTTGGTTGATTAAAACCATTCTGTGGCCCTATCTCTCTCCTTAAAGACTCAGGCATGCCATTTGTTGCCCTAGCCTGAGGCCCACTCTCAGACTTAGCAGCATGGAAAGGGGATGATTCTCCATGGTTCCAGGAAAGGAGAGGTGCATGCGGAAACCATGATATTTCAGTTTCTCTGAGACAGAACCAGTTCTTTATTTCAATCATTAATGGGGCTATCACTTTCGATAATCTGGGAGCTGAACCAGAAATCATGGGTTGGGTTTTGATTTCATTTCAAATCAGTTCATTAGCGGTGAGCTACCCCTTTGGCGGGGCAAGGTCAGATTTCAGGCTACCGATAAACTGGGCTGGTGAGGACACACACTCAGCTTCATCCCAGCGGTTGGGGTGGTGAGAGGACAGGAAGGTAGGAAGAAGGCAGATCGTTAATGGGGGACAGCAGCATTGGTCGACTCCAGTTTCCCCGTTGTGCTGGAGAAGAGCTGTAAAATGAGGATTTGATACCTTTCTTCCTTCTACTTGAAGCAGCATGGCTTAGTGGATATGTTGCCAACTTGTACTTCCCAAGAGCTTAGTACAGTGCTCTGCACACAGTAAGCGCTCAATAAATACGACTGAATGAATGAATGAATAGAGCACGGGCCTGGGAGACAGAAGGTCATGGGTTCTAATCCCAGCTCTGCCACTTGTCTGCCTTGTGAACTTGGGTACGCTTCTTTGGGTCTCAGTTCCCTCATCTGTAAAATGAGAATTAAGACTGTGAAACCCATGTGGGACAGGTCTATCCACCCATGTGGGACAAGACTATCCAACCTAATTTGCTTGTATCTACCCCAGTGCTTAGTACATTGTCTAGCACATAGTTTTTAACTAATACCATAATTACTATTATCATTATTAGGCCGTGAGCAGGAGAGAAATGCCTTCTCTACATTCATTCATTCAATTGTATTTATTGACTGCTTACTGTGTGCACAGCACTGTACTAAGCGCTTGGGATGTACGAGTCAGCAACATATACAGCCGGTCCCTACCCAACAATGGGCTCATTACATCCTTTCAGGATTTTCTCATTTGCCCTTATCCACTATTCCTGTCCACTACAACTAGCCACTATGCCTTCACCTGAGAAGCAGAGTTGCAGAGTGGCTAGAGCCTGGGCTGGGAGTCAGAGGGTCATGGTTTCTGCTCCATATGTCTGCTGTGTGACCTTGGGCAAGTCACTTCACTTCTCTGGGCCTCAGTTACCTCATCTGCAAAATGGAGATTGAGACACTGAGCCCCACATGACAGGGACTGTGTCCAACCTGATTTGCTTTTATCCACTCCAGCACTCAGTACAGTGCTTGGCACATAGTAAAGGCTTAACAAATACCATAACTATTATTATTGCTATTATTATTATTATGTCTAGATGGAAGGCACAACCTCCACCTGTATGGCCACAAGCCATGTTATCTAGTGGAAAAAGCATGGGGCTGGGAGCCAGAGGATCTGGATTCTAATCCTGTCTCTGCCACTTGCCTGCTGGGTAATTTTGGATATCAGCTCACGTGTCAATGCCTCAGTTTCTTCATCTGTCAAAAGGGGATTCAATATCTGTTCTCCCTCCAACTTAGATTGTGAGCCCCATGTGGGACATGGACTGTGTTTGACCTGATTAACTTGCATCTACTCCTTGTTTAGAACAATGTTTGACATGTACGTGGCTCAGTGGAAAGAGCACGGGCTTTGGAGTCAGAGGTCATGGGTTCAAATCCCGGCTCCACCAATTGTCAGCTGTGTGACTTTGGGCAAGTCACTTAACTTCTCTGTGCCTCAGTTACCTCATCTGGAAAATGGGGATTAAGACTGTGAGCCCCCCGTGGGAAAACCTGATCACTTTGTAACCTCCCCAGGGCTTGACACAGTGCTTTGCACATGGTAAGTGCTTAATAAATGCCATCAAAAAAGGGCTTAGCAGTCATCATCAGCAGCAGCAGCTGGAGTAACAAGCAGTCCATTCTAGTTGGCTCTAACCCAAAGAAGCAGCATGGCCTAGTGGAAAGACCACTGGCCTAAAAGTCAAAGGTCCTGGGTTCTAATCCTGGCTCTTCCCCTTGCCTCCTGTGTGACCAAGGACAAATCACCTAACTCCCCTGTATTTCAGTTTCCTCATCTGTAAACTGGGAATTCTACTTAGACCATGAGCCCTCTGTGGGACAGGGACTGTGTCCAAACTGGTTATCTTGAATCTACCCTGGAGCTTAGTACAGTGCTTGGCACATTTAATGGCCGTGAAGTCTCCAAATCCTGCTGATGGGGCAGATTCACCCAGAGCTGGTCTTCCTTTCACTGAGGGGAGCCCAGTAAGCGCTCTATAAATATGACTGAATGAATGAATGAATGGGGCTTATTGGGCCAATGTTTTTCAAAGTAAATGGTGTTGAGGAGATCGTAGAGTTATCTTCCATGCACATACCCTGAAATCTTCCCCAGGCTGGCAGGAAAAGCACTAATCGACATATTATCAAGTCCCATGACATCTGTTAAGTGGGGAAGAACAACAGCAGCAGGTAGGCCAGGCGGGTGTGTAGCAATCAAAGACAAGGTGTCTCATTGAGAATCCTCCAATTCCTGAGACCCTCAGGGCTTCTTCGTTTTAGCAATCAGCCCTGCAGCTGTGACTCCAGCCGCCATCTAGAATTCAGAGTCCAGGCGCCTACAGTGTGGAAAAGACTCATCACCCCTTTCAGTCAAACTCACGCCCATGACAAGTAAAAGCATTATTATTATTGATAATAGTACTAATTGGTTCCTAGGAGCCAAGCACTGTACTAAGTACTGGGGAAAGTGCCTTCACACATCACTAAAGTCTGTCTTTTCGACTGCATCCAAACTGCTAATCCAAGCGCTTATCCTATCCCATCTTGATTACTCTGTCAGCTTCCTTGCTGACCTCCTTGTCTCCTGTCTCTTCCCACTCCAATCTATACTTCCCTCTATGCCCGGATCATTTTTCTACAAAAATATTCAGTCAGTGCATCCCCACTCCTCAAGAACCTCCAGTGGTTGCCCATCCACCTCTGCATCAAACAGCGTGGCTCAATGAAAAGAGCACGGCCTTGGGAGTCAGAGGTCATGGGTTCAAATCCCGGCTCCGCCAATTGTCAGCTGTGTGACCTTGGGCAAGTCACTTCACTTCTCTGGGCCTCAGTGACCTCATCTGTAAAATGGGGATTAAGACTGTGAGCCCCACGTGGGACAATCTGATCACCTTGTATCCTCCCCGCGCTTAGAACAGTGCTTTGCACATAGTAAGTGCTTAACAAATATTATTATTATTATCAAACAAAATCTCATCTTGCCCCATCCTAACTCACATTACTGCTCTCTTACTACAACCCAGCCCTCACACTTCACTCCTCTCATGCCAACTTTCTCATTGTACCTCGATCATGTCCATCTAGCCAACGACCTCTCACCCACATCATCACCATCAATCGTATTTATTGAGTGCTTACTATGTGCAAAGCACTGTTCTAAGCGCTGGGGAGGTTACAAGGTGATCAGGTTGTCCCACGGGGGGGCTCACAGATTTAATCCCCATTTTACAGATGAGGTCACTGAGGCTCAGAGAAGTTAAGTGACTTTCCCAATGTCACAAAGAAGACATGTGGTGGAGCTGGGATTCGAACTCATGACCTCTGACTCCCAAGCCTGGGCTCTTTCTACTGAGCCACGCTGCTTCTTTATAATAATAGTAATAATGACATTTATTAAGCACTTACTACATGCAAAGCACTGTTCTAAGCACTGGGGGGGATACAAGGTGATCAGGTTGTCCCACGGGGGGCTCACAGTCTTAATCCGCATTTCCTGCCTCTGGCCTAGAACACCCTCCCTCTTCATGTCTGACAAACAATGACTCTCCCCACCTTCAAAGCCTTATTGAAGGCACAACTCCTCCAAGAGGCCTTCCATGACTTGAACCTCATTTCCTCTTCTCCCACTTTCTTCTACATTGCCCTGATTTTTGTCCTTTAGTCACCCTTTCCTCAGCCCTACAACACTTTCCTCTAGACTGTAAGATCATTGTGGGCAGGAAAAATGTCTGTTTTATTGTTGTGTTGTACCCTCCCAAGTGCTTATTATAGTGCTCTGATTATGTACATATCCATAATTTATTTATATAAATGCTGGTCTCTCCCTCTAGACTGTGAGCTCGTTATGGGCAGAGAATGTGCCTACCAACTCTGTTATATTGTACTCTGCCAAGCACTTAGTACAGTCCTCTGCACACAATAAATGCTCAATAAATATGATTGATTGATAGAATGTGTCTACCAACTCTGGTGTACTGTACTCACCTAAGAGTTGGGTATGATGATCTGTACATAATAAACACTCAATAAATACTGCTGATTGATTAATTAACTGATTGGTTGATACAAAATTATCAGTTTGGAAATAGTTCCTGTCCCACAAGAGCCATCTTGAGCATAAAGGATCAGGATAGAGAAGTATGCCCAAACACCTCTCAAGGATAACCCCCTCTCTCCCCACCCCCACACACTCCTGCAACTGGCAGAGCTGGGATTAGAACCCAGATCCTCTGACCACAGGCCTATACTCTTTCCACTAGGCCTCGGTACTTCCACACTAGGCCACACTGCTTCCACTTAAGTCTCTGTGCCTCAGTTACCTCCTCTGTAAAATGGGAATTAAGACTATGAGCCTTATGTGGGACAGGGACTATGTCCAACTTGATTATCTTGACTCTACCCCAGCACTTAGTACAGTGTCTGGTGCATAGTAAGGGTTTAACAAATACCATTTAACAAAAATAAATAAACACAATAAATAAATACGTATAAATAAGCTTACCCATGCCTATCAACATGGCAGTAGGTTTTTACTCCTGTCCAGGAGGTGTTTTGGGTCAGAACTTCACTGGTAGGATTGTACTCTCCCAAGCACTTAGTACAGTGCTCTGCACACATTAAGCACTCAATAAGTATGATTGAATGAACAAATAAATATGAATGAATGAATTAATGGTTCAAGTCAGTACTCTGGACAGCAGGCCCCAAGTGACTCTCAACATGTGGTCATTTTTTAGGGGTTCAATGTTCCGTGTTTCCTTGGAATCAAATGGAAGGGAAATACTCACGGAAGCCTCCTGAATCCTATCCAGAAAGCAGCAGGGAAGATCAAGAGGAAAAGTGGCTAGGGGTAAGGGAGAGAGATGCATTTTAGAAGACGAATTCCAGCAAAACTCAATAAATACCATTGATTGAACAATCACTTCAAGCGCTTAGTACAGTACTCTGCATGCAGTGAGCGCTCAGTAAATACCATTGATTGATCAATCTCCTAGATGAAGGGTAGCATTCTTCCTGTTGAGATCTTCCCCTCTCCCTTAATGTTTGTCTCCTCTTCTAGATTGTGAGCTTCTTGTGGGCAGGAAACATATCTATCAACTTTATCGCTATCTCCCAAATACCAAGTACAGTGCTCAACACACGATAAGCACTCAATAAATACCACTGATTGATGGATTTGATATCTCTGTTGAGACCTATAGTATGGAGAACTAGGGGAGAGGGAGACCCAGAGGAGAAGTTGAGGAGCTAGGGGAAGGGGAATTTGCAGGGGGTGAAGTCAAAACTCACCCATCCTAGGCAACAGCGTCATGGGAGAGAGTCAAAGGCAGAGACTCAAGTTTACTGTGCAGAAGGAGGCAATGGTAAATCCCTTCCATATTTTTACCAAGAAAACTCTATGGATACATTACCAGAACGATTGCAGATGGAGATCAGGGTGTTCTGGGAGAGACATTATTGGTCGGAAATGACTCGATGGCAGAAGACAAGAAAAGAGAGAAATTAATAACCCTGAAGGCCTTAGCCTGACCCTCAGACCTTCTCCATATTGTCTCTTCTCTTATCCCCTATCACTTGAGAGATTAGCAGAGAGCAGATTAACCCTGCTTGTACCCTGGAGGTACTTGGGAGTGGCAACTGGAGCTGGAAGAAAGGAGAGAGGAGTTCTCTGCATTCCTAAATGCGCAGAAATCCACACAAGCAGACAAAAAGGAGAGAAAAACCCCAGAGACGTTTATCTTCTGGGAAGTGTAATAGTGGCAGATGATAGATAAGTGTTCAGCATGTGTATCTTTCCTGATCAAACATTTGGTAAAATCATTCTGCTATTTTCCTAGGAGGAACTCAGAGGAGGGATGGAAAGAAAAAAGTGGAGAAAGATAAAAGGAGATAGAGGGAGGAATTATCTCTCAAACTCATAAAATCATAATAACAATAATGATAATTATAAATAATAATACTGATAATTGTTAATTAATATTATTTCCCCCCTAAACTATATGCTTGTTATGGGCAGGGAATATGTCTGCTCATTCTGTTGAATTGTACTCGCCCAATTGCTTAGAACAGTGCACGTAGTCAGTCCTCAATAAATACAATTGATTGATTGGTTGATTGTTAGCCACATAATATGTGCCAAGAACTGTACTGAGAGAAATATAAGATAAACAGTTGAGCACAATCCCTGTCCCATATGAGGTTTACAGTCACTGTTCTTCCCCAAGTACTCACAATCACCATTGCAAACTGCACAAAGCCATGAAAACAGACTTTCCTCATCCTTATTATGTCGTTTCCTATTCATAATGACTCCAAGGATCTACTTTCTCCAAAACATCCTGTCCTCTGCCATAATCCACAACCTTTCTAACGGTTCTTCCGTTATCATTGTTATCTTTCCTCTCCATCCCACCGCTACCCTGCTCATTCAAGCTCTCATCCTATCCCGTCTGTACTACTGCATCAGCCTTCTCTCTGATCTCCCATCCTCGTGTCTCTCTCCACTTCAATCCATACTTCATGCTGCTGCCCAGATTATCTTTGTCCAGAAACGCTCTGGGCATATTACTCCCCTCCTCAAAAATCTCCAGTGGCTACCAATCAATCTGTGCATCAGGCAGAAACTCCTCACCCTGGGCTTCAAGGCTGTCCATCCCCTCGCCCCTTCCTACCTCACCTCCCTTCTCTCCTTCTCCAGCCCAGCCCGCACCCTCCGCTCCTCCACCGCTAATCTCCTCACCGCACCTCGCTCTCGCCTGTCTCGCCATCGACCCCCGGCCCACGTCATCCCCTGGGCCTGGAATGCCCTCCTTCTGCCCCTCCACCAAGCTAGCTCTCTTCCTCCCTTCAAGGCCCTGCTGAGAGCTCACCTCCTCCAGGAGGCCTTCCCAGACTGAGCCCCCTCCTTCCTCTCCCCCTCGTCCCCCTCTTCATCCCCCCATCTTACCTCCTTCCCTTCCCCACAGCACCTGTATATATGTATATATGTTTATACATATTTATTACTCTATTTATTTCTTTATTTATTTTATTTGTACATATCTATTCTATTTGTTTTATTTTGTTAGTATGTTTGGTTTTGTTCTCTGTCTCCCCCTTTAAGACTGTGAGCCCACTGTTGGGTAGGGACTGTCTCTATATGTTGCCAATTTGTACTTCCCAAGTGCTTAGTACAGTGCTCTGCACATGGTAAGCGCTCAATAAATGCGATTGATGATGATGATCATTGTTATGGTCTCAATCCATCTAGCTGCTGGTCTACCTCTTCCATGTTTTCCCTGGACTTTTCCCATCATTAGTGTCTTCTCCAGAGAATTAGTCCTCCTGATTATCTGTCCAAAATATGCTAATCTAAGTCAAGTCATTTGGCCTCCCAAATACCACTTTGGTTTAATTTGTTCCAAAATCCATTTGTTTGTTTCTCAGGCAGTCCATGGTATTCGCAAAAGCCTTCTCCAAGGCCACTTTTCAAAAGAATCGATGTTCTTTCTATGCTTTTTTTTCATTGTCCAGCTTTCAGATCCATATATTGTCACTGGAAACATCGTAGAGTCATCCTTACAATTAAATTTTATTCATCTTTACAATTTGAGAAGCAGCATGGCCTAGTGGAAGGAGCAGGGACTTGGTAGTCAGGGGACCTGGGTTCTAATCCCAGCTCTGCCACTTTCCTTCTGTATGACCAAGGTCATGTTACTTCACTTCTCTGTGCCTCAGTTTCCTTATTTATTCTCCTTCCCATTTAGACTACGAGCCCTAATGATTAGACTAATGTTTGTCACATAGAGCTCCACTAGATTGTAAGCTCACCATGGGCAGGGTTTTGCACAAAATTAGTGCTCAATAAATAGCATTGATGATAATAATAAGTGCTTTACAAGTACCACAATCATTGATTCAAGACCCAAGAGGTAGGTGGGATAAGGCCTTGAAGAAAATCGTGATGTGTGCGGGGAATGAGATTAGATGGTTATTGGTACACACATGTAAATCAATCAATCAATCATTTGTATTCAGTGAGCGCTTTCTGTATGCAGAGCACTGTACTAAGCGCTTGGGAAGTACAAGTTGGCAACATATACACACTTGTATGTATTTTCACACACACACACCACAAACACTGACTTCCTTCCGTCCAACAAGCACTTGAGGAACATCTAATTCCCGTCATTAGGGGGAAAAGAAAGAACCAGAAAAGGAGGTGGGAATCCCATCTTCCTTTGCCAGATGGGGCTGACTGAACTCTCAACAAGAAGGAAAGGCTGACAACAAGGTGACAGATCAACTCCTGAATCACGGATGTGGAGGAATGAGAGTTAACGGAGCCAGTCAATTCTTTCAGGAAGTCATTCAGCCTCACAAACGCTTGCCTCGCAGCGATTTCAGAATCTCAGAACGAGGAGATACCCAACAGGATTGGCCTTCAATCCCTTGTCTGCTGCTTTTGGGGCCCATTCTAGCTAGTTCTTATCTTCCTCACTAATACCCTGGGGGAAACTGATGGGGGAAAACCTTCAGACCTTGAGAGGTTGCCTTCCCCTACTCTCACTGCCCACAAGCCAGCCAATCAAGGGTCAGTCACCTCATTGAGAGACCCATTTCACAAAGGTCTCTTTCCATTCTTTAGCCAAACCTAGGTCTAACTCTGCTGCCTGGGAACTAACACTTGGACTCAATCAATCAATCAATCGATCAATCAATCACATTTATTGAGCACTTACTGTGTGCAGAGCACTGTACTAAGCGCTTGGGAAGTACAAGTTGGCAACATATAGAGACAGTCCCTACCCAACAGTGGGCTCACAGTCTAGAAGGGGGAGACAGAGAACAAAACCAAACATATTAACAAAATAAAGTAAATAGAATAGATATGTACAAGTAAAATAAATAGAGTAATAAATATGTACAAACATATATACATACATACAGGTGCTGTGGGGAAGAGAAGGAGGTAAGATGGGATGGAGAGGGGGTGGAGGGGGAGAGGAAGGAGGGGGCTCAGTCTGGGAAGGCCTCCTGGAGGAGGTGAGCTCTCAGTAGGGCCTTGAAGGGAGGAAGAGAGCTAGCTTGGTGGAGGGGCAGAGGGAGGGCATTCCAGGCCCGGGGGATGACGTGGGCCGGGGGTCGATGGCGGTACAGGCGACTCAATCAACCAATGGTATTTATTGAGTGCTTACTGTGTGCAGAGCCCTGTACTAAGCGCTTGGGAGAGTACAGTACAACAGAGTTGGTAGACATGTTCTATGACCTCAAGGAGCCTGTCCTATGGCAAGCAATGCCAGCTGCGACTCCCCTCTCAGGGAAGCCCCCTCCTCTCTGCTTCCTTTCCTACCCCCCGGAATCCTCCCGACCCCCAGAGGGGTGGGATAAGAAGTCACAGGAAGGAAATGAGGAGAAGCAAGTGTGACCCCAAGCAAGTCAATTCTCCAGGTCATAGAGTGGAAAGAGTCTACTCACTCATATTCAGGTAATTCCTCTCTGGCCACCTCATCCTGAATAAGAGAGATGGTTCCTCTCCCTTCGTTTTATCAATCAAAAGAAGGAGCATAGTCTAGTGGATAGAGCATGGTCCTGGGAGCCAGAAAGACCTGAGTTCTAATCCCACTCCTCCTCATAGCTGCTGTCTGATCAGGGGCAAGTCATTTAGCTTGTCTTTGCCTCCGTCACCTCATCTCTAAAATGGGGACTAATACCGTGAGCCCCATGGGGGACATGGACTGTGTACATCCAGGTCATGGGTTCGAATCCTGGCTCTGCCACATGTCAGCTGTGTGACCTTGGGCAAATCACTCAACTTCTCTGAGCCTCAGTTCCCTCATCTGTACAATGGGGATTAAGACTGTGAGCCCCGCTTGGGACAACCTGATCACCTTGTATCCCCCCAGCGCTTAGAACAGTGCTTTGCACATAGTAAGCGCTTAACAAATGCCATTATTATTATTATTATTATTATTATTATTATCCAGATTAGCTTCCATCTATCCCAGTGCTTAGTACAGTGCCTGGCCCATAGTGAGCGCTTAACAAATATCATTAAAAAATCTAGGGTATTTATTGAGCACTTACTGTGTACTAAGCACTTGGGAGAGTACAATACCAGAGAGTTGGTAGACACAGTCCCTGCCCACAAGGAACACTCTTTCCCCCCCTCCTCTTTCCCTTTCCCCTTTCCTTCCATTTTCCTCTCTCTCTTTCCTTTCTCTTCCCTTTCGTTTCCCTTCCCTTTCCCTATCACTACCCCACCCTTTCCCCCTCTCTGCTAAAATACTGTTTGAAAGTGTAACAGCAGAAGACTGTCAGCTCACACCTCTGTTCCTGATCTTTCAAAGTCAGGCCTTTGGACACCCCTGGGAGACAGGAAATGGGCAAGTAGGGGGGAAGTCATTCTTTCCCCAGCAGAGACAATCATGTCTCTGCGACAAGACCATGCCAGCAGTTGTCACCCCAGCTTCTGCCAAACAATCAATTGTTTGGCACATTGAATGTGTTTGAAGCACTGTGCTAAGCACTTGGGAGAGTGCAATAAAGCAGTCAGTCACCTTGCCCTCCTCATTCATTCATTCAATCATATTTATCGAGCGCTTACTGTGTGCAGAGCACTGTACTAAGTGCTTGAGAGGTACAAGTCGGCAACATTATTTCGCCTCACTACAGGCCTACTACAGCCCAGATCACCCACTTTGTTCTCCTAATGGTAACCTTCTCACTGTACCTTAAGCTCATCCATCCCGCTGCCGACCTCTCACCACGTCCTGCCTCTGGCCTGGGACTCCCTCCCTCCTCAGATCCGACAGACAATTAATGTCCCCCACTTTCAAAGCCTTAATGAAGGCACATCTCCTCTAAGAGTCCTTCCCTGACTAATCCTCCTTTCCTCTCCTGCCACTCCCTTCTGCATCACCCTGACTTACTGCTTTTATTCATTCCCCCCAACCAGCCCCACGGCACTTACATACATATCCTGTGTCAGCTGTGTGACTTTGGGCAAGTCACTTGACTTCTCTGTGTCTCAGTTCCCTCATCTGTAAAATGGGGATGAAGTCTGTGAGCCCCATGAGGGACAACCTAATTACCTTGTATCTACCCCAGCACTTAGAATAATGGTTGGCACATAGTAAGCGCTTAACAAATGCCATCATTATTATTATATCTGTAGTTTATTTATATTAATGTCTGCCTCCCCCACTAGACTCTAAGCTCACTATGGGCAGGGAATGTGTTTGTTTATTGTTATATTGTATTTTCCCAAGTGCTTAGTACAGTGCCCCGCACACAGTAAGCGTTCAATGAAATAAAATTGACTGACTAGTGCCCTGCACACAGTAAGCGTTCAATAAATGCAATTGACTGACTAGTAGACACAAACCCTGCCCCTGAGGAGCTTCAACCCCCGACTTTGGGCTCTGACTGGGTTGTGCTCATGACAGGGTGATTGAAGTCCAATTCCTAACTTCAATCAAGGTCAAGGGTCAAGTTCAGAATTTGACAGTCTCTACTGTTCTGTTCTGGACCAGGTTACGAGTGGAGGATGGATGGAGCGGGATGTGGATGTCATGGGGGGCAGGGAAGATGAATGCCAAATCATCTCCCCCCATCCATTTGTGCATATTTAGAATGAAATCTCACTCCATTGATCAGGGCCTGCAATCAATGGCGCATCAGTGGAGCTAAGACACCATCCAAATAAAGATAATACAAACGGCAATAAAATAGCATCATTGATTTTAAAATACCCCATTCAGGGCTTTATAAAGTATTCATTAAATGTCTATTAGGACAAATTGAAAGCATCAGAAACACTGGCAACTGGTTATGCAGATTTGCAAATGTTTTGGTTAATTTATAAACGCCGGAGGTCCACAAGTTGGCCGCTTTCAGACATGCGGTGGGCAGCGAGGGGAGTGAGGAATCTATTTTTCCATCTTCCCCCAACTTTTGGTGTGTGTGTGTGTGTGTGTGAGAGAGAGAGAGAGAGAGAGAGAGAGAGAAGTGGGGAGGGGAGAGACAAATGGGGGAGGGGCTGCTGGTTGGGTCCTTTTAAAGGAACAAGGAGACGTTTAATGAATACTTTATAAGGCCTTGGGAGAACGATACCACTTTATCTGAAGGGGCCTGATGTTGCCTGATTACACGGTTATTAATATGGGTGAGTGGGTCAGGAGTCCCAGACACATGGTGGGCTGTAGAATTCTCGTCTTTTAAGAACAGAAGCCAGCTTGATAATAGTACTGGTCTTCATCAATAAAACCCCTGCTTTTTCTCTGAATAACTCAACAGTGTCCTTTTCTCAAAGGCCTCTGCCACCTTCATCTTTAATTGGTTGTAACTGACCCTGTCCCTAACACGTGATCAGTGCCAGACCAACCCAGTTGGTTCCTACTTGTGTGCCATAGGATCGGTCCGCTTGACGGCAGTTATTTTCCTTCTGGGTATTTTTCATATGGGGCTTGGGCACTTTTCATCAGAGAAGCTTGATTTCTTTCTTAGCAGATGGCCTTCCTACTTTGATCTCTGGAACAACTCAAGTTGAATGTTATGGGCTATACATTCCTTAGAAGAAAGGGAGCCAGGGAATCATTTTAATCATTTTACAGAATGAAAAAAGTTATACCATGTGGCAACTGTATGAATATTACCATACCATTCTTTTTTTCCTGTATTCTAGTAATAATAGTAATAATAACAATGATAACAACAATAGTAGCAATAGTATTGTCAAACACTGCACCAAGCGCTGGTTTTAACTGTAAGCTCATTGTGGGCAGGGAATGTGTCTATTGTTTTATTGTACTCTCTCAAGCACTTAGTACAGTGCTGTACACACAGTAAGCACTCAATAAATATGATTGGATGAATGAATGAATGAACTGGATTTCCCTTCATGTCCTTGCTCGTTCATTTCCTCTTAACCTCTCCTTCCTGCCTCTTCACTCTTCCTTGCCTTTATGTTTCATTTCTCCCGTTAAGGCTGGACTTCTCTCTCCTCTCCCCATTCCTCTCTGAATTAACTGTTGCTCAAAGACAATACCTGGCCCTGTTGCTTTGTGAATTATTAGAGACATTTACCATAGGCCCTCTTCATTAATCATTTATTGGTGCGCTTTGTTCTAGGCCTCAGATGTAATTAATGGCTCAATTAATATTTAAATATTAACTATTTTTAAAAACCTAGACATCTCCGTTAAACTCCTCCATTGACAAGTAATTCATAGGTGGAGCTCAAAGAGTGAAAACCCAATACTCACCGGGCATCATTTAACCAACCACCCACACCTCTGTTTCACCAAATTGCCAACCCAGAGAGAAGGATGAGGTTGGCAACCAAAGCTCACATGTATGCACAAATGTGCTTGTGAGCACACACACACACGCGCACACACACACACACACCATATACACTCACCCTTGGCTAGTCCAAGCTTTGGAGGGAGGTCCAAATGAGAATCCATCAATAAATAGTATTTAATGAGTGCTTACTGGGTACCGAGCAGTGTACTAAGCTCTTGGCAGAATATAATAGAGTAATTAGACACAATCTCTGCCCTCAAGATGCTTCTGATCTCACGGAAGTTACACCTCTGATGTGAGGATTCAGTCTGTGACCATATTTCAAGTTTCAGTATCACGATTCTGACAGAATCCTTGTGCCCCACCTTTGCACGCAGGGAGCACTCAATAAATACTACTGATTGACTGAAACGTCAGAGTCGGGCTGGGTTTTTTTTTCCATTTAGATGATGACTTTGTTTATTAGCACTGATGCAAAGATATCTGACCTCGGACCTCTGGCCTCACTAATAAGCTTTTTCAACATTACACGATACATCAATCAATCAATAATCATATTTATGAGTGCTTACTATGTGAAGAGCACTGCACTAGGTGCTTGGGAGAGTACAACAGAATTAGCTGACACGTCCCCTGCCCGTAACGAGCTTACAGTCTAAAAGGGGGAGACAGACATTAATATGCATAAGATATGCATAATATGCACAATATGCATGGGAAGCAGCATGGCTCAGTGGAAAGAGCACGGCCTTGGAAGTCAGAGGTCATGGGTTCAAATCCTGGCTCCACCAACTGTCAGCTGTGTGACTTTGGGTAAGTCACTTAACTTCTCTGTGCCTCAGTTCTCTCATCTGTAAAATGGGGATTAAAACTGTGAGCCCCACGTGGGACAACCTGATCACCTTGTATCCTCTCCAGTGCTTAGAACAGTGCTTTGCACTTAGTAAGCACTTAAAAATGCTATTATTATTATTATTAGTAGTAGTAGTAGTAGTAGTTTTAGTAGTAATTTGTAATGTATTATGTGCTGGAAAGAGAGACCTTGGGGGTGACCGGAGCCACTCTAAGGGAGAGGTGTTCAGTGGGTTGCAACCTTTTATAGTATTTGTTAAACGTTTACTAAGTGCCAAGCCCTGTTCTAAGCGCTGGAGTAGATACAACCCCCTGTCCCACATGAGGATCACAGCCTAAGGACATGGGGCTCTCATGGTTTAAAATATCTCTCAAGGCAGTCCCAATACCCAATAAATGTCCTCATCTACATGACATCCAAGCCATGGCCTCTTGTCATTCATTCATTCAATCGGAATTATTGAGTGCTTACTGTGTGCAGAGCACTGTACTAAGCACTTGGAAAGTACAATTTGGTAGCAAATAGAGACAATCCCTATCCAACAATGGGCTCACAGTGTAGAAGACGGTCCCAAAGGCCAGTTGGAGAGATGGAAGATTTCCACTCTCCCCACTCCTCTAGGAAGTTACTTGCCCCACCTGACATTAATGCTCAGGAACAGTGAGTACTAGAGTGGTGAGCACTAGAGCAGTGGTCAGTGGATCAGTGAGCAGGAGACCCCCGTGGTGAGGCACTCCCAGGGAGAGGCAGCATGACAGGGAAGGAGCAAGTTCCATTTTCTCTGTGCGTCAGTCCGCCCGGCCTTGGGTTCTAGTTTGATTTTGGCTGCCAATGTCTCCCTTTCTTTTCCAGTACCTTTGTTTCCCCTCATCAGATTTTAGGGGCAGCAGTCCCCACCGAATTGGATCTTACTCTATCTGAAAGCTCGTCACTCTGAGGAGGCGGCAGGATCAGACATGCTAAGTTGTTTCCCAACTTCACAGATTGTGCGAGGGGGATTCTTTTGAGCTGACAGACTCAACACGCATGTGCTTTTTCTGTGAGTCGAGGCAGCAGCAGTTAATAATAATTGTGTTATTTCATTCATTCATTCATTCAATCATATCTGTTAATAATGTTGGTATTTGTTAAGCGCTTACTATGTGTCAAGCACTGTTCTAAGTGCTGGGGGGATGCAAGGTAGTCAAGATTGCCCCACGTAGGGCTCACAGTCTTAATCCCCATTTTACAGATGAGGGAACTGAGGCACAGAAAAATGAAATGACTTGCCCAAAGTCATGCAGCCGACAAGTGGCAAAGCCAGGATTAGAACCTGTGACCTTCTGATTCCCAGGCCCATGCTGAGTTCAGTATGGCATGCCGTTTCTCTAGATCTTAATTAAGCTCCTTGTGGGCAGGGAATGTTCGTGCTCTCCTGGGGATTTAGGACAGTGTTCTGTGCACAATAAGTGCTTAATAAATGCCTTTGATTGATTGCCTGTTCTAAGAGGAAAGTCAATCAATCAATCATAGTTATAGAGCACATATTATTTGCAAAACACCGTACTAAGAACGTGGGAGAGCACAACACAACAGTATTAGCAGACATGTTCTCTGTCCACAATGAGGTACAATCCAGAGGGGGAGATAGACATTAATATGAATAAATAGTATATAACATATCATTTAAAGATATGTACATAAGAGCCATGGGGTTGGGGGTAGGGTGAATATCAAATGTCCAAAGTCCTCAGAACACTTAGCATGGCTGAGTGGAAAGAGCCCGGGCTTTGGAGTCAGTGGTCATGGGTTCAAATCTCGACTCTGCCAATTGTCAGCTGTGTGACTTTGGGCAAGTCACTTAACTTCTCTGTGCCTCAGTTACCTCATCTGCAAAATGGGGGTTAAAACTGTGAGACAACCTGATCACCTTGTAACCTCCCCAGCACTTAGAACAGTGCTTTGCACATAGTAAGCGCTTAATAAATGCCATCATCATCATCATCATCAATCAGCTGGCTTCTGGCTCCTCTTCTTCTTGTCACACCATTTCCATAGCTTTGGGAAGCAGAACACTGGCAATAATAATAATAATAATAATAATAATAATAATAATAATACTTGATAAGCCTTTACTATATGCCAAGCACTTTTCTAAGCACTAGAGTAGGAGCCCATTGTCGAGTAAGGACCGTCTCTATATGTTGCCAACTTGTACTTCCCAAGTGCTTAGTACATTGCTCAGCACACGGTAAGTGTTCAATAAATATGATTGAATGAATACAAGTAAATCACGTTGGATGCAGTCCCTGTCCCACATAGGGCTCACATTCTTAATCACCATTTTACAGATGAGGTAACTGAGGCATAGAGAAGTGAAATGACTTGCCCAAGGTCACACAGCAGACATGTGGCAGGGCTGGGATTAGAACCCAGGGGCTTCTGAATCCTAGACCTGTGCACTATCCACTAAACCATCATGGGTCTATGTTGACAGGGGTCAAGCCATCAGAGGAAATCAATTTGGGGTCAGGATTGATGCGAGGAATTCTCCATGTCCCTGCGGGGGTAAGGCTACCACCCCTATCATATCGTTCTTTCCACAGCGCTTAATACAGTGCTCTTCACCCAATAAGCACTCAGTAAATACCACTGATGGATTGATTGAGTCTTCCTTAGAATGGCCTGGGAAATGGGATGAAAACAGAACATGAAACTCTTCCTCATCTGCCTATTTCCCAAAAGCCCTATTTATGGTCATCAGGGTCTCTACGGGTCAGGGCTGTAGAGAGGAGCTACATTTTTAATCTTCTGCCTAGTTTGTAAAGTCATTGGTTAGGTATTTCTTTTTTTTTGCTTAAAGGACATGTTAGACACTGTACTAAGTACTGGGGTCTCGTCTTATGCGGTGGAGTCGTCTCTGACCCACAGTAACCCCATGGACACATCTTTCCCAGAACGCCCAACCTCTATCTGCAATCATTCTGGTAGAATATTCAAAGATTTTTCTTGGTAAAAATATGGAAGTTGTTTACCATCACCTTCTTCAGCGCTGTAAACTCAAGTCTCCACCCTCGACTCTCAGCCATGGCGCTGCTGCCCAGCACAGGTGAGTTTTGACATGTAGCAGATTGCCTTCCACTCCCTAACCTCTGCCCAAGCTAGGAATGGAATGAGTAGGCCTCTGCTTGACTCTCCCTCTCAAAACTGAGACTGGTAGAGGACTGGAAACTCCCCAGGTGCAACCCTGAGAGGGTAAGTACTGGGGTGGATAAGAGGAAATCTGGTTGAATACAGTCCCTATCCCACAGGGGGCTCACAGTCTTGGAAGGAGAACAGGTCTTGAATCTCCACTTTGCTGATGAAGAAACTGAGGCACAGAGAAGTTGTGACTTGCCCAAGGTCACATAGCAGACAAGTGAGGGAGCCGGGATTAGAACCCAGGTCCTTTTGACTCCCAGCAAGGGCCTGGGAGTAGGAAGGCCCTGGATTCTAGTCCCAGCTCAGCCACTTGTCTGCCGTGTGACCTTGGGCAAGTCATTTAACTTCTCCGTGCTTCAATCTCTGTGTCTCAGTTAACTCATCTGTAAAATGGGGATTAAGAGTGTGAGCCCCATGTGGGTCATGAACTGTGTCCAACCTAATTACCTCGTATCTACCCCAGTGCTTAGAAAAGCGCCTGGGAAATAGGAAGTGATTAACAAATACCATTATTATTATTACTAGGCCACATCATTCATTCAATCATATTTATCGAGTGCTGACTGTGTGTAGAGCACTGTACTAAGCGCTTGGAAAGTACATTACTTTCCAATTGCCCTGTCTGCTCTCCCAATTACCCTGTGCTTCTTGGATGATCTCCCCCACGCTACCACCAGAAAATCCCTGCTGCCCTTTCTCGACGGCCTCTCGACGTAGCATTCGTTTGGATCTGGCCCTTTAACAGGACTGGATGTGAGCACTTCCCAAACACAAGGCATCGCAGGAGCCTCTGCAGCTTAAGAGCGGTTTCCGACTGTGCGCGCTCACAACTGCAGGGATCGGCCACAGGCGGTCCATCTATCGCGCTGGAGATTTGGTTGATTTCCTTCTTCCCATTCCCCTTCAGTTATGGGGACTCCGTTTCCACGTCCCTGAGTGGGGGGAGGGGGGTCACATGAGGTGTCCGAGCCCTGCGAAGAACCCGCTTGAGAGAGCTGTGCACCAGCCTAGGCGGTAACGGGCACTAGCTGAATAATAGATAGTGGCCGGGGCATTGTGAGGGTCTCGTAACCTGATCTCCGGCCCAGGCCACATGGCCAGAAATGGGAGAGAAATGGGACACAGGAGCTCTTAGGAGGGGGTTGGGGTGGGTGGGAGGCAGGGCTACCAACAAAGCGTGACCCAGTCACTTGATAGCCACCGGGCCCGTGTCTCGGCCACTATCTGGTGTCCCTCCAAACCAGGCGAGGACAGGAAATGAAAGCCTCCGTTGGCTCCAGCAGGGGACTGGCGGAGAACCACTCCGGCTCCTTTACCACTGGAAGCTTGGTCCGATCACTGTGGGCGGGGAAAGTGTCTGTTTATTGTTGTATTGGACTCTCCTAAATGCTTAGTACAGTGCTCTTCACGCAGTCAGTGCTCAATAAAATGATTGATTAATGAATGCAGTCATCACTGAATTCGCAAGAAAAGGGATTTCTGGTCAAGCCAGTTCCTCTTTCTGTGGCTGAACAGAAGTCACCTAAATTCTCGGGTTTGATCTAGGTAGTGACTTCTTTCAGGATATTCTTCACCATGTGGAAATGGTTCAAAAACTGATATTCGGATTTTGAAGTGCTGAGGTAAAGTATGTAGAATGCCTTGAATCCTGTGAGCAGTCAACCGAAGTCAACCGAAACAGCCTTAGGCTGTTTGAGCTTCATATGTGTCTGTTTATTGTTGTATTGTACTCTCCCCGGCGCTTGGTACAGTGCTCTGTACACAGTAAGTGCTCAACAAATATGACTGACTGATTTACTTAGCAGGTGGGGCTGTGAACGTGTTCCTGAGCAGCAGTGTGGCCTAGAGGAAAGAGCACAGACCTGAAAGTCAGAGGACCTGGGTTCTAATCAAGCTGTACCACTTGCCTTGGGATGTGTCTGTTTATTGTTCTATCGTTCCCTCCCAAGCGCTTAGTACAGTGCTCTGAACACAGTCAGCGCTCAATAAATGTGACTGACTGACTGCTGGGTGACCTTGGGCAAGTCACTTCACTTCTCTGTTCCTCAGTTCCCTCATCTACAAAATGGGGATTCAATACCTCTCCTTTCTCCTACTTAGACTGTGAACCCCATGTGGGACAGGGACTGTGCCCTCCTTTTTCCTCTCCTCTTCCTCTGCCCCTCCCCATTGTCCCCCCCTCCCTCCCTCTGCCCTACCCCCTTCCCCTCCCCTACAGCACTTGTATATATTTATTGCTCTATTTATTTTATTTGTACATATTTATTACTCTTATTAATGTGTATATAGCAATAATTTTATTTAGTCTGATGGTATTGACACCTGTCTACTTGTTTTGTTGTCTGTCTCCCCCTTCTAGACTGTGAGCCCGTTGTTGGGTAGGGACCATCTCTATATGTTGCCAATTTGTACTTCCCAAGTGCTTAGTACAGTGCTCGGCACACAGTAAGCACTCAGTAAATATGATTAAAAGAATGAATGAATGTGGCCAGACCGCATCAATCTATCAATCAGTCAGTCAATGGTATTTATTGAGCATTCACTGTGAGCAGAACAATTACTGCATGCAGAGCATTGTACAAAGCACTTAGGAGAGTATAATACAACAGACAGTGTCTGACATGATCATCTCAAATATACCCCAGGGCTCAGTACAGTGTTTGGCACTTATTATTGTTATTATTGATAATAATAATAATAATATTGATCATATTTATTAAGCTCATACTGTGTACCAAGCACTGTACGAAATGCTTGGTTAGATCAAGATAAACATAGCAGACACAGTCACTGTTCCATATAAAGGGGAGGAAGAAAATGTATTTTATTCTCCTTTAAAAGTTGAGGAAATCGAGGCACCGATAATTTAAATGACTTGACCAGGGTCACATAGGAAGCAAGTGGCAGACCTGGGATTAGAACCCAGACCTCGACTCCTAGGCCTAGATTTTTTCCACTAGTCCATGACCCCATTTCCCGCCCCCTGCCATGACACTGGTGAGACAGTTTGCAAAGCCAGTATTCATACAAATCAATCGTATTTATTGAGAGCTTATCTGGAGCAGAGCACTGTACTAAGCACTTGGGAGAGTACAATATAACAATAAACATATTCCCTGCCTACAACGAGTTTATGGTAACCATAACCCTGTTTCTTGGGGTGGTTGGGGTGGGAGGTTCTTTGCCTCTCTGCTATGAGTCCATCAGAACCCCAGGTTGTCAGCTCAGAGAAGCAGCATGGTCTAGTGGATAGAACACAGGCCTGGGAATCAGAAGGACCTGGGTTCTAATTCTGGCTCCATCTCTCATCTGCCATGTGACCTTGGCCAAGTCACTTTGCTTCTCTCTGCCACAGTTCCCTCATGTGTCAAATGGGGATTGAGACTGAGAGCCCTATGTGGGGCCGGGATGGTGCCCAACCAATCTTGTATCTCAGCCAGGTCTTAGTACAGTGCCTGGCACGTAGTAAGCGCTTAACAAATACCTCAGTTATTATTCATTCATTCAATCGTATTAATTGAGCACTTACTGTGTGCAGAGCACTAAACAAAGAGCTTGGGAGAGTACAATACAACAATAAACAGACACATTCCCCACCCACAATCAGCTTACAGTATACAATACAGGAGACAAGATATTAATCTATATGAATAAATGACAGATATGTACATAAGTGCTGTGGGGCTGGGAGCGGGGGAGAACAAAGGGAGCAAGTCAAGGTGACACAGAAGGGAACTGTGGGAGAAGAGGAAAGGGGGGCTTAATCAGGGAAGGCTTCTTGGAGGAGGTGGGCCTTCCATAACCCCTTCGTGGCTGTCTGAGAATGAGGTCACGATGCAGGTTACTCTGCAGCTTCTGAACCGATGCATGTGACCAGGTGTTGCCAGGGGGTGAGGAGGGAGAGGGGTATATTTATCAAATCAGAGAAGCCTATAGAAACTCTGCCATTGCTGGCCTTGCCTCCCAATGTGCCTACCCCTCATTTTTTTAATGATTCATTCACTCAATCGTATTTATTGAGCGCTTACTGTGTGCAGACCACTGTACTAAGCGCTTGATATTCGTTAAACACTTATGTGCCAGGCACTATACTAAGAGCTGGGGTGGATACGGGTTGGACACTGTCTCTGTCCCACATGTTGCTCACACTCTTAATCCTCATTTTGCAGATGAGGCAGCTGAGCCCCGGAGAGTAAAGTGACTTGCCCGAGGTCACACAGCAGACAAGTGACGGAGCAGGGATTAGAACCCAGGTCCTTCTGACTCAATAGGCCACGCTGCTTCTCTTTGTGTGTTTGTTGGGGGGTGGGGGGGGAGTTTCTCACTCCCCCCAGTTCCCAACTTAGAGCTCACTGCTCTGTCCTGGACTAGCCCAGAAGACCAGGCCCCCCAAGGAGCCCCTGGCTGTATGCTGGTCACAGATGGCAGACTCAGAGTGCAGCGCCGGGTGCCAGAGATCACATCCAGACCTGAAGGGAGGGGCAGGGTTCAGAGTGAGATTAGAATAGAAATCAGGGGGAGAAGCCAGTGAGGAAAGAAGGGGTCGGGCCTCAGGGGAAGCGGAGCAGGAGATCAGCGGGGGCTTCGACGAAACAGGTCATTATTTTCTGTCTGTGTCAGGGTCGTCTGCCGAATCCCGAGCCAGCACCGATGCTTATGGCCCAAGTTGGCTTTTCTGGGCTGGGCTGGTCCCCCTGACTCCCTCTATCAGCTCAAGCCTCCCTCAACAGTGGGGAGGGGCTCTGGGATAATTGTCATTCACCAGTTCCATTCTTCCATTCCGGCCACAAGCCTGTGAGCACAGAGACCGCTACACCTGGGGATGAGTCTTTATTTGTGTTATGGCTTTCCTAAAGCTCCTACTTCCTGTCAGGCACCATATTAAGAGGGGAGGTATGTACTACTTTATCATGTCTGTGAGCCCCCTGTGTGGCGGAGACTGAGTCTGACCTCAAGATTCAAGTAAAGAACAGTAATCGCTTAAATAATATAACAAAAATAAAAATAACAATAGTAATGAGAGCCCCCCAAAAGAAATTCAGAAGTACTTCTGGTGTGCCCTGGTTAATCACGTTTTTCCAGATTCCGAGTGGAAGAGAATAATGAAGAAGGAACACGGTCCTGGGAGTCAGAGGACCAGGATTCTAACCCCAGTTCTGCCAATTGCTTGCAGTGGAATTTTGTGCAAATCATTTAACTTCTCCGTGCCACAGTTCTCCTGTTCTCCCTCCTACTGAGACTGTGAGCCCCACGCAGAACAGGGATTGTGTCCAACCTTATTGACTGTCTCTACCCTAGGGTTTAGAACAATGCTCGACACAGAGTAAGCACTGCACAAATAACATAAAACCAAACAAACAGGGGGCTCACAGTCTTAATTCCCATTTTACATATGTGAGGTAACAGAGTCACAGAGAAGTGAAGATCACACAGCAGACAAGTGGCGGAGCATGATCTATCCACTAGGACACTTGCTTCTCATGCTAATACATGCAAAAGCTAACTGTGGTATTAGTTAAGCCTAATTAGTATTAGGGGAAGCAGCGTGGCTCAGTGGAAAGAGCCCGGGCTTGGGAGTCAGAGGTCATGGGTTCTAATCACGGCTCTGCCACTTCTCAGCTGTGTGACTTTGGGCAAGTCACTTAACTTCTCTGGGCCTCAGTTCCCTCATCTGGAAAATGGGGATTAAGATTGTGAGTCCCACGTGGGACAACCTTGATTACTTTGTATCCCTCCAGCGCTTAAAACAGTGCTTGGCACATAGTAAGTGCTTAACAAATACCAACATTATTATTATTATTATTAAGTGCTTCCTTAAGGGCCAGACACTATGCTAAGTACTGCAATCAGGTTGGACACAGTCCCTGCCCCACATGGGGCTCATATTCTAAGGGGAGGGGGGCAACAGGCATCTTATCCCCATTTTACAGTTGCAGAAACTGAGACCCAAAGAAGTTGTGACTTGCCCAAGGTCGTGCAGAATGCAAATGGTGGAGCTGGGACTTCAACCAGACTAAGCCCACCTTTTCCTCTGCTTCTTCTTTCCTCCCCTTTTCTCCGTTGCCCTCCCTCTGCCCATCCACCAAGCTAGCTCTCTTCCTCCCTTCAAGGCCCTGCTGAGAGCTCACTTCCTCCAGGAGGCCTTCCCAGACTGAGCCCCTTCCTTCCTCTCCCCCTCGTCCCCCTCTCCATCCCCCCATCCTACCTCCTTCCCTTCCCCACAGCACCTGTATATATGTATATATGTTTGTACATATTCATTACTCTATTTATTTATTTATTTATTTTACTTGTACTTATCTATTCTATTTATTTTATTTTGTTAGTATGTTTGGTTTTGTTCTCTGTCTCCCCCTTTTAGACTGTGAGCCCACTGTTGGGTAGGGACTGTCTCTATATGTTGCCAATTTGTACTTCCCAAGCGCTTAGTACAGTGCTCTGCACATAGTAAGCGCTCAATAAATACGATTGATGATGATTGATGATGATTTATTTTATAAATGATGTGTATAGATCTAATAATAATAATGATGATGGCATTTGTTAAGTGCTTATTATGTGTCGAGCACTGTTCTAAGTGCTGGTGGTGGGTACAAGGTCATTAGGTTGGGGCTCACAGTCTTAACCCCCATTTTACAGATGAGGGAACTGAGGCACAGAGACGTTAAGTGACTTTCCCAAAGTTACACAGTTGACAGGTGGTAGAGCCAGTATTAGAACCCATGACCTCAGACTCCCAAGCTCGTACTCTTTCCACTTATTTATTCATATTGATGTTATTGATGCCCGTTTCCTTGTTTTGATGTCCGTCTCCCCCCTTCCAGACTGTGAGCCTGTTGTTGGACAGGGATTGTCTCTATTTGCTGCTGAATTGTACTTTCCAAGCGCTTAGTACAGTGTTCGGCACACAGTAAGCGCTCAGTAAATACAATTGAATGAATAAATGAACCAGTCCAGTCCAGTTCTCTTTCCTCGAGGCCATGGTTAAGCACTTCACAGGCCTGGGGCAGGACAAGAAATGATGGAGGTGGCAAGCTATTAGCTGTTCTGCAGTGACTAGTACTCCTTAACCACTGGGTTCCCGGGACTGCTTTCTTAATAATCCAAGAAAGCTGAATTTCTCAGGGCTGCAGAGGATACCATTTTGAGCAGGTGATCCAGTAGGGAGGGCGGTTTTGGAACGCTTGCTCTCCCTGAGAGACCAAAGATTGACATAAAAATACCAGACTGTAAGCTTCTTGTGGACAGGGAATGTGTCTACCAACTCCATTCATTCACTCAATCATATTTATTGAGCGCTTACTGCAACATATTGTACTTCCCCAAGTGCTTCGTACAGAGCCCTGTACACAGTAAGCGCTCAATAAATACCATTGATTAATTGATGAGGCACTTTTTCACCTAGGAGCTCTGAGCAGTTTCAAAAGTTAGAGAAGCAGCGTGGCTCAGTGGAAAGAGCATAGGCTTGGGAGTCAGAGGTCATGGGTTCTAATTCCGGCTCCACCAGTTGTCTGCTGTGTGACTTTGGGCAAGTGGCTTAACTTCTCGGTGACACAGTTCCCTCATCTGTCAAATGGGGATTAAGACTGTGAAGCCCACGTGGGACAACCTGATCACCTTGTATCCTCTTCAGTGCTTAGAACAGTGCTTTGCACGTAGTAAGCGGTTAACAAACACCATTATTATTGTTAAAAGACCATCTTTTTCTTCAATCTGGGCCTTTTTTCTTTTGCAGTCATTCATGCATTCATTCAATCATATTAACTGAGCGCTTACTGTGTGCAAAGCACTGTACTAAGCACTGGGGAGAGTAGAGAGGGGTGGGAATAACTCTTCCCACTTTGCAGCCGGAGAGACTGAGGCCCACGTTCAAGTCCCACAGAAAAATCCAGGGCGACCTGCGACTAGAGTCCAGGTCTTCTGACTCAGACACCCCACCAGTTTTCTCTCCTCCTGCTTTGGGAGGCTTAATTCGTCTTCCTCCTCCTAAGACGGGCTCCTCTCCCCAGCCGTATTTCCATCTGCCAGTCCGCTCGAGGGCTTTGATCCCTGGATGGGCTCTGACACGCTCCACCATATTGCTAGCAATTTCCAGGCCTTCCCTCCCCTCCCCACCCCCTCCCGGCCTCTCCCTGCCTCCTCCTGGGTGGGTTCGTGTCCCCTTTCAGTAATTACTGTGTGGAGCTATTCTCCACAGCCACAGCCCTGACAGCAGGCGGCTTGCTCTCCTCTGTGGAGAGAGATGAAAAGCCTTTCCTAGCTGGTTTTGCTGTAGGCGATCCTAACCTCTCCCCCACCTCTGCTCTCGACATCCACCCTGAGAAGGAAGGCCGCCCCCCACACACTCCTGGCCTCCCCCCAGATGCCTCCACCCCCCGGCCTAGACCCCAGGGCAGCCACAGAAGCAGCAGCAGCGGCTGCGGTGGCAGATGAGGGGCGGGTGGCCTGCTCTGGGGCAGCCAGGCCTGCTCCCGAGCCCGCGGGGTTCCCGTGACCACCGGGAGATAGAGAGAGAGCGTCAGCTGTCAGGCAGGGGAGGACATCAGCCTGTAATTACCTGCTTTCTCTGCTCACTCCCAGACCCAGAGGGTGAATTGAAAAGGCAGAGCTGAGGGAGATGAAATACGTTCAGAGAGCTGCAAGTGTTAAATTGTTGCTCTGAAGCCCTTCTCGCACGTTCCCCCCCCAACCCCGTTCACCCCCTCTCGCAGCAGCCGGGGGAAGTTGGGGGTGATTTCGCTTTGGGGTTCACTTGGGGAAGTTACAGAGGCTGAGGTTTCCTTAGGTGGAGGGGCCCCATCTCCCCAACTCCCTCCCTCCCCTTCCTCTTCTCCTCGCTTCATGAGTTCACTACAAAGGAAAAAATTGCGGCTCGTTCTTGTGGATGGGAGCAGTCCTGGAGTTTCTTTAACTGTGCCTCAATTCCCTCCACTTTAAAATAGGGATTAAATACACTTTCTCCCTCTTATTTAGATTGTGAACCGCATGTGGGACAGGGCCTGTGTCTGACCTAATTATCTTGTACCTACCCCAGAGTTTTGAACACATAGTAAGTGCTTAAAAAACACCATAAAAAAAAATCCCAGGGGAAGAGTGCAGCCACCTATCTCACATCTCCTGTGGCAGTGAGAAACAGGGTGACCTAGTGGAAATAGCACTGGCCTGGGAATCAGAGGACCTGGGTTCTAATCCAGACTCTGGCACTTGCCTGCTGTGACCTAACACAAATCACTTAACTGCTCTGTGCCTCAGTGTCCTCATCAGCATAATGGGGATGAAATTACCCATTCTCCCTCCCAGACTGTGGGAAAGGGACTCTAGTCTGCTTATATTTTATCTATCCCAGCTTGGCACAGAGTTAGCACTTAATGAATACCACAATTATTATTATTACTATCCTGCCCCCTGGGTCTCAGAGAAAGGGGTGGAAGCATAAACAATGCCCCCTCTGGACTCCTCAGGCCCCCTACCACATAGGGGGCAGGAATTGGTCTGTTGAGGGAGTGGGGGGTTCAATCTGTCAGGCTTAGGAACAACTGATCTCCCAAATCAAAGTGTTTTCAAGCATTGGTCATCTCATTTGTCCTTGTAACATCACCTTGGGTGGGCATCATCATCCCCATTATACAGGTGAGGAAACTGAGGCCAAAGAAGTCACTCTTTTTTAAATGGTATTTGTTAAGTGCTTACAGTGTGCCAGGCACTGTACTAAGTCCTGGGGTAGATACAAGCTAATCAAGTTGGACACAGTTCATGTCCCATGTGGGGCTCACTCTCTTAACCCCCATTTTATAGATGAGGTAACTGAGGAACAGAAAAGTTAAATGACTTGCCCCAAGTCACACAGCAACAAGTGGCAGAGCTGAGATTAGAACCCAGGACTTTCCGACTCCTAGGCCTGTCACTTGCCCAGGGTCACTGAGGTTCAGTAGCTGAGCTGGGACTGGAATCCTTTACTATGTAGAAACAAATCACTGAGCCGAACACACCCTGTTAAACAGCCCCACTGAACTTGGGCTGTTTAATTAATAGACAAATCACTGGCCCAGAAAACATCTTCATTACCAGAGCATCTTGCAGAGGAGAAAGAAACTGGTGTTTGACAGCTCCTCTAAGAGACCATGTTTACCTCATTGTTTCATGGCAGCTCCTCTCTGGTCTTTCTCTTTCTTCTCTCCTCTGGTCATCTGTCCTCTGCCTGGTAAATATTTTTACACTGTGTCCAGTTCCACAGGTCAATTAGAAGCACATCCAGCTGACAGATGGCCTCTGAAAGTCCATCCTGAAGCTCAGACATCCCAGAGTAGCACAAGTAGCCTTTTTCCCTGGATTTCCCCTTACTTATTCATTAAATCCTATTTATTGAGCACTTACTGTGTGCAGAACACTGTAGTAAGCGTTTGGGAGAGTACAGGATAACAATAAACAGACACATTTCCTTGCCCACGATGAGTTTAAAACAGCCTTAAAAGCAACTGAGTTCCAGGCTGGAACTGAATCCCTTGCACTCCAACCTCCTCATCCAAAGCTTCCCTACAGGAGGGAAACGCTGGGACTCTCTCTTTATAATAATAATAGTAATAATGATGATGGTATTTGTTAAGCACTTACATGTGCCAAGCACTGTTCTAAACCCTGGGGGGGGATACAAGGCAATCAGGTTGTCCCACGTGGGGCTCACAGTCTTAATCCCCATTTTACAGATGAGGGAACTGAGGCACAGAGAAGTTAAGTGACTTGCCCAAAGTCACACAGCTGACAAATGGCAGAGCCAGGATTAGAACCCATGACCTCTGACTCCCAAGCCCAGTGAGTCTTTATCCTTTCCAGGTGAGCAAAGCATCAATCAATCAATCAATATTTATTGAGTGCTTATTCTGTTTAGAGCAATCAATCACTAAATCACTGGTATTTATTGAGAGCTTACTCTATGCAGAACTCTATGGGAGAGTATGATAAAACATAATTAGCAGACACCTTTCCTGCCCACAGTGAGTTTACAGTCTAGAGGAAGACCTGTCCTTCCCTTCACTTCTGCTCTTATACTCAGCCTTGCAGAATTCTAAAATTCAAAGCGGATGCCCTCCCTCCATGTTTAAGAGTTTCTCTGTGTAGGTCTTGCTTTACTATGTGGAAGAGGGGATGTTGGGAGAGTGGGAATTGGGGGATTGTGGAAACTATGGGGGAATGAGTGAGGATAAGAGTGAGTGGAAAGGAAAAGGCAATTTTGAGGTTGTCGCTTCTCGGACTAATTATAATAATAACGATAATTGTGTTTGTTAATGATAACAATGGTATTTGTTAAGCACTTACTATGTGCCAAGCACTGTTCTAAGCGCTGGAACACTTACTATGTGCTAAACACTTGAGTAGATTCAAGATAATCTGGGCAGACACAGTCTCTGCCCCTACCCAGGACTCACGATTTAGAGAAGCAGCATGGCATAGTGAATAGAGCAAGGTCCTGGGATTCAAAAGGTCATGGGTTCTACTTGTTTACAGTGTGACCTTGGGCAAGTCGCTTCACTTCTCTGAGCCTCAGTTGCTTCATCTGTAAAATGGGGGTTGAGACTTTGAGTTCCACATGGGTCAGGGACTGTGTCCAACCTGAGTTGCTTATATCCACCGCAGTGCTTAGTAGAGTGCTTGGCACATAGTAAGTGCTTAACAAATGCCACAATTATTATTATTATTATTAATCTAATGCACTGCAGTTTCCTCTCCAAGTCCCCTCTAATAATAATAATAATAATAATAATAATAATAATAATAGCATTTGTTAAGCTATGTGCCAAGCACCGTTCTAAGCACTGGGGAGATTCAGGGTGATCAGGTTGTACCCCGTGGGGCTCACAGTCTTAATCTCCATTTAACAGATGAGGGAACTGAGGCACAGAGAAGTGAAGTGATTTGCCCAAAGTCACACAGCTAAGTGGCAGAGCCAGGATTAGAATCCATGACTTCTGACTCCCAAGCCCTGTGCTCTTTCTACTGAGCCACGCTGCTTCTCTGACCCTTACCTTGACTCTACAGCATCCTTTCTAAATTTCCTCATGTCCAGGCTTCATAACCAGATCTTGAACTTGTAGAGTCATTTCACTTTCCAAAGTGCTTTCGCCACCATTGTCACTTTGTCTTCTTTTACTGAGAAACTTACATTGCCTAATGGAATGAGTACAGGACTGGAATTCAGGAGACCTGGGTTCAAGACTCAGTTTGCCACTGGCCTGCTGAGTGACTCACAACTTCTCTGGGCCACAGTTTCCTCATCTATAAAGTGATGGTGAGCCCCGTGTGGGACAGAGAGGTGTTCAAATCTCATAACCTTGTATCTACCCCAGCACACAGAAAGAGCTTAATAAATACTATGCTGTTATTATTATTATTAGTAGTAGTAGTAGTAGTATTCTCATCAGATCCTCTTTTTCTGTTAGGGAAGCAGTATGGCTTAGTGGAAACAACATGAGCCTGGGAGTTGGGACTTGAGTTTTAATCCCCGCTCTGCCAATTGTTTGCTGTGTGACCTTGGGCAAGTCATTTAACTTCTCTGTGCCTCAGTTACTGCATCTGTAAAATGAGAATTAAATCCTCCTTTCTGCAACTTAGATAGTGAGTCCAATGTGGGACAGGGACTGTGTCCAACCTGATAAAGTTGTATCTTCCTCAGTACTTAGAACTGTGTTTGCCAGATGCTGTCAAAAAAAAAAAAAGAAAAGATAAAGATAGGGAGAAGCAGGCATCATTAACCTCATTTTTACAAGTCAGGGAACAGGTCCAATTTACTTAAGGAACTTGCCCATGGATACCGATCAGGCTAAGTTAGAATGGGGATTAGAATTCAGGTTTCCCGGCTCCTAAATCCATGGTCTTTTCTGTAAACCACACTGCCTCATCACTCATTTTTCAAGATTGCCTGTACTTCCTCTCATTCTCCACCATTTCCTTATTCTCCCTCCAGTCATTTCCCCTCCTCCCCCTCCCCATCCCCCCGCCTTACCTCCTTCCCCTCCCCACAGCACCTGTATATACGTTTGTACATATTTATTACTCTATTTATTTTACTTGTACATATTTACTATTCTATTTATTTTATTTTGTTAATATGTTTTGTTTTGTTGTCTGTCTCCCCCTTCTAGACTGTGAGCCCACTGTTGGGTAGGGACCATCTCTATATGTTGCCAACTTGTTCTTTCCAAGTGCTTAGTATAGTGCTCTGCACACAGTAAGCACTCAATAAATACGATTGAATGAATGAATGAATTTCAGGAACTTTCAAGAGAAACCCTGCTCCTGGAGTTTGGGCTTCCTCAGCTGCCCTGTAACATGGGGTTGACACTCTTGATGAACCCTGGGAAAGGAACTCTTGGGCCAGAGAACACGTGCTGAACACAACAATTTCTTCCACCTTCACACTGATTTTTATCCAGATGGATGTGCATTTGACGAAGAAGTTTCCTTAATTCCCTAATGGCAAATACATAGTAAAGTCATGCAGTATGTCATGGGAACTGGGAATTAAGGGTTTGCCTAATGAGTACGATGTGTTTCATATCATTTATAGATGAGCAAATCCATGAATGCTTTTCAGCCTACTCAGGTTTGTCCTGTGTGGACCTGACCTGATCATCTTTGATGATGCTCAAATGCCGGGCAAATATTTTCCCACTTCCATCCCGAAGGCCCACCACTATTTTCTCTTTCTGATGCCCTCTAAGGGGGAAAGAAATGAAAAAAAACTAAACAATCCAGGTGTTTGTTATAATCAATGGAGTGTTGCACAACTTGGCTTACAGCTGATTTCCAAAATGAATAATCTCAGCGAAAGCACGGCTCCATATAACTCCAAATTCCCTCATCCACTGATGAGCTCTGATGAATCTAGAAATGCCTCACCAAACTGATTTAGGACCCGATCTTGGCTTTATGCTTGAGAGCTCTGCCTCTTGCTAACTGGTCTGTTCTGGTGGTGTCTGGCCTCAGACAGCAAACACCAGTCTCCTTCCCAACACACAATTCATTGGCTAATTTTTAAATCTCATTTTAGGGAGGAAAGAGACCCTTTATTTTCATCTGGGATAGAGGCTGTATCCCACCTGATTATCTTGTATCTATCCCAGTGCTTGACACATAGTAAATGCTTAACAAATACCACAATAATTATCATAGACCTAGGCCCGTGAGTCTAAGGTAGAAGAGAACAAAACCCAGATGGGAAGGCCCTGGGGTCAGATGCTGGTATTCCAAAGGGTTGCCAGTGTGGTTACCTATGTAGAGAGAAAAGGCAAAAATCTGCTTCATGGGTTGATGGGGGTTGGGGGCAATCCTGATAATTCTGTCTCCCCCCCTTCTAAACTGTGGGCCCATTGTGGTCAGTGACAGTCTCTATTTGTTGCTGAATTGTACTTCCCAAATGCTTAGTACAGTGCTCTGTACACAGTAAGTGCTCAATAAATACACTTGGAGAAGCAGTGTGGCTCAGTGGAAAGAGGACGGACTTTAGAGTCAGAGGTCAGGGGTTGAAATCCCGGCTTCACCAATTGTGAGCTATGTGACTTTGGGCAAGTCACTTAACTTCTCTGTGCCTCAGTTACCTCACCTGTAAAATGGAGATTAAGACTGTGAACCCTCCTTGGGACAACCTGATCACCTTGTAACCTCCGCAGTGCTTAGAACAGTGCTTTGCACATAGTAAGAGCTTAATAAATGCCATCATTACTGTTATTATTATTAATTGAATGAATGGTAAGACTCAGCCACTGACATACTCTAGACTTTAAGCTCATTGAGGGCAGGGAACGTGTCTATTTACCATTATACTGTACCCTCCCAAGAGCGTAGTACCGTGCTCCACACACAGATAGCGTTCAATAAATATGATGGAATGAATGAGTGCACTTTATCCCATCTGCCTTTTGCTCAAGTGCTTTGATGCCACATGGGTACCAATCCAGAGGAGGGGTGAGTCTTGACAGGAGCTGAGAACTGGAGCCTCCTTCCCTCTGAACTGTAAAGGAGGAAGAAGAGAGAGACAGGGCTGCCCCCAAACCAGGGATAGACCAACAAATGCAAGGATGACCTGGAAAGGAGAAATGTTTCTCCCTGTACTATTCTGCTGACGGCTGCCCCATCTTGTGGATATATGTAGAATTAGGAATCGTCACACCAAAAGGCACAATTATCTTCACAGCCAGATAGCTGACTCACGAGACAACCATCTACTTCACCAGGCATTTTTGACATACATGTGCTCTCCCCCGAAATGCAGACATGCATACCCACATACCCCCATCTATCTAGAAATATACGTACGAATCTCCCAAATTCAATAGTAAAATGGACCTCTGCAAAAACTTGGGAATAGAGGCACCAAGCCCTGGTTTATCCAGAGCTGGTTTGCAAGCTGTGTGATAGAGGAGAAGGTTCCAGTAAAGGTACAATGGTTTAAGTGGAAATGACTGGGCTGGGAAATCATATTGATTCTGGCAAGCACTCTCAGAAGTAAAAATAAGTGGTGCACAGTAAGAGGGCGCAGCTTTGAATATCTGTAATTTATTTATTAAATATTGTTGTCTGTCTCCCCCTCTAGATTGTGAGCTCATCGTGGGTAGGGAATGTGTCTGGTTATTGTTATAACGTACTCTCCCCACCACTTAGTACAGTGCTCTTCACATAGTAAGCGCTCAATAAATACAGCTGAATGAGAAATGAATGACTGAATTTAGAGCAACCAAAAAAAAAAAAAAAAGAACCAGCTCTGTCTGAAGAAGATTAGGACTTTGAGAGGTGGTTTTGGCAGCAGGATGATTTCAGGTAGCAATATGAGTCAAAGCCTAAATATTTGTTCCATTTACTAGTTGCATGGCTTAATGGATAGAGCACGGGTTTGGGAATCAGAAGGTCATAGGTCCAAATCCTGGCTCTGCCACGTCTGCTGTGCGACCTTGGGCAGGTCACTTCACTTCTTTGGGTCTCAGTTACCTCATCTGTAAAATGGGGATTAAGACTGTAAGCCCCATATGGGACAGGGACTCTGTCCAACCCGATTTGCTTGTATTCCCACCCATCACTTAATATAGTGCCTGGAACATAGTAAGCGCTTAACAATTGCACAGTTATTATTATTATCATTTTATTATTAGTTGAAATATGCTCTCTCTAATCACCATTTCTCCATTCATTCATTCAATTGTATTTATTGAGTGCATACTGTGTGCAGAGCACTGTACTAAGCACGTGGGAAGTACAACTTGGCAACATACAGGGACGGTCCCTACCCAACAGTGGGCTCACAGTCTAGAAGGGGGAGACAGACAACAAAACAAAACATGTGGACAGATGTCAAGTCGTCAGAACAAATAGAATTAAAGCTAAATGTACATCATTAACAAAATAAATAAAATAGCAAATATGTACAAGTAAAATAAATAGATCTGTACAAACATATATACAAGGCTGTGGGGAGGAGGAGGAGCGGAAAAATGGGGCTCAGTCTGGGAAGGCCTCTTGGAGGAGGTGAGCTCTGAGTAGGGCTTTGAAGGGAGGAAGAGAGCTAGCTTGGCGGATGTGTGGAGAGAGGGCATTCCTGGCCAGGGGGAAGACATGGGCGGGGGATCGACGGCAGGACAGGCAAGAACAAGGTACTTTGAGGAGGTTAGCAGCAGAGGAGCGGAGGGTGCGGGCTGGGCTTTCCGGGGTGGCCATTCCCTCCATGTCCTTTCTGTAGATTCCAACTTGAACGTCAGGTTGAAGGGAATTCGAGATAAATTTAGCTGACAGGTCTTTCGACAGTGCCACAAGATAAAATGGAATCTAGTACACAGATCATCTCGCTTCTCATTCCCTCTCTCCCACTGCTGTCCTGTCTCTCAAGTACTACCAGGGGTAGAAATTAGTAAGAGCAGATGTGACTCAAAGACAACCAGGGGGCAGGTGCGGCGAGAGGAAAGGTGCCAATTTTACTTAGCCACTTTTCTTAACACTTTGATGGCACTCCCAAAGTTTTGGGCAGGCAATCAGCATCTGATTGTGGAGAAAAGAAAGAGAGGTCTAATTCCCACCTCTGTATTTCCTTCCAGTGATTAGTTCAGCGCTCTGCTCACAGTAGGTGATGAATTAATACTATTGCTACTACTATTAAAAAGATGAGCAAGAGAGAGCTCTAGTATCAGCATCAAAATACCTTTAATTCTGAGGACCAAGGAGAAATGTGCATAATCCTATCAATCATCAATCGATCAATCAATCAATGGTATTTACTGATCGCTTACTGTGTGCAGAGGACTGAACCACGAACTTACACTCTGGAGGGGGAGACAGACAGCGTGGCTCAGTGGAAAGAGCCTGGGCTTTGGAGTCAGAGGTCATGGGTTCAAATCCCGGCCCCACCAACTGTCAGCTGTGGGACTTTGGGTAAGTCACTTAACTTCTCTGGGCCTCAGTTACCTCATCTGCAAAATGGGGATTAAAACTGTGAGCCCCCCATGGGACAACCTGAGCACCTTGTAACCTCCCCGGTGCTTAAAACGGTGCTTTGCATATAGTAAGCCCTTAACAAATACCATCATTATTATTATCATTACAGACAATAATATAAATAATTTATGGACATGTAAATTATATGTAAATATACAACAATCGCAAAGAGTATTAGAACAGGCAGGTCTCACGTGTCAAAAAAATCAAATGTTCATTGGGTTTTTGTTACAATGCCATGTAATGGGAAGGAGAATGAGGTAAAAGTTCAGGTGTTAGAAATGGGCTCTCTCCATATGGCTGGAATCCTGTCCACATTCTAGGCATCTGTTCCTATAAGGACAGCTTTAGGGGGTTTGAGATAAACCCTTATGACAGAGGCACAAGAGAGGCAAAGATGGCAGGGGAAGCTCAAGGGCTCAGGTTCATGCATAGCTAGTCCTGGGGAAGAGAGTCACTACTGTCTCCTGCAAATTTCACAGAGAACTAGTGGCTAAACTAGGGGCTTTGGGCTTCTTCTCAGGGCATGTCATTATTCTGAACATCTCCTGCCACTGAGATGGAAAAAGAGAAGCATCACTGGTCTCTGTCCTTTGGAGTAGAACTTGCATTAAGTCACGAAGAACTCAGTGAATTCTCTGAATTTCTGGGGTTATTACAGTTCTTCAGATTGGAATCCCAGGTTTGGAGAAGCAGTGTGGCTTAGTGGGTAGAGCATGGGCCTGGAAGTCGGAAGGACTTGTGTTCTAATCCCTGCTCTGCCATGTGCCTGCTGTGTGACCTTGGGCAAGTCACTTCACTTCTCTGAGCCTCAGTCACCGCATCTGCAAAATAAGGATTAAGACTGTGAGCCCCATGTGGGAAAGGGCCTGTGTCCAACCTGATTTGCTTATGTACATCCCAGCACTTTTTTTTTTAATGGCATTTATTAAGCGCTTACTAAGTGCAAAGCACTGTTCTAAGCGCTGGGGAGGTTACAAGGTGATCAGGTTGTCCCACGGGGGGCTCACAATCTTCATCCCCATTTTACAGATGAGGGACTGAGGCTCAGAGAAGTTAAGTGACTTGCCCAAAGTCACACAGCTGACAATTGGCGGAGCCTGGATTTGAACCCACGACCTCTGACTCCAAAGCCCAGGCTCTTTCCACTGAGCCACGCTGCTTCCACTTAGTACAGAGCCTGACACATAGTAAGGGCTTAACAAATACCACAATCATTACCCCTTCTAGACTGTGAGCCTGTTGAGGGAAGGGATTGTCTCTATTTGCTGCTGAATTATCCTTCCCAATCACTTAGCACAGTGCTCTGCACACAGTAAGCGCTCAATAAATACGATTGAATGAATGAATGAATGAATGATGTGGTATAGGGACTGTCCCCAACCTGATTAGCGTGTATCTATCCCAGTGTTTAGAACAGTGCTGGGCATTTTGTAAGTGCTTCACAAATATTATTATCATATAAAAGAACAAATGAATTTCTGAATTCATTCTGCTGAATTGTCACCTCTCCAAACCCAATGGAACTACCACAGTTGGTGTCACTAGGAAAACTCCCAGAATGGGAGTGGAAATGCATCTGAATTGCAAAAGAACTTCAGAGCCAGAAAGGAAGATTTCTGTAATTACTGACTTTCCAAGCCCACCACAGAGATGCTCCGGGGCTCTTGATGTGATTGGCCATTAGGCTATATTAGCCCAATTCCTGTCTCCTCACCCCTGTTCTGCCTTCAGTGTAGTTCATATGGGTTGGCTGTTGCACAGGGAGCAGGGTCTGCTGAGAAGGGAAGGAGAGAAGCAGCATGGTGTAGTGGTTAGAGCACAGGCCTGGACGTCAGAAGGTCTACTCTTGGCTTCACTACTTGCCTGCTGTGTGACCTTGGACAAGTCACTTTACTTCTCTGGTCATCAGTTACCTCATCGGTAAATTGGGGATAAAGACTGTGAGCCCCATGTGGGACAGGGACTGTGTCCAACCTGATTAGCTTGGATCTACCCTAGCGCTTAGTACAGTGCCTGGTTGTAAGCCCAATGTGGGCAGGGATTGTCTCTATTGCTGAATTGTACTTTTCAAGAGCTTAGTACAGTGCTCTGCACATAGTAAGTGCTCGATAAATATGATTGAATGAATGATTGAATGGCACATAGTAAGTGCTTAACAAATACTATAATTATTATTTTTAGAGGAGAGGGCAGACCCATCGGTGCTAGGGATCAACTGTCAATCATGTACACTCCCAGACCAATGAGGAGACTTATCCAAGGAAGTCAAACTGCAGGGATCACTAGCCCAATCTAGCAGTCTCAGAAGCACAGTTGTAACAATACCTACTGCATAGCAATCCATGTTCCATTAAATAATAATAATAATAATGGTATGGTAAACACTTACTATGTGCAAAGCACTGTTCTATGCACTGGGGAGGATACAAGGTGATCAGGTCGTCCCACATGGGGCTCACAGTCTTAATCCCATTTTACAGATGAGGTAACTGAGGCACAGAGAAGTTAAGTGACTTGCCCAAGGTCACACAGCTGACAATTGTCAGAGCTGGGATTTGAACCTGTAACTCTGACTCCCAAGCCCAGGCTCTTTCCACTGAGCCATGCTGCTTCACTGAGCCACGCAGCTTCCCTAAAATGCTTCTTTTAAATGGAAAACGAAGTTGGGAATGCTAAGATTGGCAAGCAGCATGGCTTAATGGATACAGCATGGGCTTTAGAGTCAGAAGGACTTGGGTTCTAATCCCGGCTCTGTCACATGTCTGCTGTGTGAGCTTGGGCAAATCACTTCCTCCTCTGGGCCTAAGTTACCTCATCTGTTAAATAAGGATGAAGACTGTGAGCCCTTTGTGGGACAGGGTCTGTGTCCAACCTGATTAACTTGTATCTCCCCCAGCGCTTAGAACAGTGCTTTACACATAGCAAGTGCTTACTAAATACCATTATTATTTTCTATTAACATCACTAAGCTATAGACAGGGTCCACTTGGCCCTTTGTAATTGAATTTTCAGGCCTTTAAGACACCTTGAGGTCTACAGCATCTTAAGGGATGTTATCCATATGATCCACGTCCATGCATTCAGACAGTTTCAGCTAACCAACCGCATCATATGGTTATCCATGTGAATCACGTGGAATGGAAATCAAAGAGAAAGATAATAATGATAAAGATATTTGTTAGCGCTTACTATGTGCCAAACTCTGTAGTATACCCTGGGGTAGATTCTCTCCCTCTTGACTGTAACTTTGTTATGGGCAGGGAATGCGTCTGTTTATTGTTATATTGAACTCTCCCAAGTGATTAGTACAGTTCTCTGCACACAGTAAGAGCTCAATAAATACCATTGAATGAATACAAGAAAATCAGGTTAGACACAGTTCCTGTCCCACATGAGGCTCACAGTCTAAGGAGGAAGGAGAGCAGGTACTGAATCACAATCTTCAAGATGAGGAAAATGAGGCCCAGAGAAGTGAAGCGACTTGTCCAAGGTCACCTAGCAGGCAAGGGGCAGAGGTGGAAATAAAACACAGATACAGAGATCCTCTGACTCCCAGGCATATGGTCTTTCTACTAGGCCTCACTGCTTCCCAGGTGGTTGGTTGGAAGCAGAAATCTCACATTCTCCGCAATTTCTTTCCAAGTTCCAGATAATTGAGTCGAGTCTTAAAGATCTTCAGGTAAAGAGGCTCCCTCCCTTGGCAGCCTGTTGCAGTGAATCATGTCTTTGGCAGAGCGAAATGGAGAGGTGAGCAATTATCCTGTCCAAGGGTCCTAGCTCAGTGCCAGTTGGAATAATATAGGCTCCCAAGCCCTCCATTTCCTAAAGAGTAGCCTGCTGGCCTGCACACCCCTGTTGATTGTCCCAACTTTCTACTTAGCAGGCCTGTGAGGACTCAATCTTGCTGTCTTTATTATTGCAAGTCAACAAGTCAGCAAGTCAACAGCCCAGAAATTCGGAATAAAAATGAAGAAAGGGAGAAGAACCTGCCTCCTGCTTTAGTGGCCACGGGGTTTACTGACTCCTTTTTAGTCTCCCCAAAGGGTAGAATGGTTAATGATATTTGGGGCACAATTCATCACATTTTATTTTTATAGTCATCTTACCCTCACCCGCACAGCACTTATGTACATATCCGTAATCTATTTATTTATATGAATGTCTGTTTCCCTGTCTAGTCTGTAAGCTCCTTGTGGGCAGGGAAAGTGTCTACCAACTCTGATGTATTGTTCTCTCCCAAACACTTAACACAGTGCTCTGCTAAGAGTAAGTGCTTATTGTGGGCAGGAAAGCTGTCTGTTTACTTTTGTATTGTACTCTCCTAAGCTCTTAGTACAGTGCTCTGTACACAGTGAGCACTTAATAAATACAATTGAATGAATGAATGAATTCTTAATAAACACCACTGATTGATTACTTGATTAATAATGACAGTTTTGGCCTGTGGAGAGATAAGGCAGCAGGTTCCTGGAATAAGTTTCTTTATATGTTGCCAACTTGTACTTCCCAAGCACTTAGTACAGTGCTCTGCACACAGTAAGCACTCAATAAATACGATTGATTGATTGATTTAGGCCTCCTGTCTCACCTAGGATTTTTCACAATTATTATTGTGGTGTTTGGTGAGAACTTACTATATGTGTCAAGCACTGTTTTGAGCACTGGGGTAGACAGAAATCAATTAGGTTGGACAAAGTCCCTGTCCTATTATATGGGGCTCAAAGTCTAAGTAGGAGAGAGAACAGGTATTTAATCCCCGTTTTATAGTTGAGGAAACTCGGGCACAGGGAAGTTAAGTGACTTGTCCAGGGTCACATAATTGGCAGTTGGGATTAGAACAAAGGTCCTCTTACTCCCACGAATGACAGTTGGTATCCAGTGATGTTAGAGGGCTAAATTCAACCCTTGCTCCCTCAGGGCAAGGATGGGATCCTGAAGGGCTCAGGGTTAAGAGGGTAAGTCTAATGTACCTTCCTAAGTACTTAGTATAGTGCTCTGCATGGAATGAGTTCTCAGTAAAGATTATGGATTGATTGACAGTTGCCCACAGTGAGACCGAATTAGGGATGAAGGAGAAAGGTGCGTGTCTTTCCACTGGAAACTGGGGTTAAAATTGAATTTCTAAAGAAAGTTTCAATCAATAAATTGTATTTATTGAGCACTTACTGTGTGCAGAGTACTAAGCATTTGGGAGAAGGCAACATAACAATATAACACATATTCCCTTGCCCACAGTGAGCTTACAGTATAGAGGGAGTAATACCAGTTCCTAGTAAGGACATGGTCCTTGTTGAACATAAATTTCTGAGTCCATGGAATGAAATCTTCCCTTGTAAAACCATTTATTCATCAAATCTCTAGGCTTCCTTCACTTCTCTTTTCCCCTCATAGCCCCATCACTTCTTCCTTCACTTCTCTTTTCCCTTTGTTAGCCCCAAATCACCTCCCAGGTTTGCCCTGTATTTAACCTTTTATAATACTTAATCAAAAGCTGCCGTGAGTGCCGGTAAAACAGGAAATGGGTATCATCTACAAACAAAACCGGTTGAATAGTGCAGCAGAGAATAATAATGACAAATGAAAATCCCTTATGATGTTTCTTTATTGATGAGAGAGGTACATTTTAAATGGGTTCCTATAATAGGACCATCATAATATATTATAGCAAGTTTGGCTGGTTACAAATTCTATTAGCTCTCACAATTTATATTGACTGTTTTGATGCTTTATTTCATTTGTAATATGTCAGTGGTACACTCAGGAAATTTTATTTATTTCATGAGGTGGTTAAAAGTTCCTTTGTTGGTTTTTCAAAACCAAATGGAATAAACCAACATGGAGCCAAATAGATGCAACATCAATGATCCAATCTGCCCACTGCAAAATCATCTTCCCCACATTTCCCTGAACTATAAGCACCGTAAGGCCAGGGGCTGATTCTTCACTAACGAGTTCACCAGGCTCCTGATAGGGTGTGTTGCCCTGTACGGATAGGTAATAAACACTTCCAGAATGATTGAAGAGTCTCTGCCCTAAGGGGTCATCAGTAGAAGTACTGAATGGACGAATCCAGTTGCCTTCCATAAATCGTAGTAAAAAAAACGTAAAAACTGAATGCCACAGACAGGTATTTCAAATCCATCAGCTTCAGTTGTTGGTTATGTAATTTCATTTGGGGTGGAATGTGTCTATCGTTGTATTGTACTATCCCAAGTGCTTTGCACACAATAAGAGCTCAATAAATACAACTGAATGATGAATGAGTGGAGCATAAAAGCCTAATACATGAACTCTCCAGCCTTTTGTTTCACAGTCCCTCTTTTTTTTTAATAGCATTTATTAAGTGCTGACTATGTGCCAGACACTCTTATAAGCACTGTGGTAGATACAAGCTATTCAGGTTGGACAGTGTCTCTGTCCCACAAAGGGCTCACAGTCTTAATGCCCATTTTGCAGATGAGGTAACTGAGGCTCAGAGAAGTTGTGACTCGCCCAAGGTCACACAGCAAAGTGACCTTGATCCGAAGGTCTGTCTCAGGCCACTCCAGAAACCTTCTTTAGCAGCTAGTGCCCAGACAGAGAGAGCAAGGCTCAGTGTGGATACGTGATGTGTTAAAGTCATTCAGAAAGTCAACAGAAACCTTGGAACCTAAGCAGTGTGGCAGAGAAGCAACATGGTGTAGTAATTAGAGTGTGGGCCTGGGAGTGAGAAGGTCATGGGTTTCAATCCTGGATCCACCACTTGACTGCTGTGTGACCTTGGACAAGTCACTTCCTTTCTCTGGCCCTCAGTTACCTCATCTGTAAAATGGAGATTAAGACTGAGCCCAGTGTGGGACAGGATCTGTGTCCAACCTGATTAACTTTTATCTGCCCCAGTGCTTAGAACAGTGCTTGGCACTTAGGAAACATCTTAACAAGTACATTAAATTCAATTGTATTTACTGAGCGCTTACCGTGTGAAGAGAACTGCACTAAGCACTTATTATTATAGTGGATAAAGTACAAGTCTGGGAGTCAGAAGGGCCTGGGTTCTAATCCCAGCTCCACTACTTGTCTTCTGTGTGACCTTACGCAAGTCACTTCACTTCTCCGGGCCTCAGTTTCCCCATCTGTAAAATGGGGATTACGTGGACTGTGTCCAACCTGATTAGCTTGTATCTACCCCAGTGCTTAGTACAATGAATTAATCAGGCCTACTCCAAGGTCAGAAAGTTATCCCTTTCTTTGAAGAGGTTTACATATTCAAGGAATATGTCTGCTAATTCTGTTGTATTGTACTCCCCCAAGTGCAGTGCTCTGCACATAGTAAGCACTCAATAGTATTGATTGATTGACTCAAATGATCCAAACAATTTAGGCCTCAAATTGTGTATTTATCTTGACTTTGACTATCTGGATATTTCAGGCAGCTGATGAGTAAGGGGGAGTGTTGCCTGAAACACCCAGCTAATTTATGTCAAATATATTTTATAAGCCTCAATTATCTGGAGAATTTCAGAGGTTAATTCATCATAAGCAAAGAATAAAGAGGAGTGTCCCTCAAGTCCATCTGGTGAGAGGAACAGAACTTGTGTGAGACAATTTCCAAAACAACATTTGCTTGTATCCACCCCAGCACTTAGTACAATGCCTGGCACATAGTAAGTGCTTAACAAATACCACAATTATAATTATTACCATGATTATTATTATTCTGGATGTTATTTCCTTGTGGATAAAGGTAACTTCTGCAGCCTCTGCCCAAGTCAAGAAGGATGATTTTCCTTTACCAAGAGCTTTTTTTCAAGAAGCCATAGACAGTGTTGCTTGCCTAGCAAGCATGCTTCAGTCAGAATAATCAATCGATTTATTGAGCGCTTACTGTGTATAGACCACTATGCTAAGCATTTGGGAAGGAACAGTACATTAGAGCAGCGTGGAAGCAGCGTGGTTTAGAGGATAAACCAATGGTCTGGGAATCAGAGGACTTGGGTTCTAATCCCAGGTCCTCTACTTTCTGCTGTGTGACCTGGGGTAAGTCATTTCAATTCTCTGGTCCTCAGTTCCCTCATCTGTAAAACAAGGATTAGGACTGTGAGCCCCACATGAGACACGGTCCGTGTCCAACCTGATTATCCTGTATCTACTCCAATGTTTAGTACAGTGCCTGACACATAGTAAGTACTTAACAAATACAATTAAAAATAAAAAAGAAGAGTTGGAATATACAATTCCTGCTCTCAAGGAGCTTACAGTCTAGTAGGAGTAAGACCAGAAAGAATAGAGCCTATGAGCCCAGATGATTACATTAGAAACAGTGTAGGAGTGGAATAGGAGTAGTGTCGTGATAATACCCAAGGTTCTCCCTCTTACTTAGTCTGTGAGCCAGGTGAGGGAAAGAGGCTATGTCAGAACTGATTGCCTGGTAAACCCCAGAATTTAGCACAGTGCTTGACAATTCAATCATATTTATTAAGCATTTACTGTGTGCAGAGCACTGTACTAAGCACATGGGAAAGTACAATACAGCAATAAAGTGACAATCCCTGCCCTCAACGAGTTCACAGTCTAGTAAGTGCTTAACAAATACCTCAATTATTATTATTATTATTATGCCCTTAGTGAAAAGAATATGGGTCTGGAAATCAGAAGACCTGGGTTCTAATCCTGGATCTGGCACTTACCTGCTGTGTGACCTTGGGCAAGTCACTTCACTTCTCTGCCTCAGTATCATCATCTGTAAAATGGGGATTTAATGCCTTCCTCATTCTTACTTAAATTTTGAGCCCTTTGTGGTACAGGGACTGTGTCTGACCTGTTTATCATGTATACAGCCCAGCGCTAAGAACAGCGCTAAGTACTTCTAGACTGTGAGCCCATCTTCTAGACTGTAAGCCCGTTGTTGGGTAGTAACCGTCTCTATATGTTGCCGACTTGTACTTCCCAAGCGCTTGGTACAGTGCTCTGCACACAGTAAGCGCTCAATAAATATGATTGAATGAATGAATGAATGTGCTTGGAACATAGTAAACACTGAAGCAGCTTGGCCTAGTGATCAGAGCATGAGCCTGAGAGTCAGAAGGACCTGGGTTCTAATCCCGGCTCTGCCACATGTCTGCTGTGTCACCTTGGGCAAGTCACTTCACTTCTCTGGGCCTCAGTTACCTCATGCAAAATGGGGATTGAGACAGTGAGCCCCATGTGGGGCAGGGACTGTGTCCAACCTGATTAGCTTGTAATAATAATAATAATGATGGCATTTATTAAGCGCTTGGCACTTAGAACAGTGCTTGACTCATAGTAAGCTCTTAACAAATGCCAACTTCATCATTAAACGAATACCATTATTATGATTATTATTATTGTCATTATTATTATTAGTCTCCCCACTGCTTCCCCACTTCTTGAGGAGAGTTAGCAGGGTTTGTGCCCAGGGAGAAGCAGAATGGGGTTTGTAAGTCCCTCCAGAGACAAGGTAGGAGATCTGATGACATTTTATGGGCAGGGATCATTTCTGTCAACTTTGTTTCACTGCACTCTCGCAAGCGCTTAATACAGTGCTTGGCACACGCAGTGAGCGCTCAATAAATACCATGAATGATGATGATGATGATTGGATTAAGGAGGTGGGAGGGGGTGGATCAAGTCCACCATCTACATTGCCTGGCAAGATTAATGCCCCCCTGGGATGGGCGGCTTGAGCAACTCGTGCCCAAGTGGGAAGAAATTTGACTTGAATTCTTTCAGTGTCTCCAGCACGACAGAAGGAGGAGGGAAGGCAGAAGTTTTTCGTGGGGGGAGTAAACTGACACCAGCAAGTTGGATGCCTTGTCTTTATGACCTCGCTGGGGCTGAAGTGGAGCTCACTGCCGGAGGCCTTTCAATTAATCCACCTCTGGCTACAGTACTAAATAATTGAGCAGGGCAGTGGGGCTCATTTACACAGAAACAATGTGTCATTTCCTAGACGGAACTTCATGTTGATGTAGCAGAAGGGACCATAGGAGAGGGAAGAAAACAGGGGGAACACTGTTTCCCACATCGTCACTTGATTCCCAGACCCTACTGGTTATGTGGAATTCATGGAGGACATTGGGAGGGGCTTTCTTTCGTTCCCTTTCCCTCGTGGGCCACAATCCACAGACCCAAAGGGGGGGGGGGGGGGGACTTAGTCTCTATGTTGGATGGGAGGACGTGTGCCTTCAGAATGCTCTTGAGAAAAGTCAATAAATTTTAAGCAAGATGATCTTTACCTCAGAATTCAATTTTGGTGGGGTACTCCAAGATGCCTTCCTTGATTACGCCCTCATTTCCTCTTTTCCCACTCTCTTCTGCATCGCCCTGATTTGCTCCCTTAATTTGCTATCCCTCCCAGCCCCACAACACTCATGTACATATCCGTAATTTATTTATTTATATTAATATCTGCCTCTCCCTCTAGACTGTAGCTCACCATGGTCAACGAATGTGTCTTATATTGTTGTGTTGTACTCTCCCAAGCACTTAGTACAGTTTAGAACAGTGCTAGGCACATAGTAAGTGCTTAACAAATACTATCATTATTATAGTAAGTGCTCAATAAATAGGGTTGATTAATTGATCGATTTCTCTACTGCCCATTCATCCTCTCAGTTTTATTCTCTATAATTTGGTCAACATTCCCCCTGCCCATGTTTATAACTGAGCAAGCAGTGGGTTCAAAGGCACAGGGCTAATGGGCCATAGGAAGATGAACTGTATTTCCTTATTCCAAACAAACTTTCTTCCTGGAAACTTAACAGTGCAGAGGCTCCTGGTTACAGCCCGCTTGGGTTCCAAGTTTAAGTTGGAAAGTTGTCTTTCTCATCAACAGAATTTATTGCGAACTTCCTCTATTCAGAGCCCACAGAGACTTGGGGAAGATATAAAAGATACGAGAAACAATCCATGCCTTTAGGGGCCTTCTGATTTAATAATTTAATGGGGCCAAAGCAGACATAAAGGGACAATAGTTAAAAGGGACACAAATGAAAATGCAAGTGGATAAACAAATATATAAATAATGAAAACAACTGTACTGTGGTGCCTTAAGAAAGTAGCAGATTTAAAAGGGAAGGCGTCTTGGAGAATGTGTCTTTTAGAAGGAGTTTGAAGGCGGGAAGGATTGGAATTTGGAATCCGAGGGGTGAAAGATGTGAGCCATAGTGGGTCAGAGGCAGAAGAGTGGAGAGTGAGGGATGGGTAGGAGTTTCCTTGGGAGGACCAACGAGTTGGGGGTGTTGAGGGAGAAGATTGGTAACATGGATTCCAACTGAGGGAGAATTTCCAAGTTGATGGATAGGAGCTTTTGTTTTATCAGAGAAGCAATGGGGAGCTACTGGAGGTTTAGAAAGGGGGAATCATGTTCTCTGATCAGGGTTTAGAATGATGACATATATTGCTAAATGGAAGATACACCCAAATGGGAAAGACTGACATTTCCACCATTTTCCATTATTGGACATAAAAAAAAAGCATTCAGAACCGCATATATTTTCACTTATTGACTAAATTGTCACCCACCCACCCATACTTACTCTTGCCATCTTCCCTTTCTCTTCCTGACCCCAGGAAGATCATGTCCATTTTCCTTTCTGGCTTCTTGCATCATTAAGCTAAAACAACATAAGCATCCGCCTGCAGCAAATAGCATTGAGTTCCCTAAAAAAAAGTACACACACAAATTCCCATGAAAGCGTAACAAAATGGTAATAAAAAGAAGAGCCAAGGCTTATTAAATTTGTTTTAGGCCTTGGGCACAGGAGTGCATGCTAATGTGGATAGTTACTGTAATAATAAATGATACTATTTATTTTTCCTACCGTTGTAACTCAGGAACAGTTGAATAGAATTATCTGAAGCTTTCCCTCAGGCTCCACTATTGGAGTCAGACCCACCATAGAAATTTTCTGACAAGGAGATGCATTTTTCACTGAATTTAGCCATGAATAATGAAAAAGGGGAAGTTTCAATGGAAGTCACCCTGCTACTTTAATGCTACAATAAAGGAGCGACTCAGCTACCTAGCTTCCTCTGCGTTCTCTGTATCCACAGTTCCTTTATGTTATACTCTTTATGGACAGGGAACATCACTGCTAATTCTGTTGTATTGTACTCTCCCAAGCGCTTTGTACAGTGCTCTGCACATAGTAAGTGCTCAATAAATACCACTCACTGATCAATTAAATGGTCCGTACAAAGCAGTCCCACTCAAGCTCCAGCAGGAGAGACCTCCTTAAGAGTGGGGTTCCAAAAAGTCAGGAAAACATCTCAAAAAACTCTGCAAGTTCCCCTCCAAAACCCTGAACTTATTTCACAGGTAAAACCACCCTGCTGGTAGATCTGACTAGTAAATTCCAAAGTAATAGAAAATACAAATCTTGAAGTGGCTCAAAAAATGCATGATAATAATTGTATTTACTATGTGCCAGGCTCTTAACTTCTCTGGGTCTCACATACCTCATCTGTAAAATGGGGATTAAGGTTGTGAGCCCTAAATGGTCTAGGGACTAAGTCCAAACTGATGAGCTCAATATGCAATTTTAGACTGTGAGCCCACTGTTGGGTAGGGACTGTCTCTATATGTTGCCAACTTGTACTTCCCAAGTGCTTAGTACAGTGCTCTGCACACAGTAAGCGCTAAATAAATTCGATTAATTGATTGATTGATTAGCTTGTATCTACCCCAGTACTTAGTACAATGCCTTGCACATAGTAAGCACTCAACAAATAGCTTTTTTCAAAAAAAAAACCACTGTATTAAGCACTGTGGTAGATAAAAGATAATGAAGACCCACATGGTGTTCCCAGTCTAAGTGGGAGGAGAATCAGGGATTGAATCCCAATTTTACAGATGAGGAATATGTGGCACAGCAAAATGAAGCGACTTGCCCAAGATCACCCAAAAGAGAAGCGGTAGAGTTGGGATTATTTATTACTCTATTTATTTATTTATTTATTTTACTTGTACATATCTATTCTATTTATTTTATTTTGTTAGTATGTTTGGTTTTGTTCTCTGTCTCCCCCTTTTAGACTGTGAGCCCACTGTTGGGTAGGGACTGTCTCTATATGTTGCCAACTTGTACTTCCCAAGCGCTTAGTACAGTGCTCTGCACACAGTAAGCGCTCAATAAATACGATTGATGATGATTGGAACCCAGGTCCTCTGACTCCCAGCCCCATGTTCTTTCCACTAGGCCATACAGTTTCTGTAATGGCTGAGGAACTGACTGAAGAGACACTGAGAGGGAAGAGAATTTGGCCTTAATGGGTCTTTAAGGGGCACTGAGGGAAAGACTGTGTGATGAAAGCAGCCCCATTTCAGACTAAGTAGTAATGACGGTATTTCTTAAGCACTTACTATGTGCCAAGCACTGTTCTAAGCACTAGGGGAGATACAAGGTAATCAGGTTGTCCCACATGGGGCTCACAATCTCAATCCCCATTTTACAGATGAGGTAACTGAGGCACAGAGAAGTTAAGTGACTTGCCCAAAGTCACACAGTTGACAAGTGGCAGAGCCAGGATTAGAACCCAGGACCTCTGACTCCCAAGCCCATGCTCTTTCCACTATGCCACACTCAGTCCGGCCGACTAAGTACGAGTATAAAAATAATTGTGCTACTTGTGAAGCTTATTATTATGTGCCAAGCACAATACTAAGTTCCGGGATAGAAATAAGATAATGAGGTCTATCACAGTCCCTGTCCCGCATGAGGCTCACCCTCTAAATTGGAAGGCGAGCAGGTACTGAATCCCCATTTTTCAGAGGAGGAAACTGAGACTCAGCAGGCACATAACATAGCAGGGAATAGAACCAAGCCCTCTGAATCACAGGTGGGATCTTTCCACTAGACCATGATGTTTCTCAGTATTAAAATAAATTGCACATTGAGCATCAACTTTATGCAGGCCTCTGTACTAAATGATTTAGGAGAAGCAGCTTGGTCTAATGGATAGAGCACACGCCTGGGAGTCAGAAGGACCTGGGTTCTAATCCTGGTTCTGCTATTTGTCTGCTGTGTGACCTTGGGCAAGTCACTCGACTTCTCCGTACCTCACTTACCTCATCTGTAAAATGGGGATTAAGACTGTGGGCCCCATGTGGGTCAGGGACTGTGTCCAACCTGATTAACTTGTGTCTACCCCAGTGCTTAGAACAGTGCTTTCCTCGTAAGTGCTTAATGAATACCATCATTATTATCATATGAGAGAAGTCAAAGACACCATCCCTGACCTCCAAGAGCTTATGTTCAAATGGGGAGTCAGAAAGATACAAGCGTTTAAAAAACAGGGACAGAGCTGAACTAGAATAGAATTCGAGCAGTTGTCAGGTAGGGGATGTATATCAGGAGGAGTCTGTGAAAAGTCCAGAGAAGCAGCATGGCTCAGTGGAAAGAGTCAGAGGTCATGGGTTCTAATCCTGACTCTGCCACTTGTCAGCTATGTGATTTTGGGCAAGTCACTTCACTTCTACGTGCCTCAGTTACCTCATCTGGAAAATGAGGATTAAGACTGTGAGCCCCGTGTGGGGCAACCTAATTACCTTGTATCTACCCAGCGCTTAGAACAGTGCTTGGCACATAGTAAGCACTTAACAAATACCAAAATTATTATTAAGAAATGATGCTGCAGCTGTTGATCGCAGAAGCTTGGCAGGTTAAATAGCTAGATAAATCATTTATATGGGCCGAGAATATGCATGAGAGCAAAGAGTGGATAGGTGAATAAAGCTGAGCGAAGAGTAGCTGTTGGAAGAAAACCACTTGGGAAGAAGGAGCTTAATTGGGGTGAGCAGGGAGCCTGTCTACCAATTCTGTTCTATTGTACTCTCCCAAGTGCTTAGTACAGTGCTCTGCACACAGCTAGCACTCGATAAATACTATTGATTGTTTGATTGAAATTTTCCTGGAGGAGGTGGGAGTTCACAAGGGTTTTTAATATGGGGAGAGCTGTAGTCTGACTGATTTGAAAGGGTGTGGAGTTCCATCCAAGTAGGAGGGAAGGTGTGAACAAGAGGTTGTAGAAAAGAGAGTTAGGAACAAGGCATAGGAAGAAGAGTAGCTTTGGAAGAATGAAGGGAGTGAGCTGGCGTGCAAGGGAAGGATAGAGCTAATAAATACAAGGGAAACAACAGATTCAGTGTTTATTATGGAGGGTCAGGAGTTTGTGCTTGACTGTTTATTGAAATGGTATTTGCTAAGCACTTACTATATCCCAAGCACTCTAAGTGCTGAGACAGATACAAGATACTCAGGTTGGACACAGTTCATGTTCCACATGGGGTTCACAGTCTAAAACCCCATTTCACAGATGAGGTAACTGAGGCACGGAGAAGTTAAGTTCATTCATTCAATCGTATTTATTGAGCGCTTACTGTGTGCAGAGAAATGTACTAAGCGCTTGGGAAGTACAAGTCGGCAACATATAGAGACGGTCCCTACCCAACAATGGGCTCACAGTCTAGAAGGGGAAGACGGACAACAAAACAAAACACGTGGAAAGGTGTCAAAACTGTCAGAATAAATAGAATTATAGCTAAATGCACATCATTAATAAAATAGATAAAGTAGTAAATATGTACAAGTAAAATAAATAGAGTAATAAATATGTACAAATATATACAAGTGCTGTGAGGAGGGGAAGGAGGTAGGGAAGAGGCAGAGTGATGGGGAGGGGAAGAGGAGAGGAAAATGGGGGATCAGTTTGGGAAGGCCTCCTGGAGGACGTGAGCTCTCAGTAGGGCTTTGAAGGGAGGAAGAGAACTAGCTTGGCGGATGTGTGGAGGGAGGGCATTCTAGGCCAGGGAAGGACGTGGGCCGGGGGTCGACTGTGGGACAGACCTGAACGAGGCCCAGTGAAGAGGTTAGCGGCAGAGGAGCAGAGGGTGCAGGCTGGGCTGTAGAAGGGAAGAAGGGAGGTGAGGTCGGAGGGGGCAAGGTGATGGAGAACCTTGAAGCCGAGAATGAGGAGTTTTTGCTTGATTCGTAGGTTGACAGGCAACCACTGTAGATTTTTGAGGAGGGTAGTGACATACCCAGAGCGTTTCTATACAAAGATAATCCAGGCAACAGAGTGAAGTATTGACTGAAGCTGGGGGAGACAGAAGGATGGGAGATCAGAGAGGAGGCTGATGCAATAATCCAGTGGGGATAGGATGAGAAATTGAACCAGCAAGGTAGCGGTTTGAATGGAGAAGAAAGGGCAGATTTTGGCAATGTTGTGGAGGTGAGACAGGCAGGTTTTGGTGGCAGATTATGTGGGGTGAATGAGAGAGTGGAGTCAAGGATGACACCGAGGTTGTGGGCTTGTGAGACGGGAAGGATGGTAGTGCCATCTACAGTGACGGAAAAGTCAGGGAGAGGACAGGGTTTGGGAGGGAAGATAAGGAGCTCAGTCTTGGACATGTTGAGTTTTAGATGGTGGGCAGACATCCAGATGGAGATGTCCTGAAGGCAGGAGGAAATACGATCCTGAAGGGAGGGAGAGAGAGCAGGGGCGGAGATGTAGATTTGGGTGTCATTAGCATAGAGATGATAGTTGAAGCCGTGGGAGTGAATGAGTTCACCAAGGGAGTGAGTGTAGATAGAGAACAGAAGGGGACCAAGAACTGACCCTTGAGGAACGCCTACAGTAAGGGAATGGGAGGGGGAGGAGGAGCCCGTGAAGGAGACTGAGAATGAAGGGCCAGAGAGATGAGGAGAACCAGGGGTTAAGTGACTTGCCCAAGGTCTCACAGCAGCTAAGTGGCAGAGTTGGGATTAGAACCCAGGTCCTCTGATCCCCAGGCCCGTTTCTATTTGCTAAGTCATGCTGCTTTTCTTGATATGGAGAGTAATGGGTCATCATTGGAGCTGTTGAGATTTGGGGAGGCATATGCAGAATTTTAATTAAAAAAAATGTTGTGGGCAGCAGTGAAATAAGTACTGGCAGAGGGAGAGACTGGAGAGGGAGACCAGTGAGGACCTGATATGGAAACAGCCTGTGGATATAGCACAGGCCTGGGAGTCAGAAGAACCTGAGTTCTGACTCCACCATGAATCAGCTGCATGACTTCTCTGTGCCTCAGTTTCCACATTTGTAAAATGGGGATTAAGATTGTGAGCCCCATGTGGGACAGGGACTCTGTCCAACCTAATAAGATTGTATCTATCCCAGCACATACAGTGCCTAGCACATAACAAGTGCTTAACAAAGGCCATAAAATAAAGTCTAGTCAGGATCTGACAAGTGTCAGGACCACAGGCCTCGCTTTTTGGATAGAGAGTGATCGGGGGTGGATATGGGAGTTGTGGAGAAAAAGTGTGTAAAATTTAATATCAGGAAGAATATAAGAGGTGAAACAGTGTGTAGAGGAAGGGAAGGGGAGCAGAGCTATTGCACCAACAAGCAGTGTGGTCTAGTGGATAGCGCACAGGCCTGGGAATCAGAAGGGCCTGGGCTCTAATCCTGGCATCATCACTTTTCTGCTGTGGGATCTTGGGCAAGTCTAGCATAGTGAATAGAGCATGGGCCTGAGACTCAGAAGGTCTTGGGTTCTAATCCCGACTCTGCCACATGTCTGTTGTGTGGCCTTGGGCAAACCACTTCACTTCTCTGTGCCTCAGTTACCTCATCTGTAAAATGAGGAGGAAGAATGTGAGCCCTCTGTGGGACATGGACTGTGTCCAACTGGATTTGCTTGTATCCACCCCACCATTCAGTACAGTGACTGGCACATAGTAAGCACTTAACAAATATAATGACAATAATAATAATAATGTCACTTTGCTTCTCTAGGCCTCATCTACATAATGGGGATTAAGACTGGGAGCTCCATGTGGGACATGGACCGTATCCAACCTGGTTAATTCATATCTACCCTAGCGCTTAGTACGGTGCCTGGCACATAGTAAGCACTTAACACATGTCACTTTTTTAAAAAAACAACTAATTTGACCCTTTTAAGCTCCATGCCCCTTTCTTTCCCCTGCCCTTTCCACGGAAGCAGACCAATGAATCAAAGTCAGGTGCCCAGGGCTTACCAAGGCAGCCTAGGGGCCGGTAAGAGCTTAAGCTCCTTGTGGGCCAGGATCATGTCTATCAACTATTTTGTATTGTATTTTCCCAAGTGCTTAGTACAGTGCTCCACACTTACAAATGCTCAGTACATGCCATCGATCAATTGATTGATAAGGGCCCTTTGGAAAGTGTGGGAGGGTCTCCTCTGCAAACTGCCCATCACAACCATAAAGGGCCACTTCCCCTCCCTCTGGACCTTGACATGGAAGCCCCCGTTGGCTTTGCCCAAGCCCCAACCAGCTTTCTCTGTCTCTGAGCTGGCTTGTTTGTTTGCTTTAAGAGCTCATTTATTAGGGAAGCCCTTTTCTTTGTCTTCTTTTTTTTTCCGTTCTGGAAGAACCCCAAATGAGCTTACTGGCAAAACACAAGGCAAGTGGCTCGACATTCAGCACTGAGTAATCCTGGAAGCACACAGACCTGATGTCTCTGCACGCAGCAATAAACTTTCCAGCACAATCTTGTAACCTCAAATCTTCCTCCTTTAATGGCTTTTCTCCTCTGCCATTAGTCTCGTTGCGAAGTTCTTGCCGGAGGCTCACATGGGGATATCAAACACTCAGCCCCAGCAGATAGGGAATAGAGCAGGGAGAGTTTGCTGTTTTTGCCCCAAAATGTCTTTCTTACTTTACACCCTCACAATCCCTACTCAAATCCCCCTCTCCCATGCCTCTTTCCAACATTCACCCCATTTTGTGATCTAGTAAGTTTCCAACTGCCACTTCAATTACTAAATCAAACCAATCAATGGCTTTTATTTACTGTGTGCAGAGCACTGTACTAAGTGCTTGGAAGAGTACAATATAACAGAGTTGGTGGACATGTTCCCTGCCCAAAAGACACCTACAGTCTAGAGGGGGAGATGGATATTAAAATAAATTACAGATATAACATTTCCACACTTAAGACTACTCAATCTGATGTAGACTGAAGGAAGTCTAATCACCCTGGGAGTCAGAAGACCTGGGTTCTAATCTTAGTTCTGCCGCTAACCTGCTGTGTAACCTTAGGCAAGTCTCTTACCTTTTCTGGGCCTCAGTTTCCTCATCTTTAAATGGGGATTCGATACCTGTTGTCCCTCCTACTTACACGCTGTGGCACAGGGACTGTGTCCAACATGCAACATGATTATCTTATATTTACCCCAAGGCTTAATACAGTACTTGTCTCATAGTACTGAAGCAGTGTGGCTTAGTGGAAAGAGCATGGGCTTGAGAGTCAGAGGACGTGAGTTCTGATCCTGGCTCTGCCACTTTTCAGCTGTGTGACCTTGGGCAAGCCACTTCACTTCTCTGCACCTCAGTTACCTCAACTGTAAAATGGGGATTAAGACTGTGAGCCCCATGTGGGACAACCTGATTACCTTGTATCTCCCCTAGTGCTTAGAACAGTGCTTGGCACATAGTAAGTGCTTAACAAATACCATCATTATTACTTAGTCTGAATTGGGGCTGCTTTTGTCATACGACCTTTCCCTCAATGCCCTTAAAAAAGCCAATACAGCCAAATGCCCTTCCCTTTCAGTGGCTCTTCAGTCAGTTCAGCGGCTATTACAGAAACTGTATGGCCTAGTGGAAAGAACATGGGGCTGGGAGTCAGAGGACCTGGGTTCTAATCCCAACTCTGCTGCTTCTCTGTTGAGTGATCTTGGGCAAGTCACTTCATTTTGCTGTGCCACATTACCTTGTATCTACCCCAGCACTTAGAACAGTGCTTAACAAATACCACTATCATCATTATTAGTATTATAGTAAGCACTTAACAGCTATCACAATGATTATTATTTTTAGAAAGCACCTGTCTGGAAGCATAAGAAAACAGTCCAGAAGCCCAAAAAGGAGGGCGCCAACGGAAGTGTTGGAGTCTCCATCCAGTAGATTTTCAGAAAAAAATTAAGATAGCTATCAGTCCTAGATAAATCCAGAGAACTCCAGGGTAATGAACTCTCCCAAGTGCTTAGTACAGTGCTCTGTGCACGCTAAGAACTCGATTAATATGATTGATTGATTGGTCTGGAGGCAGACAGCAGGACCAGGTGACATTCTGAAGTCCTTAAGATTCTAGAATTTTCCACCTCTGAGCTCCGAGTGGTTGCGTCTCATTTTGATGCTCTGGCCAAGTCTTCCTTGGGTTACTTTTTAAGACTGTTCACATTGAAACTGCAAAATCTGAGATAGATTTGAAATATTGTGGGTAGTGTGCTGTCAATTTGGAGAACCTCTTGCTTCTTGTTATTGCACCAAGGAATTCAGCAGAGTTCATGAAAGGGTTCGGTATGAACAGGATAAAAAAAAGGGAAGGATGGCAGTGTTCCACAATTAGATTTTCAAAGGACTGAATTGTCCCTGGCAAATTCAGACACCTTGATGTCTTTCAGAGGAAACCTAGCCTTAAAGGAAATAGAGAGGGCAAGAAGCCAGCTGAAAGCCACTCAGTAACCAGAATTTAACCAGTACTCTGTCTCTGAGGCTAGATGTGACAGTCAAGAGGCATCTTGCATTGGCAGAATATCTTTCTTCTGAGATGCTCAAAACCCTGTTGTTGCTCATCTTTACAAATTCCTGGAATTATTTTTCTGCCTACATTTTGGAGAGAAACTGAGGCTCAACGATGTGAAGTCATTTGCAGAGCCAAAATTAGAAGCCATTCTAGGAAGTGGTGATAAGAGGAGTAAATGTAGCCCAGGAGACTAGGAAGCAAAGCATCTGAGGAGGCGAAGCTCCGCAGGCAGAAGCTCCAGTTCAATTAATCAATCCATTATATTTTCTGTGTTTCTGCTCTGTGCAGAGCATTGTACTAAGCTCCTGGGGGAGTACAATGCAACAGAGTTTGTAGATATGATCCTGGCACCCAAGGAGCTTACAGTTGATTTTCTATTAACCAGAGAATCGGGTACATGGACGCTCAGTAGAGAAAGCAATACCAGTCGAGCCATCCTCCTTCATCCTTGGAGGGTGTGACAACGTTGGATCCTAAGAGGCTGGATGATTCAGGATTGAGCAGCTGTGTGCCCTACTGGAAAGAGCACAGGACTGGGAGGCAAGAAACCTGGGTTCCAGTCCCAGCTCAGCCAGTTGCCTGCTGTGGGACCTTGCATTTCTCTGGACCTCAGTTTTCTCACCTGTAACCTGAGGAGTAAATATCTGTTCTCTCCCTTTGATTCGGAGCCCTGTGTGGGACAGGGACTGGGCTTAATCTCTATCTACTCCAGCACTTAGCATAGCACTTGACACATGGTAAACAAAACCCACAATTATTAATGATATGATTAGGAGTTAGTGCTAGAGAAATAAATGAGGAAACAGCCATTAGGCCTTCTAAGGTCATTTTCTTAAATAATGAAGTTTAAAGTTTAGTTACATCAAAAATCCAAGAGGATTGTTTCCATAAGAAAAACACAGGAAGGGCATCCAATCAACTCTGTTCCTTGCGGGGGATTAAATAATGGAGGTGTTCAATAAATGTCAAAAGGAAGGGGTGTAGAAGAGCCTAGGAAAGATAGAAGTAAGAGTCAGTCATTCAGTCATTCAATGAGAAGCAGTGTGGCTCAGTGGAAAGGGCACGGTCTTGGGAGTCAGAGGTCATGGGTTCTAATCCCGGCTCTGCTGCTTGTCAGCTGTGTGACTTTGGGCAAGTCACTTCACTTCTCTGTGCCTCAGTTACCTCACCTGTAAAATGGGGATTAAGACTGTGAGCCCCATCATTATGATTATGAGGGACAACCTGATCACCTTGTATCTATCCTCCCCAGTGCTTAGAACAGTGCTTTGCACATAGTAAGCACTTAACAAATACCATCATTATTATTATTATTAATCATATTTACTGAGCGCTAACTGTGTGCAGAGTATTTTACTAAGCACTTGGAAAGTACAATTCGGCAACAAATAGAGACTCCCTACCCAACAATGGGCTCAAAAGTCTAGAAGATGTCTTTGCTACTTCACCTGCTCTAGGCTCTAAATTCATTGTGGGCAGGTAATGTCCTTACCAGCTCTGTTATACTGTACTCTCCCAAGTCCTCAGTACAGTAAGTGTTCAATAAATATGACTGATTCAGTGGAATAGATCAATCAGCAGTATTTATCGAGCACTCACTTTGTGCAGAGCACTGTAATAAGCACTTGGTAGGCTGAAACAGCATGGCCTAATGGATAGAGCCTAGTGGATAGTGGATAGACCTGAGAGTCTGAAGGACCTGGGTTCTAGTTCCATATCTGTCACAGTTTGCTAATCTATTAAAAATTGGGGATTAAGACTGTAAGCCCTATGTGGGATGTGGACTGCATCTAACCTGATTACTTTGTATCTACCCCCAGGGTTTAGAATAGTGCTTGGCACATAGTGCTTAACAAATACCAAACAAAACAAAAAGCCAACTAGCTAAGAAACAACATGACTCATTAATGAACCTTCTTCCTCATCCTTTAACGCAACCCCATTATCAGGCCCACACTCAAAAGCCAACCATTCGGAGATTTTTTTTCTCCAAAATAAGGCATTGGTTGAATCTGCCTTTCTGTTCCCCAGCATTCGGATGGCTCTCCCTAGATTTTGCTAATTGGAAAGAATTCCGAAGACAGAAAAAATTCCCTCATTTAAATTAAAAACTGAACAGATCCCAAGCTGATTTCCAGCATTTCCAAAGCTGAAACGGAATGGCTAATCATCTCCACCATGGAAATTAGCACAGTTATTCCACCCCCTTGGCTCAGCTTGGTCAGAGCTCTGAGCAAACGGCCTGGCGGCTGTTTCTGAGGGGAGTCTGAGAGGCACAGAGGCTGAATGCTAAATCCAAGTTCTTTAAAGAGACTCAGTTGTGTAGACCTTCAATTAATGAGTTATGAGTCAGGCCCTGACTTCTAACTGCCCAGAGCATTTCTTCCATCCTCTAGCGTTAGTTAGCATGATACTTCATGGAGAAAAGCTTGAATGGAAGCGTTTGATTGAAGCAAATTGGAAACCCAAGAGCCATGGTGGCAAGTCAGGAATACAAAGAGATGCCATGTTGACACCCAAGAGCATGAACTGAGATTTCTGGATATAATGCTGAAAGTCAAAGGGGTCAAAGAGAGACAAGTATTTCAAAGACTTTTTTGCCCTCTTTTCTCCACCTCCCAATCAGGGAGTTTTATCCCTAGATAAGGGTAAGTGATCTTCCTTGTATCATTAGAAAGATAAAAATGTCTTTGAGTGAAAACATTGCTGACCAAAAAAAACATTTTTGTGAGTAAAAGCATTTATTAATTTCATTGCTGGGCTTCTGTATTTCTTATACCCTTCTGTCCCAAACTCCCAAGTCTCATACCCTTCCTTGGTATTGTGTTGCCTCATTCATTCATTCAGTCGTGTATATTGTGGGCTTACTATGTGTGGAATGCTTGGGAGAGTGTAATACAACGATAAACAGAAATATTCCCCGCACATGACGAGCTTGTTGGGTAGGGACCGTCTCTATATGTTGCCAACTTGTACTTCCCAAGCACTTAGTACAGTGCTCTGCACACAGTAAGCACTCAATAAATACGATTGAATGAATGAATGTATGAATAGAGGGGGAGATGGGGAGATAGACATTAATATAAATCTACAAATTACAGATATGTACAAAAGTGTTGTGGGGCTGGGAGGGGGGATGAATTAAGGGAGGGAGTCAGGGTGATGTAGGATGTGGGAGAAGAGGAAAAGAAGGCTTAGTTAGGGAAGGCCTCTTGGAGGAGATGTGCCTTCAATAAGGCTTTGAAGGAGGGGAGAGTAATCCCAATATGGATTCAACTTCAGGCTTCAGGTGTAACATCCACTGAAGCAGATTTAATTCATTTCAATTTGCTGATAACTGTGAGTCACGCACATGTTTCCATATTTACGCAGCACTCCCTCACTTCCTGTTTCTTTCCCCATTTTCCCCTTCTTCATTTCCCCCAAAATATCCACTCTCTGACTTCACGTGCTCAGATAGGTGGATGGACACTCTGCCGTCTCAAGTTTTTAGTCTACTGCTGGGTGACCTCAAATAAGTCCCTTGATTTCTCTGTGCCTCAGTTTCCTCATCTGTAAAATGGGGATCTAGTAACTGTTCACCCCCTCCCTTAGATTGTGAGTCCAACGTGCCCGACCTGATTGTCTTGTATCTTATGTCAGTGCTTAGTACGGTGCTTAGCACAGAGCAAACATTTAACAAATACCACCACTATTATTACTATGTGTTGACTATGTGGCCTGGGTGGTCCCTGTAATAATAATAATAATAATAATAATGATGATGATGATAATAATAATAATAATAATAATAATAATAATAATATATCCTGACACACACCATGAGGATGAAGCTCTTCTACCTTTAGCTAGGCATGAAAATCTAGTTAACGCTCAATTAATACTGTTACTACTGATACAATAAATGAGGAGGCTTCAGGAGGGAAATAAGAAAGAAACTACTAAGAGGATCGAAATAAATACCAGGAACTGCTTTTAGGCCTGACTCAGACATCCACTTCCTCCTCATTTTGTTTTTCCTTTCAAGCAAACAATTGGCAGAGTCACTTAAATCCTGACTCCCAGGCTTGTGCTCTTTCCACTATGCCAACGTTGCTTCCCCCATATCTATAATTAATTTTAATGTCTGTCTCCTGCCCTGAACTGTGAGCTCCTTGTGGGCAGGAAATGTGTCCACGAACTCTGTTACACTGCACTTTCCCAAGTGAAGAAAACCGGGATATCCCAGACCTTTAAATCCGACTGAGTCTTCACTGTTCGGTTCAGACACAACTTTCACTCAGACTGAGTTCATTTTTCAAGATCAATCAGTGGTATTTATTGAGTGCTTATTGTGCAGAGCACTTGACTAAGTGCTTTGAGTGTACAGTACTACAGAGGTGGTAATAAAGACCCTTACCCAAAAGGAGCTTCCAGTCTAGAGGGAACTTACAGTTGAGTAGAAGGGCCAAAGAGCCTGGATAATCTACTATCCAGATAACTGTTCTAGCTATTCTCTCCAAAGCCCGCAAATCATATTAACTCCCATCAATCAATCAATGGTATTTATTGAGCACTTATTGCATGCAGAGCACTCTACTAAGTTCTTAGGAGAGTGCAATGTAACAGAGTTACATGCACAATGCGAGCACCTGCCTACTAGGAGCTTACAGGTCAGAGGGGGAGACAGACATGAAAATTAATTATGATCTGGGAGAAGCAGCATTGAAATATAGAAAGAGCATGGGCTGGGATTCAAAAGACCTGGGTTCTAATCTAAGTGACTCTGCCACTTGCCTGCTGTGTGGCCTTGGGCAAGTCACATAACTTCTCTGTATCTGTTACCCCAACTGTAAAATGAGGATTCAACACCTGTTCTTTCTCCTACTCAAACTGTGAGCCCCACATGGGACAGGGACCCTCTCCAATCCATTTCTCATGTATCTACCCCAGCGCTTAGATCAATGCTTGACACATAGTAAGCACTTAATAAATAAATAAAAAATCTGGAGATTGCTGAATCATCAACTTACTGTACTTACTATTTGCAGAGCGCTGTACTAAGTGTTTGGGAGAGTAAAGTAGATTTGGTGGATACGATCTCTGAACACAAGGAGTTTAAAGTCTACAAACCCTATTTCCCATATATAGGTAGGTAGATATTAGGTACACATAAGGACACAAAAGCACATCTGCATTTCTTCAGCATGTCCTTTTGTTTCCCTCTATTCCTCCAGTCTCATTTCCTTTGTTTTTGTTTCATCTGGTTTTGTTGGGATCAGGATTATTATTTTTTTAAATGGTATTTCTTAAGAGCTTATAATGTGCCAGACATTATACTAAGCACTGGGATAGGTACAAGAAAATCAGGTTGGATATAGTCCATTTCCCACATGGGGCTCACAGTCTTAATCCCCATTTTACAGATGAGGTAACTGAGGCATAGAGAAGAGACTTACCCGAGGTCACACAGCAAACAAGTAGCAGAGCTGGGATTAGAATCATGATCCTTCTGACACCCAGGCCCGTGTTCTATCCATTAGACCATCCTGCCTTTCTAAGCCATGCTGCATCTCAGTTCTGTTGAAACTGCGTCAAACTCTGCTGGAAAGGAGAAGGAAGATAAGCTATTTGAACACTTTCACTCATCTGGGCTTTTGTGGAAAATAACGAACCAGGAAAATAAGGATGGGAGAGAGAGATAGTGAAATCAAAAGAAGAGGAAGAGAATGCCAGTGAAAATCAGAGTGAGAAACTTCATGCTAATGACCTTCCTAGGTAATTTCCGCCTTTGTGAAATACAGAAATACCCTGGAATCCAAAAGCTAATGTCATGGCCTAATCAGGATGTATAGCCAGCGATTGAGGCCATGTATATTTAATGAGCTCTGTTAAAGGATTTTTTAGAAGTGCTTTCCCCACGGACACGGCTATGACTTCTTTGTTTATATATTTTTTCTTTCCTGCTGCCACTAATCGCTAATTCTCTGCTCCTTAATGGCACCTTCGGGGAACAGCTGAGGGAATCTTTTTTCCTCACAGCAAGCTGGTGCAGATCTGTATAGCGAGCACCTGCCTACATGGGAAGATTAATGGGCCCTGGGAAGTGGTGTGATGTGCAGAGTACAAGCACATCTAAGTTCGTCCAAGTTAAAGGGCTGTGAGAGCGGAGGAGATGGATGAGGTGAAAACAAGGCAGGTTTTCCTCCTTTAAAGAGGCAGGGGAGGGTCGGTCACTCGGGGCCCAAGGACACTTTATTTGACTGTCTGTATTGAGCCCAGTGGAAAACTACATAGGAGAGAACAAGATATGGTATCTGCCTTGAGTGAGTTTACCGTTCAATGCGATATTAACATACAAATGAAGACCTGTGAATGGACAAAAAGCAAGTCTAGAACAAGATCCAGAAATACAGAAGAAGGAAATTTTCAGAAATAAGGAGAGGGGAGAGAGCTAGAAGGTCTATACTAATATTTGTGGGATTTGTTATGTGCTTACCGTGAGTCTAGTACCCTACAAAGCAAATCAGGTCGAACACAGTCTGTGTTTCACAGGGGGCTCGCCATCTAATAGGTTTTGTTTTGTTATCTGTCTCCCCCTTCTAGACTGTGAGCCTGTTGTTGGGTGGGGACCGTCTCTAAAGTTGCCAACTTGTACTTCTCAAGTGCTTAGTACAGTGCTCTGCACACAGTAAGCACTCAATAAATACGATTGAATGAATCTAAGTGGGAGGGAGAACAGGTATAGAATCCCCATTTGACCTATGAGGAAACTGAGGCCCAGAGAAGTTCATCGATTTCCTCCAAGATCCCACAGCTGACAAGTGGCAGAGCTAGGATTTGAACCCAGGTTCTCTGACTCCTAGGACCATTTTAATAAGCACAGGGATTATTATCAAAAGCAGAGTTCCTTACCTAGAATCTTTGTTTATGCATATTTTATTAGGATTATTAATCATCTGATTACTTGTGTTTTTTATAATTTGGGTCTACAGCCTACTATGTGTCTGTCTTCTTCCTCAAACAGTAAATTCCTCAGGGGAATTGATAGTCTCCATTACTTCTATTGTCTGCTTCTCAAGCTCTTAGTACAGTTCATGGTACGTGGTAGCTGCTCAATTTGTGCTGTTAATCATTCAGTAGTATTTGAGTGCTTCCTATGTGAAGAGTACAGTACTGGGCACTATGAGTACGAGGGTCTTGTCTACCAAGTCTATTGTATTGTGCTCTCAGTGCTTAATACAGTGCTCTGCACACAGTAAGTGCTCAGGAAATATCATTGATTGATTATACTACAGTTAAAAAACACAATCCCTGCTCTCGAGGATGAGAAAATCTACACTCTGTTAATAAGGAGAAAGAGGAGGAGCAGGAAGAGGAGGAAGGGTGTGGTGATTCTGAAAGTTGGAGCACTTGATCCCTGCTCCTGGTACAGATTGAGCAGTGCTCGTAAGCTCAGTTAAGTTATGATACCAAGTGAGTGACCAGAATTTACCACAGTGGCCTAATGGAAAGAGTACTGGACTGGGAGTCACAAGACCTGGGTTCTAATCCCATCTCAGCTGTCCCTTGCCTGTTGTGCGACACTGGGAAAGTCATTTAACATCTCTCTGCCTCAGGTTCCTCATCTGTAATGTGGGGATTAAATACCTATTCTCCCTAACTCAGACTGAGAGTTCTGTGTGGGAAGGGACTGTGTCTGAATTGGTTATTATTATAGTATTTATTAAACACTTACTACATCCAAGCACTGTTCTAAACGCTGGGGTAGATTCAAGGTGATCAGGTTGTCCCACATGAGTCTCACAGTCTTAATTCCCATTTTACAGATTAAGTAACTGAGGCACAGAGAAGTTAAGCGACTTGCCCAAGGTCACCTAGCAGACAAGTGGCGGAGCTGGGAAATTCAACCCATGTCCTCTGTATCTACCTGAGTGCTTAAAACACTGCTTGGTACATAGTAATTGCTTAATAAATACCACTATTGCTATTAGTAGTAATAGTAGGGAGCAACAACACAATCCTCTCAAGAAAATATGGCCTCAAACTTCAGTGGAAAGAGCATGGTCTTGGAAGTCAGAGGTCATGGGTTCTAATCCCTGCTCTGCCACTAGTCTGATGTGTGACCTTGGGCAAGTCATTTAACTTCTCTGTGTCTCAGTTCCCTCATCTGTAAAATGGGGATTAAGACTGAGCCCCATGTGGGACAACCTGATTACCATGTATCTACCAAGCGCTTAGAACGGTGCTTGGCACATAGTAAGCACATAACAAATTGCCTGAAAAAAAATTATCTGTGTGGTAGTGTATTCTGATCTAAATTTCCACTATTGTCAGAAGAAATGAACTAGATGAATTTTTAAAACACTCGGACTCTCCTCAAAGCTATCTATACCTTCACCTTGCTTCAGTGGTGAGAAATGATGTTCAGTATTTCATTTTCATTTCATTAAAAAAAAAATACAACCTAATGACTTAAAAATCCTCTTTGCTTGTGCTCTTGTTTGTGGCACCAGAACAGGTGAACCCCATAGCTTTAATATGAGGCTTTGCAAGAATTCAACCCTAGCGATAAGCAAGAACTGAATGGACTGTTAGAAGATTCAAAACAAGTGAACTCATTTCTCCCCAATATGCAGACCCGCTGAACGGTCCCATCCCATCAAATGCTCCATCCACTGACCATTTGAGCTGAGACTAATACATCCTCCTCTACTTTTTTGTTGGGAAATCAAAAGCAAAGAGGGCAGAGAGAAGCAGCGTGGCTTGGGAATCAGAGGTCGTGGGTTCTAATCCCAGCTCTGCTGCTTATCAGCTGTGTGACTTTGGGCAAGTCACTTAACTTCTCTGTGCCTGTTACCTCATCTGGAAAATGGGGATTAAGACTGTGAGCCCCACGTGGGACAACCTGATTACCTTGTATCTCCCCCAGTGCTTAGAACAGTGCTTGGCACAAAGTAACTGCTTAACAAATACCAAAATTATTATTATTATTATTAAGTGCTACATTCCAGCTGAAAACTGAGAGACCCGCTAGCAGGAAGGGAGTGGCTTTCTTGGAGCAAAAGAAAGAATAAAGGAGGCAAAAGAATGCAGTAGCAGACCCTGCAGACATTAAAAATGACAACACAAGAAATGACAATTTTCTTGTGTATACCGTGTAGCAGAACTGAAGATCCTACCTTGTCCTTTTCAGCCCTCACTTACAATCATGGGTGAATTTAATGATCAGTGGTGTCTTCTTCAAATATAAAGGCCAGCTATATATTTGTACATATTTTTTCTTTGTCCTGTTTATTACAAATTAGGTTATTCATGCTCATTTATCTGAATGTGGGAGAATCAGTGTGGCCTATTGTAAAGAGCATGGGCTTGGGAATCAGAGGACCCTGGTTCTAATCCCAGCTCCTGTGCTACGTTGAGTAAGTTATTTTACTTCTGGGCCTCAGTGTCCTCATCTGTAAAATGGAAATTCAGTGACCATTCTCCCTCCCACTTAAACTGTGAGCCCCATGTGGTATAAGCACTGTCCCAACCTGATTATCTTCAATCTACCCCAATACTTAGTACAATGTTTAACAAATACTGCAATTTTTATCTGGCCTCCATCTTCAAAATGTCTGTTATTTCTGTTTATTAGCTCTTAGTGGGTAGCACAAGGAGAACCTGCATCTCTGGAAATTCATGGATGAAAGGCAAATTTCCCAAATTCTACATTTCAAAATGTTGAATAGCTTGTATCCCCAAAAGGTAATTTTAACTGGTTAATTTTAGAAGGCTGCAAAATTCCAGTATTCATTCAATCATATTTATTGAGAGCTTACTGTGTGCAGAACGCTATACTAAACTCTTGGAAAGTACAATTCAGGAGCAAATAATGAACAGGAGATGTACCTGCAAGAAACCAATTTCTCCTTTTTTGCCCCTCAAATATTCTCTTTTGAGGCCATGAAGAACTTAGATGGCCAGATAAACAGGAGAGTTTTAGTAGGAAGCAAAATTTTATTTTTGTCCACCCAATATGTTATCTTTTCAGGCCTTGAAGGCTTTAGGTATAGAAAAGAAAGCAGGAGTTTTTTTTCGTATAAAGCAAATTTCTTCTTTTTCACCTCAAATATTCTCTTTTGTAGCCTTGAAGACGTTAGCTAGAGAAATCACACGGGTTATTTGCTTGAAGCTATATTCCCTAACCATGGATGCAAGGCATTTTAATTTGATGGTAAATTGGATAAATTTCTATTCACTTTAAACTCTTCCTCTCAGTATTTTAATGTAAACCTAACCCTAATTAGATGCAAATTAACCTAATTAACTTATATCTACCCCAGCACTTAGAACAGTGCTTGACACATAGTAAACACTTAATACGTACCATGATGATGATGATTATTATAATCTTCAAGACACAAAAGGATTCATTGCCACACTGGCCTTGATAATACTGCCTCCACTTAACAGTTGTAATATTAGTAATCAATCATAGCACAGTACTCTGCACACAGTAAGCACTTAATAAATATGATTGAATGAATAAGTGAATGCATTAAGAGGTTACTGTGTGCAGAACACTGCAGTAAGAGCTTAGCAGAGAACAACACAACAATATAGCAGACACATCCTCTGCCCACAAGACAACTCAGATGCCCATGTGCTTATTGCACATTTTCAGTGATGAAGTGTGAAAGAAATGTTGCCATTTTTCACACTATTTCGTCTCTTCAATCATCAATCTTGTCTTTTCCCTATTTTGCAGCCTCACCCTTTCTCTCCTTTCTTGAGAGTTGTTTGGGTGTGTGGGATATTAGACTCAGTGCTGCCTAGGATTTTTTCAGCTTTCTTTGTTTTCTTCTAAGATTTCTTCTTTCCCTCCTAACCTCTCTATGCCTACCAACCTGCATCTCAGCCTCCTCCCTCATCAGTCTCACCCAATCTCCCTTACTACAGTGCTCTCCTTCTTCTTCTTTCTTTCTGTCTTTCTTTCTTGCTTTTCTTTCTCTCTATCTTCTCTCTTTCTCTCTCTTTCTTTTTCTTTCTTTCTCTTTTTCTCTCTTTCTCTCTTTCTTCCTCCCTCCCTCCCTTTCTCTCTTCCTTTCTCTCTCTCCCCCTCCATCCCTCTCCCCTCCTCCACACACTTTTCATACTTTCCTAGGTGCCCTCATGAGTCCTGCCCTTCCTGTCTCTTACATGACCAGAGCATCAAGGCCCAAAGGCAGGATTGGACTTTTTGAGACATTATCCAGGCCCTGCACCCTCAAGTAATGTCACTAGGGAGTAGAAGGAGGGTGAATCCAATGGTGGAGCTGAACAGTTGCCAAGCAATCAATCAACGGTATTTACTGAACACTTGCTATGCACACAGCACTGTACTAAGCACTTGGAAGAGTCCAATACAATAGAATTCGCAGACATTTTCCTGCCCCATAACATGTCACAGCTAGGGACCACCATAAATTTGCCTGCTGGAGTCTGTGAGCTCCCTGAGAAGGGAAAAGACAACAGAATCTGGTAGTTCAGTCTCGGGTCTCTGAGAATTGACCCATGTAAGGTGGGAAATTTCTGGAGAATGTCACGGCAGTCACACATCTACCAAGTCTGTGCCACAGGTGGTTGACACAAAGAAATGCTGATGGATCGATCTCCTGACAACTCTCCAGGCATCACCAAATAAAAAGTGAGATTTGAAATGATTTCAGTAGTGATGAACATTTCTGCAATCGTAATCACAGCCCAGTCTCTACCAGTCTCTTGCTTAGAGAAGTAGCATGGCTCAGTGGAAAGAGTACGGGCTTGGGAGTCAGAGGTCATGGGTTCTAATCCCGCTCTGCCACTTGTCAGCTCTGTGACTTTGGGCAAGTCACTTAACTTCTCTGATCCTCAGTTCCCTCATCTGTAAAATAGGGATTAAGACTGTGAGCCCCACGTGGGACAGCCTGATCATCTTGTATCCCTCCCAGTGCTTAGAACAGTGTTTTGCACATAGTAAGCACTTAACAAATGCCATCATAATTATTATTATTATTACCCAGAAGACCACCAGGTGTCTATTTCATACAGACTCCTTGAGTTAGTATGGCTGGGAGAAGATTCAAAAGCCACTTTTTGATTTGGGCTACTTGGGACCCAAAGGCAAATAGCCTAACAGTGCTCCGACTTCAAGGGGCGATCATTAATATAGGCATTAACTGGACAAAGCACCCAATAAATATCACTGACTAACTAATTGGGGCCCAGGAAATTCTGGAAGGAAAGAGAAGCAGAAATAAAGACTCCTGGGGGAAAAAACAAGGCTGCACATTTGTGCGTGCACACACACACATACACAAACAGATTTTTAAAAGTTATTTTTATTTTCCATAAGTAGGTCACATCCTCCAAAGATGGTCTGAGGGAATGCAGGCAACTTGGTGTGGTATTAACATTATCAACCTCGTGCTTTTCCCCCCAGGGGTCCTTAAAGGCTCCTGTCTTTGGCTGGGTAAAGCCTCGGGAATGGAAAAAATAAACTCCTCCAAAAAATTGTACAGCATACTACAGCGACAGGAATTTCAGGACCTCAATTTTCCAGTCTGCTATAGGTGCTACTCTATATAGGTGGTGGGAAATATATAGTACCTTTGGTGGCTTTTCCTATTAGTGATCTGGGAAGAGTGAGCAGAGGGTAAGGAAGTGGAAGTGTGAGGAGAAGTTGTTTCAGTTGGACAAAGGCCTTAATAATAATTGCTACTATTATTATTATTTTATTTATTAAGTGCTTACTATGTGTCAAGCACTCTTCTAAGCACTAGGGAAGATACAAGATAATCAGGTCAGACATAGTCCCTGTCCCACACAGTGCTAACAATCTAAGTAATAATAATGAATAATTATGGTATTTGATAGTGCGTACAGGCTAGTACTATACTAAGTAGAAGGGGGAATAAGTATTGAATCCCTATTTTACAGATGAGGGAACTGAGGCCCAGAGAAGTGAAGAGACTTGTCCAAGGTCATATAGCAGGCATGTGGCAGTGACGGGATTAGAACCCAGGTCCTCTGCCTTTGTACTCTCCCAGCTGCTTAGTACAGTGCTCTGCATACAGTAAGGGCTCGATAAATACGATTGAATGAATGAATGAATTTCAGGCCCATTGCCCTATTCACTAGGGCAAATTGCTCCTTTATTCATCATCATCATCATCAATCGTATTTATTGAGCACTTACTATGTGCAGAGCACTGTACTAAGCGCTTGGGAAGTACAAATTTGCAACATATAGAGACAGTCCCTACCCAACAGTGGGCTCACAGTCTAAAACGGGGAGACAGAGAACTAAACCAAACATACTAACAAAATAAAATAAATAGAATAGATATTCCTTCCTGCCCTCTACCCTCTCCCTCCACATCTCCTCCTATAGCAGGTGGAGATCAGAGGATTCATTCTTCATGTTACGGAAGGTTATTCATCCATTCAGTTGTATTTATTGAGTACTTACTGTCTGCAGAGCACTGTATTAAGCACTGAGGTACTAAATGCGACTGTGTCACCTGATTTCAGTGATCAACCCGTGTACCATTGGAGGCCCTGGAGCCTGGAAAAGGAGGGGCAGCCCAGAGACATATACAGTTTAGGTGTAGTTTATTATTTATAATACTCCGTTACCAGGAAAAAAAAGGCACCTAATGTAAACTTTAAAATATTTATCTAGCAGCTTACGCTACTGACTGATTTTCCTCATGCAACTGTAATTGCCAAGGGCACTGATGATGCTTTCTCACTCCTTTAACATAGAACCTCTGGCCCTCACCTTTGCCACTTCCAACCACTCCATCTCCCTTCCCACTCACCGGGGTGAGGAATTTGCAAGGCGTTCCGGCCGACCACAAGCCTTCTCCACACCTCTTTCAACTCCACTCCTCTCATGCTTTTATCCTTTCTCCCCGTCCCCTCGACGCCCTGGGTTTCTCCATCTCAAATGTACCCCTTCGGTAATCAAAAATCCCTTCCTCTTCTGTCCATTTACCTGTTGTCTGGACTTTTCATATCCTCCAATATCTCCCCCTCTAGATTGTAAGCTCATTACGGGCAGGGAACGTGTCTACTAACTCTGTTGTATTGTATTCTCCCAAGAACTTAGTACAGGGCCCTGCACATTATAAGTGCTCGATAAGCAGTGTTGTCTAGTGGATAGAGCACAGGCCTGGGAGTTGGAAGGACATGGGTTCTAATTCTAGCTCTGCCATTTGTCTGCTGTGTGACTTTGGGAAAGTCACTTCACTTCTCTGGGCCTCAATTACCTCATCTGTAAAATGGGGATTAAGACTGTGAGTCTCATGTGGGGCAGGGACTGTGTCCTACCCAGTTACCTTGTATTTACCCCTGTGCTTAGTATAGTGCCTGGCACATCGTAAGTGCTTAACGAATACCACAGTTATTATTATTGTTATTATTAATATTATTAATAATATTCCCTGCTACCATCTTCTGCACGCTCTTTCCCCCTACCTAAACTTCCACCTCCCTTCCCACCCCTTCCAAGAGTTGGGATCTGCAAGGGATCCATTCTGCTCGAACATCAGGATCTCCTGGAAAATCCAGACCCAGTGGAGACATTCACAGCCCAATTCAATTCCCTTGGTGCCACCTGTCACATTATCCTAAAAATAATTCCATGGCCCAGAGTGAGGGGGTAGACAGAAGAGAGCAGGAGTGACAATCCCACAGGTCTTTCTGGGGGAAACTTCAAATTTTGGCAGCATGACTTAGTGGAAAGGGCCCAGGCCTGGTAGTTGGAGGGCCTGGGTTCTAATGCCAACTCTGCCACCTGCTTACTGTGTGATCTTGGGCAAGTCACTTCACTTCTCTGGATCTCGATTTCCCCATCTGTAAAATAGAGATTCAGTAGCTGTACTCCCCCTTAGTCTGTGAGCCCTGTGTGGGGCAGGGACTGTGTCTGATTGTCTTGTATCTACCTGAGTGCTTACTATTATCGTTATTATTATTATTATCAGTATTATTACTTCCTGAGTTATTCATCCCACAAGTCTGGAATGAATAAATACAGAAAGAGGTCCAATCAATGCATGTTCATGATGTTGCTTTATTTCCCTTGAAAGAACTTTAGGCAGATAAAGAATTCTCTTTCTTTATGGACTAGGATTCCCACTGTATGAAATATACAGGTCCTGGATTATCACAGATCTCCCCATGCCCAGAAGCCTCCCCCACCCCACTACACCCAAAAACTCTCTGTGGGCTTCTGAATAAATATAGCACTCATAGCACTTCCTACAGCATCATTCCCTGCTGTGGTCAGTAAGTATTTGTATTGCGGTGGTATCCAGCATTTCCAGGTTGGAGTCATTTCTCTACTTAGCAATCACAGGATGAAGCCTATTACTATTAATAAGAGCTAAGGGTTAGGAGCAAGCTTCTCTCTGACTCTGGAGAAGAAACCAAAGGTGACAACTCAAAATCACCCTTCTGGCTTCTACCAGGACTCCTGTCTCCTAGGTAAATGGCCTCTGATTGATGGCCAGAGTCCCCTTTCTCTAACCCTCTAAATGAAAATGACATTGTTGAGTCTCTGGGGATCAATGACCCCATTTGTCTCAATAAGATGCTTCACGCCATCCCAGTCTGTGATTCATTGACTGTACCATGTTCTGCTTATTGGTGACATCCTTGTGTTTTCTACCTCAGAATTTGTCTCCTCGACTCCAGCTCAGGGTTGAAGGCAGCTGGGAGCTGGAGATATTATCCACAAAAGAGTCCCCTTAAAAGGGAGAGTTATAGATTTAGAAATATTTTTTTCTTTGTGTAATATTTAAGTGCTTACTATGTTCCAGGCATTGTACTAAGTGCTGGGGTGGATACAAGCAAGTTGGGCTGGACACAGTCCTTGTCCCACACGGGGCTCACAGTTTTAATCCCCATTTTACAGATGAGGTAACTGAGGCACAGAGAAGTGAAATGACTTGCCCAAGGCCACACAGGAGAGCTGGAGCTGGGATTAGAACCCACGACCTTCTGATTCCCAGGCCCCGTAAGCCCGTTGTGGGCAGGGATTGTCTGTCTTTATTGCTGAATTGTACTTTCCAAGTGCTTAGTACACTGCTCTGCAACAGGGTAGGCACTCAGTAAATACGATTGAATGAATGAATCCACTATGCCATGCTGCTTTTCTGTCATGATTTATGTGGTGATTTACTGATGGAAAAAGAGTTTATAAAATCAGTCGCTTGTGCTATCTGCCATAAGAATCTCTAGCATTTTGAATCACTGAATAAATTCTAAGTCCCATGGTAAAATAGAAGCTGGCATTGATTTGCAAACTTTAATGGACAATGAATGGTTGAAAATCAAACAACCCATGGTCAATCATCATCACTTGACTGCTAATATCAAAAATTAAAGCTTAATTGTCAACAAAGGCCTTATCCAAAGAAGCACGCTAGAGGTGTGTTTAGGATCGGGACAACCTCTGAGATTACATTTAGAGTGAGGTTGAGGTTTAGGGCAAAGATTTTCATGAAGATTTTGGATTCAAGCTGAGAATAGGATTTGATAATTAATTTGGTCGACTCCTGGCCTTTTGAGGATTGGCTATGTAATTCCTTAAAACTAACTAGGTATTTGACACTCATTCCTTCGGATGGGCCATGTCACTGGATATATATTGGTATAACCAGGAGAATCAGCAAGTTGTAGTGGATAGTGTGGCCTGGGAGTCAGCAGTGCATGGGTTCTAATCCTGGTTCCACTGCTTGTCTGCTGTGTGACCTTGGGCAAGTCACTTCACTTCTCTGTGCATCAGTTTCCTCATCTATAAAATGGGGATTGAGACTGTGAGCCCCACATGGAACGGGGACTATGTCCAACCCAATTTGCCTGTATCCACCCCATGCTTAGAACAGTGCCTGGTGTATAGTAAGTGCTTAACAAGTGCCATCATTATTATCGGTACCCAGTCCACACTTTTAAAAAGCTGTATGTTACAAATGAATTAAAAATTTTAGCAAGGTCTTGGTCTTCAGACTTGTCCAGGTAAAGGGAAAGAAGAGTCAGAATGCCAGAGGAGGCATTCCAAGAATCTCCCCCTTCTCCCCCTTCTAGACTGTGAGCCCGTTGTTGGGTAGGGACCGTCTCTATATGTTGCCAACTTGTACTTCCCAAGTGCTTAGTACAGTGCTCTGCACATAGTAAGTGCTCAATAAATACGATTGAATGAATGAAAAGAATCTTTCAGAAGTGACACTCCCACACCACCAGGAAGCAGAGCTGTGGAACTGTGAGGCGTCATTAGATCCTTTCCTTTTTCATCACTTGATTTTTTTTTAAACTCCTCTGATAAAAACCACACCGAGAGCATTATATCTCCTACTCGAAGGAAATTTGGTAAGTGCTGGGATATCCAGCCCAAAGCCAGAGTCATTAATGAAAGTAAAGGGAAGGTATTTTGAGTGTCAGTGGAGGCAATCCAGCCTCACAGAGTACGATCCCAAGAAGTAAAAGTCAAAGCATTAGCCTCAATCTTTAGCCTTTAGAGGCCAAACAGCTGAAAAATATGTTGTTCTTTTTTGACCTAGAGGTCCATTTCTCAAAAAGTAAGTGTACACTGCGGGGGGGTGGGAGGGGGGAATTCATCAATCAGTGGTATTTATTGAACTCTTTGCTCTAAGTGCTTGGGAGAGCACAGTAGAGTTAATAGATACCATCTCTGCCCTCCAGGAGATTACAATCTAGTAGGGGAGACAGATATGAAAACACATTTTAGATAGGGGGAAGAGAAGAAACCCATCTCACAAATCAATAAACAATATCTACTGGACTATAATTTGTTTTATTGGCCTGCCTCTCCCCACCCCCCACCCTCCTATGCAGAGACATAAAGAGATTAAAACCTATGAAAACAAGATCTAAGTCCCTCTGATTTAGACTTTCTCCAACCTGATTTCCTTGTATGTATCCCAGTGCTTAGAATAGCGCTTGATGCATAGTAGGTGCTTGACAAATACCATAGAAAGCCCAATATGTTTACCCAGTGGAGGGGGCTGGGCCACTGAAGGGCTTGGGTTTTTTTTTTTTCAAACCCAAGCTGAAATTGTGATGTCAGAAACTTGTCAGAGGGCACTCAGAGGAGTGAAAGATGTAAATAGGGAATGGTTAATTAATCCTCATAGAAATAAGCTGAAATAATTTAAGGAGAGAAATCAATCAGTGGGGTTTACTGAGCGCTTTCTGTGCACAGAACACTGTACTAAGTGTTTGGGAGAGTACAGAACAATAGAGTTGGTAAACACGTTCCCTCTCCACAGAGAGCTTACAGTCTAAAGGACAAACTTACAGTCTGTAGGAGAAAGAGTGAAGGAAAGGAAGGAGAGAGAGAAGAGTGAGCCTCCTATAACACTGTCCTGCTCTAAGCAGGAGCTAAAAAGAGCCCGAGGGTTATAAATTACCAGGAACTGACTTTTCTCGTAAATGGTTTTAATTTTTTTTTTTATGTTCGGAGGGGGACTAGATGATCTATAGCAGCACAGACTGCTGTCCATTTTCCCAGAGAGCTGCCTTTTGCTTTTTCCCATTAACGACCTCCTCTAAAGCAAAGCCAAGGAGGCTCATTGTCGGTCTTGATCATCCCAGGGCCCAAAGCGGAGCCGGACGGATGCAGGCGGTGCCCAATAATTGTCTCGAGTCGGCCTCGCGTGCCATCATTTCTCACCCGCGGAAGGAGGGAGTGGGCGAGAACTTTCAAGTAGGGCTTTCCCAGAAGCCAAGAGATCCTGGGAGCCAAGTTATGGAGGATGGCCTTGAAATCGCAACCTGCAGGCTGAAGGTCAGAGTTGCGTGTGGAGATAATAATAATAATAGTAATAATAATGGTATTTGTTAAATGCTTACTATGTGCCAGGCACTGTTCTAAGCGCTTAGGTAGGTACAAGCAAATTGGGTTGGACACAGTCCCTGTCCAACGTTGGGCTCACAGTCTCAATCCTCATTTTACAAACGAGGGAAACAGCGGCCCAGAGAAGTGAAGAGAAGAGAAGCAGCGTGGCTCAGTGGAAAAAGTACGGCCTTGGGAGTCAGAGGCCATGGGTTCTGATCCCAGCTCCACTACTTGTCAGGTGTGTGACTTTGGGCAGGTCACTTAACTTCTCTGTGCCTCAGTTACCTCATCTGTAAAATGGGGATTAAGACCGAGAAGCCCAAGTGGGACAACCTGATTACCTTGTATCCCACCCTCCAGTGCTTAGAACAGTGTTTGGCACATAGCGCTTAGCAAATGCCATCATTATTATTATTATTAAGTGAAGTGACTTGCCCAAGGTCACACAGTAGATGAGTGGCAGAGACGGAATTAGAACCCATGACCTTCTTACTCCCAGGCCCATGCTCTCTCCACTATGCCATGCTGCTTCTCAATAATAATAACTGTGCTATTTGCTAAGCACTTACTATGTGCCAAGCACTGTTCTAAGCCCTGGGGTAGATACAAGACACTCGGGTTGGATACAGTCCCTGTCCCATATGGGGCTCATTTTCTTAATCCCCATTTTACAGATGAGGTAACCGTGGCCCAGAGAATAATAATAATGGTACTTGTTGATCTCTTTTTATCTGCCCAACACTGTTCTAAGAAATGGGGTAGAGAAAAGTTAATCGGGTTGAACACAGTCCCTGTTCTGCATGGGGCTCACAGTCTTAATGTCCATTTTACAGATGAGGTAACTGAGGCTCAGAGAAGTAACTTGCCCGAGGTCATGCAGCAGACAGGTGGAGGAGCAGGGATTAGAACCCATGTCCTCTTCCTTTCCACTAGGCCAGGCTGCTTCCCTAATGTCATTTAAATGATCTTGATCCTCTTCCCTCCAGCCGGGGATCTGGTGGTGTGAATGTGGGGATTCAAAAGGCTTTTCTCTACCCATCTGGGGAGCCCGCTGGCAGGAACTGTGGTACTAAGTATTTACCTTATGCCACAAACTGCACTAAGTGCTGGTTTAGATACAATACAATCAGGATCAGTTCCTGTCCCTCATGGAGATCACAGCCTAAAGGGAGGAGTGAACGTGTTTTTAATCCCTATTTTACAGATAAAGAAACTGAGGCCTGGAGGCATTTTTTTATGGTATTTGTTAAGCGCTTACTATGTGCCAGGCACTATACAAGTGCTGGGGTGCATAAACGCTAATCAGGTTGGACCCCATCCATGTCCCACATGAGACTCATAGTTTTAATCCCCATTTTACAGTTGAGGTAAATGAGACACAGAGAAGCCCGGTGTGGGCAGAGATTGTGTCTCTTTATAGCTGAATTGTACTTTCCAAGTGCTTAGCACAGTGTTCTACACACAGTAAGTGCTCAATAAATACGATTGAATGAATGAAAGTGAAGTGACTTCACCACAGGAATGAGCAGGGGTGGGTAATGATGGAGGGAAACAGGATAAAGACTGCACCAAGCCAGAACCCCCCAAAGCCCCCACAAACCCCAATATTCCCTCTCAAATCCTGTCAGGCTCTATAGACTGTAAGATCCTTGAGACCAGGTAGTGTATCTATTAACACTTGTCATTAAGCACCGTGACAGATGCAATGAGCTTGCTGTGGGCAGGAATTATCACTCTTTATTTGCTGTATTGTACCTTCCCAAGTGCTTAGTACAGTGAGCACTTACACAAGTAAGCACTCAAATAATACAGTTGAATGAATGAATGCAATATAATCAGTTCCTGCCCAACATGCGACTCACAGTCTAAGGAGAAGAGAGAACAGGTTTTTAATCCCCATTTTACAGATGAGGAAACTGAGGACTGGAGGCGCTTTTTTAATAGTCGTAATTGCTGCACATGTTGCCCTGCACATAATAGCAACTCAATAAACCTTATTGACCGGTTGATTGATTCAGATGAAGTAGTAGTATCTCAGCCCTGACAGGGTTCTGTGATGACACCAAATAATTGTATAATGCTGTGTGCCCCTGAAACCTAGAGATGACTGAGATTCCCAAGTCCCTGGAAGACAGAAACAAAGCAAAGACTCCAGCAGCAGTAGCAAAATAATAATTGTGGTAATTGTTAAGGGCTTACTATGTGCCACTCTATTAAGTGCTGGGGTAGAAACAACCTAATCACTGGAGCACTGAAGCCTTTTCTTTTTTAATGGCATTTGTCGAGTGCTTACTATGTGTCAAATACTGTTCTAAACACTTGGAGTAGGTACAAGTTAATTAGGTCGGACACAGACCTTGTCCCGCGTGGGGCTCACAGTCTAAGAAGGAGGGAGAATAGGTATCCCCATTTTACAGTTGAGGAAACTGAGACACAGGGAAGTTAAGTGACTTGACCAAGGTTAAATGAGTAGCCCAAAGCTGGTATTAGAACCCAGGTCCTTCTGGCTCGCAGGCCCATGCTCTCTCCACTAAGCCATGTTCCTTCTACAAGTTGCATGTTTCACTTGGTCTTCAGATGAAGGTTTCCCAGATTTCCTGGGATTTAGTTCCTGTCTCCCCGAGAAGCGGGTCTCGGGCACAGCAGAGGATGCTGCTTGAGCCGATCTCCCTGAATTAATCATTTCCTACTTGTCTCTCAAGGAGTTCAAAGCCTTTCACATCGGTTATGTCTTTGATCATCACCTTCTCTGGGCCAAAACCAGGAAGTATCTTCATTCCACCAAGGGATGATGAGAAGCAGTTTGGGCTAGGGAAGTCAGAGCATGTGCCTGGGAGTCAGAAAAACCTGGGTTCTAATCCCGACTCTGCCAGTAGCCTGCTGTGTGACCTTGGGCAAGTCCCTTAATGTCTCCTTGTCTCAGTTTCCTCAACTATAAAACAGAGACATTAATATCTGTTCTCTCTCCTACTTAGACTGTGAGCCCGGTGTGGGACAGGGACTGCCTCCAACTTGATTATCTTGTATCTATCCCAGTGCTTGGAGTACAGTGCTTGGAACATAGTAAGTGCTTAACAAATACCACTATTCCTATTTTTATTATTTTCCCTCCAATGTCCATCACAAAATCAGGGAACAGAGTTTTATCTGGACAGACCAATCCCATTTGAGCACCTCGTTGCCATCAAAGGTCCAATTAGAGCCAGCCAATTTGTTACAAATATTAGCAGAGTGTTTTACCAAGTTAGAATGATCAGCAGATGTTATTTATGGAGAGAGTTTGGTGCAAACCCCTGGGGACCCTGATGAAAAGCAGCATGGCCTAGTGGAAACAGCACAGTCCTGGGAGTCGAACCCTGGCTCTGCCAGTTTCCTGCTATATGACCTTGGGCAAGTAATTTCTCTGTGCCTCAGTTTCCACAACTCTAAAACAGGGATTCGATGCCTGGTCTCCTTCCTACTCCTAAGAGAAACAGTGTGGCTTAGTGGAAGGAGCAGGGGCTTGGGAGCCAGAGGTCACGTGTTCTAATCCCGGCTCCAACACTTGTCAGCTGTGTGACTTTGGGCAAGTCCCTTGACTTCTATGTGCCTCAGTTACCTCATCTGTAAAATGGGGATTAAGACTGTGGGCCCCACATGGGACCACCTGATCACCTTGTATACTCCCTAGCGCTTAGAACAGTGCTTCACACATAGTAAGCGCTTAACAAATGTCATCATTATTATTATTATTACTTAAACTGTGAGCCCCATATGGGACCTGAATTTCTAGCATCTACCCCAGTATCCTAAACACTGGCACATAGGAAGGGCTTAACAAATTCCACAATTATTATTATTATTATTAGACTGTGAGCCCATTTAGGACAGGGATGGTTTCCAACCTGATTAACTTGTATCTTCACCAGCACTTACAACAATACTTGACACAGAGTAAGCCCTTAACAGATAAAATAATAATAGTAATAATGAGAATTCCTGTTTTGATTTTGCAGGATGGTATAGCCATCCTGTATGGGTAAATACTGTCCTCTTCTGCCTAGAAGCAATTACTACATCTGCACAGCTCTCACCCAGGCAGAATAAGTTGAAAACTATCCACAAATCAATTATTTATTTATTCAATCCTATTTATTCATTTATTCAATTGTATTTATTGAGCACTTACTATGTTCAGAGCACTGTACTAGGCACTTGGAAAGTATAATTCAGCAACAGAGACAATCCTTGCCCACACCACGCTTACATTCTAGAAAAGGGGAGACAGACATAATAATGATAATAATAATAATAATAATAATGGCATTTATTAAGTGCTTACTATGTGCAAAGCACTGCTCTAAGTGCTGGGGGGGTTACAAGATGATCAGGTTGTCCCATGGGAGGCTCAAGGTCTTAATCCCCATTTTACAGATGAGGTAGCTGAGGCACAGAGAAGTTAAGTGACTTGCCCAAAGTCACAAAGCTGACAATTAGTGGAGCAAGGATTTGAACCCATGACCTCTGATTCCAAAGCCCGTGCTCTTCAAAGTGAGTAAACAGGCATCAACATAAATAAATAGAATTATAGATATGTGCATATATATACAAGTGCTGTGGGGCCCGGGGAGAGGGGTAGAGCAAAGGGAGCGAGTTGGAGTGATGCAGAGGGAAGGGGGAGCTGAGGAAAAGGGGGGCCTAGTCTGGGAAGGCCTCTTGGAGGAGGTGAGCCCTCAGTAGGGCTTTGAAGGGGGGAAGTGTGATTGCTTGGCAGATTTGAGGAGGGAGGGGGTTCCACTGGTGGGACAGGTGAGAACGAGGCCCAGTGAGGACGTTAGCGGCACCAGAGGAGCGAGTGTGCAGGCTGGGCTGGAGGAGGAGAGAAAGGAGGTGAGGTAAGAAGGGGCAAGGTGATGGAGAGCTTTGAAGCCCATAGTGAGGAGTTTTTGTTTGATACGGAGGTTGATAGGCAACCACTCACTATGTACAGAGCACTTTACTAAGTGCTTGGGAGAGTACAATACAACAGTAGACACATTCCCTGCCCACAGTGAGCTTACAGTCTAGAGGAGCAGGGACAGACATTTGGGTAGTTTTTCAAACCAACTGAAACCGTTTCTCCCTACTGGCTCAAGCGGTCTCTCAATGATTGGAGAAAACTTAGTTTTCACTGGGGCATCTGCTGTGGTGGGTGTTCGCTCCTCACGAGTTACCCCAGGCTGACAGCATAGTGTAATGATGTCACATGTAACATTTTGTTGTAATCTTTCTGAATCTACCTGAAACTAGAGCATTTCTCTGAGGGTGGGTCCCTGATTCCCCAGCCCTCTGTATGACCCCCGCCTCGGCACTCCTCTCTCCAGTCCCTGTTAACATTAGGCACTGCTTCTGAGCCATGGAACTTGACAACTCGCCCCAAGGCTGAGGGATGCTGGGTCCTAAAATAAAACTACCAGCATCTGATGTTGTAGCTGTTCCAGAGATGGGACAGACTGGCTGAGGAGGTTACCAATGACCTCCTGCTTGCCAAATCCAACGGCTCCTACTCTATCCTAATCCTTCTCGACCTCCCAGCTGCCTTCGACACTGTGGACCACCCCCTTCTCCTCAACATGCTATCCAACCTTGGCTTCACAGACTCCATCCTCTCCTGGTTCTCCTCTTATCTCTCCGGTCGTTCATTCTCAGTCTCTTTTGCAGGCTCCTCCTCCCCCTCCCATCCCCTTACTGTGGGAGTTCCTCAAGGTTCAGTTCTTGGTCCCCTTCTGTTCTCGATCTACACTCACTCCCTTGGTGACCTCATTCACTCCCACGGCTTCAACTATCATCTCTACGCTGATGACACCCAAATCTACAACTCTGCCCCTGCTCTCTCCCCCTCCCTCCAGGCTTGCATCTCCTCCTGCCTTCAGGACATCTCCATCTGGATGTCTGCCCACCACCTAAAACTCAACAAGTCCAAGACTGAATTCCTTGTCTTCCCTCTCAAACCCTGCCCTCTCCCTAAATTTCCTATCACTGTTGATGGCACTACCATTCTTCCCGTCTCACAGGCCCGCAACCTTGGTGACATCCTCGACTCCACTTTCTCATTCACCCCTCACATCCAAGACGTCACCAAAACCTGCCGGTATCAGCTCCGCAACATTGCCAAGATCTGCCCTTTCCTCTCCATCCAAACCACTACCCTGCTCGTTCAAGCTCTCATCCTATCCCGTCTGGACTACTGCATCAGCCTCCTCCCTGATCTCCCATCCTCTTGTCTCTCCCCACTTCAATCCATACTTCACACTGCTGCCTGGATTGTCTTTGTCCAGAAATGCTCTGGACATTTTACTCCCCTCCTCAAAAATCTCCAGTGGCTACCAATCAACCTACGCATCAGGCAGAAACTCGTCACCCTTGGCTTCAAGGCTGTCCATCACCTTGCCCCCTCCTACCACACCTCCCTTCTCTCCTTCTACAGCCCAGCCCGCACACTCCGCTCCTCTGCCGCTAATCTCCTCCCCGTGCCTCATTCTTGCCTGTCCTGCCATTGAGCCCCGGCCCACGTCATCCCCCTGGCCTGGAATGCCCTCCCTCCCAACATCCGCCAAGCTAGCTCTCTTCCTCCCTTCAAGGCCCTACTGAGAGCTCATCTCCTCCAGGAGGCCTTCCCAGACTGAGCCCCCTCCTTCCTCTCCCCCTCCACCCCACACCAAGCCCCCCACCTTACCTACTTCCCTTCCCCACAGCACCTGTATATATGTTTGTATATATTTACTACTCTATTTATTTCACTTGTGCATATCTATTCTATTTATTTTATTTTGTTAATACGTTTGGTTTTGTTCTCTGTCTCGCCCTTCTAGACTGTGAGCCCACTGTTGGGTAGGGACCGTCTCTATATGTTGCTAACTTGTCCTTCCCAAGCGCTTAGTACAGTGCTCTGCACACAGTAAGCACTCAATAAATACGATTGATTGATTGAATAGATTGATTGATTGAGGGCTGTGGATGAACTGCCATCTCTACCACAGACTTCTCTTCCTCAAGTAAGCAGGCTGTAGGTCAGAAGCCTCGTTTGGCCTGTCACTAATGTGACGTTTCATCTCGTCTCAGAAACATGCAAAACATCCTTATAAAATATATCTGCCACAACCATCTGTTTTGTTCACTCTGTAGGCAACAAAAGCAGTGTGGCCTAGTGGAAAGAGCATGGTCCCGGGATTCAGAGGATCTGGCTTCTAATTTCTGAGTCTCGTATGGGACAGGGACTCTATCTGAGCTGTTGATCTTGTAACTCCCCCAGCGCTTAGTACAGTGCGTGGCACATAGTAAGCACTTAACAAATCCTACAATTATTATTATTATTATATTATTGTTAGAGAAGTAGCGTGCCTCAGTGAAAAGAGCACAGGCTTGGGAGTCAGAGGTCATGGGTTCTAATCCCGGCTCCCCCACATGTCTGCTGTGTGACCTTGAGCAAGTTACTTGACTTCTCTGAGCCTCAGTTACCTCATCTGTAAAATGGGGATTAAGACTGTGAGCCCCAGGTGGGACAACGTGATCACTTGTACCCTCCCCAGCACTTAGAACAGTGCTTCGCACACAGTAAGTGCTTAACAAATGCCATCATTATTATTAATTATTATCATTATTCAGTTGTATCCACTGAGGTGAGGGAAGATGACGTAAGGCAGCCAGGTAAAATTTCCAAAGAACCAGTTTTATGGACTGCTTAATTTATCTCATTTTTAGGGTGGTAGAGACTCAGCATGTCCCTGAAACATGGTAGGCCACAGGTATTATTCTTCCCATTTTACAGGGGAGAAGACTGAGGCCCAAAGAAGGGAAGAAATAACCAATCAGTGGGGTTAGGTTTATCACCCCCGACTCTCCTCAAAGACAAAATACCTCTTGTCTCATTCTTTAAATTCTGTATGGGTCAGAATATGTGGAACCACTCAGCTAACATGCTCCAGAGGGGAGGAAATGAGATTTTTGTTGTTGTCACTGTTGTTCTTATCATGTCTGTTAAGAACTTATTATGTCTTACGCAAAGTTCTAAGCACTGGGGTAGAATCTCAAGAATCAGGTCAGACAGTATTCATTCAATCATATTTACTGAGCACTTACTGTGGGCAGAGCACTGTACTAAGCACTTACAGCCCTGCATACCATCAGAGCAAACATATACCGATGCATAAAAGGCCCCCAAATAATAATAATTATAACAATTATGATGATATTTGTTAAGCGCTTACTACATGCCAAGCACTGTTCTAAGCTCTGGGGTGGATACAAGGTAATCAGGTTGTCCCACGTGTGGCTCACAATCTTAATCTCCATTTTACAGATGAGGGAACTGAGGCAGAGAAGTGAAGTGACTTCCCCAACCTCACAAAGCTGACAAGTGGCAGAACTGGGATTAGAACCCACGACCTCTGACTGATCTAGTTTTGGAAGGCAGAGGATTGGATGAGGTGACCTTTAGAGGAACTTCTCCATGCTCCACTTCTGTAGCCTGTGATCACTGAAAGGTCTCACTGCATTTTCAGCCAAGCATCTAGACTTTTTCAAAAGCTCTTTCATGTTCTTCTCTTCTGACCTAGAGCAACTCAGCTCTGGGGAGGTTGTTCCCCTTCTTCAGAACCAGGATGTAGGAAATGAAGTTCCCCCCAGGGTTTTCCTCAGAGGGAGGCCAGAACAGTGTGGAAAAACTTCACTGATAAGAACCTGTTGGGTTTCCAGCTGGGCTCTGGGAGGGGAAAGGTTCCCCGCTGCTGACTCAAATGCAAAATGACCCACCCTGTGCCACGTTTAAAGCTTCCCTGGAGCCCCAGCCCAGACTGGAAGGTGGGAGAGAAAATTCAGGAGGAGGTACATCTCTCAAACCAGCAAGAGGGCTGCAAAGCCAATAAGGCTGTCAGAGCCCAGCAGCAATCAATCAATCATCAATCGTATTTATTGAGCACTTACTGTGTGCAGAGCACTGAACTAAGCGCTTTGGAAGTACAAGTTGTCAACATATAGAGACAGTCCCTACCCAACAGTGTGCTCACAGTCTAGAAGGGGGAGACAGAGAACAAAACAAAACATATTAACAAAATAAAATAAATAGAATAGATATGCACAAGTAAAATAAATAGAGTAATAAATACGTACAAACATATATACATATATACACGTGCTGTGGGGATGGGAAGAAGGTAAGGCAGGGGGGTGGAGAGGGGGAGGAGGGGGAGAGGAAGGAGGGGGCTCAGTCTGGGAAGGCCTCCTGGAGGAGGTGAGCTCTCAGTAGGGCCTTGAAGGGAGGAAGAGAGTTAGTTCACGAAACCCTATGTCCAACCCCACCCCTGTTCTGATCCACATAATAATGGTATTTGCTAAGCGCTTACTTTGTGCCAGGCTCTGTACTAAGCGCTGGGATGGATACAAGCCAATCAAGTTGGACACAGTCGCTGTCCCACGTGGGGCCTACAGTCTCACTCCACATTGTACAGGTGAGGTAACCGAGGCCCAAAGAAGTAAAGTGATTTGCCCAAGCTCACACAACAGATATGTGGCAGAGCCGGAATTAGAACCCAGGTGCTCTGCCTGTGCTCTATCCACTAGGCCATGCTGCTATTCACACTTTTATGTTTATCTTTGCCCTTGTCTACGTTGTTTTTCTGTTCTTCAGCCAATCAATCACTAATATTTATTTAGGAATTACTGTGTGCAGAGCAGAGTTGGTATATAACAGAGTTGGTAGACACATTCCCTATCCATTGTTTTATCTCTCTCCTGATTTATTTATTTATAATAATGTATGTTTCCTCCTCTATACTATAGCTTCGTCATGGGCAGGGAACGTGTCTACCAACTCTGTAACATTGTACTTCTACTCTCCCAAGCACTTAGTACAGTGCTCTGCACACAGTAGGTGCTCAATAAAGTGCAAGTGATTGATTGAAGTGTCCGTCGTCTATTTCCAGTCCCCTCCCCCACTTTTTTCTTAGATTGATCACCAAGGGGGTAACAGAGACCACACCTAAGTCTCACCCTTGTATTCATTCTCAGCACTTAATATAGTTATTATTACTAATCAACTGATGATACTTATTGAGCGCTTACTGTGTGCAGAGCACTGTACTAAGACCTTGGGAAAGTACAATGCAACAGAGCTGGTAGACATAAGCCCTGCCCACAAGAAGCTTTCAAATTACAGGGTGAAATTTGTTAAGCATTTATTATGTGCAGTACTGTGCTAAGTGATGAGAGAAATGTAAATTAAGCAGATCGGAAACAATCCCTGTCCCACATGGGGTTTACACTCTAAGGGATTAGTACTACTGCTATTTATTACTACTAGTGCTATTATTCATCATCATCATCAATCATATTTATTGAGCGTAATTATTATTATCATAATTATCGTAATTATTCCCCTTTCAGGGTCACACCTGGAGAGACTCCAGACCTCTACTGGTCTCGGCTATGGGTGGGAGAGTCAAGCATAGGTCTGTCCATTCCATTGCTAGCTTGGACTGTCTCTATATGTTGCCAACTTGTACTTCCCAAGCACTTAGTACAGTGCTCTGCACACAGTAAGTGCTCAATAAATACGACTGATTGATTGATTGATTGGAAGGCAATCTGCTACAAGTTAAAACTCACCCATGCTGGGCAGCAGCGGTGTGGGAGAGAGTCGAGTGTGGAGACTCAAGTTTACTGCGTGGAAGGCGGCAATGGTAAACCATTTCTGGATTTTTAACCAAGAAAACTCTGTGTATCCACTAACAGAACTATTGCAGATGGAAAGTGGGGTGTTCTGGGAGAGATGTGTCCATGGTGACTCTATGGGTTGGAAACATCTTGACGATGTAAGACAAGTGTTATTACTACTCCTACCACTTCTACTAGTACTATTTCTAATAATACTAATGAGAAGCAGCGTGGCTCAGTGGAAAAAGTGCGGGCTTTGGAGTCAGAGGTCATGAGTTCCAAACCCGGCTCCGCCAGTTGTCAGCTATGTGACTTTGGGCAAGTCACTTCACTTCTCTGGGCCTCAGTTCCCTCATCTGTAAAATGGGGATCAAGACTGTGAGCCCCCCGTGGGACAACCGGGTCACTTTGTAACCTCCCCAGGGCTTAGAACAGTGCTTTGCACATAGTAAGTGCTTAATAAATGCCATTATTATTCTTATTAATAGATATGGGAGCCGTGATTCAGAAAACAAAGCAGAATACATGGAATCATCATCACTACCATCAGTGGTATTTACTGAGCACTTGTTGTGTGCAGAGCACTGAAATAACTGCTTGGGAGAGTATAATAAAACAGAGTTGGTAGACACTTTCCCTGACCACAATGAGTTTACAGTCTAGAGAGACAAGTTAATCAGGTTGGACACAGTCCCTGTCCCACATGGGACTCACATGCTAAGTAGGAGGGAAAACAGCTTTTGAATTCCCATTTTTCAGATGAGGAAGCTGAGGCATAGAGAAGTTAAGAGACTTACCCAAGGTCACACAACAGATAGGAAGCAGATGCAGGATTGCCACCCAGGCCCTCTGGCTCCCAGAGCTGTGTCCTATCCACTAGATCTCACTGCTTCATGGTTTAGTGGAAAGAGCCGGGACTTGGGAGTCAGAGGTCATGTGTTCTAATTCTGGCTTTGCCACTTGTCTGCTGAGTGACCTTGGGTAAGTCATTTAATGTCTCTGTGCCTGTCACCTCATCTGTAAAAATGGGGATTAAGACTGTGAGCCCCACGTGGGACAACCTGATTACCTTGTATCTATCCCAGTGCTGAGAATAGTGCTTGGCACATAGTAAGTGCTTAACAAATACCATTATTATTATTCCTTATTCCACTGGGTCCCTTCTAGCCAATCTCACTTTATTTGGGGAGTCTTCCTTTAGTTTGAAAAATGGGGATTAAGACTGTGAGCCCCATGTGGGACAACCTGATTACCTTGTATCTATCCCAGCGCTGAGAATAGTGCTTGGCACATAGTAAGTGCTGAACAAATGCCATTATTATTATTATTATTATTTCTTATCCCATTGGGTCCCTTCTAGCCAATCTCACTTTATTTGGGGAGTCTTCCTTTAGTTTGCAAAATGGGGATTAAGACAGTGAGTCCCACATGGGACAACCTGATTACCTTGTATCTATCCCAGCACTGAGAATAGTGCTTGGCACATAGTAAGTGCTTAACAAATACCATTGTGATTATTATTATTATTCCTTATCCCACTGGGTCCCTTCTAGCCAATCTCACTTTATTTGGGAAGTCTTCCTTTAGTTTGAAAAATGGGGATTAAGACTGTGAGCCCCATGTGGGACAACCTGATTACCTTGTATCTATCCCAGCACTGAGAATAGTGCTTGGCACATAGTAAGTGCTTAACAAATACCATTATTATTATTATTATTATTATTATTTCTTATCCCACTGGGTTCCTTCTAGCCAATCTCACTTTATTTGGGGAGTCTTCCTTTAGTTTGCAAAACGGGGATTAAGACTGTGAGCCCCACGTGGGACAACCTGATCTATCCTAGCACTGAGAATAGTGCTTGGCACATAGTAAGTGCATAACAAATACCATTATTATTATTATTATTCCTTAACCCACTGGGTCCCTTCTAGCCAATCTCACTTTATTTGGGGAGTCTTCCTTTAGTTTGCATTATAAAGTTCTCTCCCTTTTTCCTCAGGGCTGCACTCTTGGGGTCAGGGTTGGGGCAACCTGATCACCTTGTAACCCTGCAGAGCTTAGAACAGTGCTCTGCACATAGTAAGTGCTTAATAAATGCCATCATTATTATTATTATTTTGTCCCCCAGAGAAAACCCCCCAGTGAGTGTGACCTTGTTTGAGGTCAAACATCCCATCCAGGTGAGGATTCGGTTAAGACACCAGGTGGCAGCAAAAGTCTCTGGCTAAAACTCACCTGTTGCAGTTGTCTTTCTGAATTTTTTTCCTGGTTATTTCTTAAATGCTTATTATGTGTCAAGCTCTGTTCTAAACGCTGGGCCAAATACAGCCCCTGTCCCACTTGGGGCTCACAATCCAAGAAGGAGGGAGAATACGTATAGAATTCCCTTTTTCAGTGGAAAGAGCCCGGGCTTGGGAGTCAGCGGTCCCGTGTCCTACTCCCGGCTCCGCCACTTGTCTGCTGTGTGACCCTGGGCAAGTCATTTCACTTCTCTGAGCCTCAGTTACCTCATCTGTAAAATGGGGATTAAGACTGAGAGCCTCACGTGGGACAACATGATCACCTTGTGTGTCCCCCACCAATCAATCAATCGTATTTATTGAGCGCTTACTGTGTGCAGAGCACTGTAATAAGCACTTGGGAAGTACAAGTTGGCAACATATAGAGACAGTCCCTACCCAACAGTGGGCTCACAGTCTAAAAGGGGGAGACAGAGAACAAAACCAAACATACTAACAAAATGAAATAGAATAGATATGTACAAGTAAAATAGAGTAATAAATATGTACAACAGTGCTTTGCACATAGTAAGTGCTTAGCAAATGCCATTATTATTATTATTATTATTGAGAAGTAGTGTGGCATAGTGGAAAGAGCCCGGGCTTGGGGGTCAGAGGACGTGGGTTCTAATTCATTCATTCATTAGTATTTATTGAGCACTTATTGTGTGCAGAGCACTATACTAAGCACTTAGGACAATTCAGCAATGATCCCTGCTCCATCACTTGTCAGCCATGTGACTTTGGGCAAGTCACTTCACTTCTCTGTGCCTCAGTTACCTCATCTGTAAAATGGAGATTAAGACTGTGAGCCCCACATGGGATAATCTGATTATCTTGTATCTACCCCAGCACTTAGAACAGTGGTTGACACACAGTAAGCGCTTAACAAATACCATTACCATTATTATTATTGCAGCTGAGGAAAGTGAAGCAAGGAGAAGTTAAGCAACTTGTCCAAACTCACAAAACAGGCAAGTGGCAGAGTCAGGATTAGAACCCAGGCCCCCTGGCTCCCAGGCCCAGATTTTATCCATTAGGCCATGCTGTTTCCACATGCTGATTCTACACCCTCCCAGGCCTGTGCTTCATTCATTCATTCAATCATATTTATTAATAAGCGCTTACTGTGTGCAGAGCACTGTACTAAGCGCTCAGAAAGTACAATTCAGCAACATATAGAGACGGTCTCTACCCAACAATGGGCTCACAGTCTAGAAGGGGGAGACAGACAGCAAAACAGAACAATTAGACAGGTGTCAATACCGAAGCAGCGTGGCTCAATGGAAAGAGCACGGGCTTTGGAGGCAGAGGTCAGGGGTTCAAATCCCAGCTCGGCCACTTGTCAGCTGTGTGACTTTGGGCAAGTCACTTAACTTCTCTGGGCCTCAGTTACCTCATCTGTAAAATGGGGATTAAAACTGTGAGCCCCTTGGGACAACCTGATCACCTTGTAACCTCCCCAGTGCTTAGAACAGTGCTTTGCACATAGTAAGCACTTAATAAATGAAATTATTATTATTATTATTATCAAAATAAATATAATCATAGAGATTTATGCACATCATTAATAAAATAAATAGAATAATAAATATGTACAAATATACACAAGTACTTCATCTACTCAGCCCAGCTGCTTCCATACACTGAATTGTATGGAAGGGCAGAAAAGTATCAAGCTGAAATCATGGGAGGGGATTTTTTGTTCTGGGTTTCACAACTGGCTCCTTGGTGCATACCTCCTGATTAGCCCTGGCAGCTTCCTATGACTCTGAACTGCCCTTTGGCTTAATGCCAGCCCACCTGATCCTCAGTCCTATAATGGTATTTAAGCACTTACTACGTGCAAAGCACTGTTCTAAGCGCTGGAAAGGATACAAGGTGATTAGGTTGTCCCACGGGGGACTCACAGTTTTAATCCCCATTTTCCAGATGAAGCAACTGAGGCCCAGAGAAGTGAACTGACTTGGCCAAAGTCACACAGCTGGCGGAGCCGGGATTTGAACCCATGATCTCTGATTTCAAAGCCCACGCTCTTTCCACTGAGCCATGCTTTTAGACTGTGAGCCCACTGTTGGGTAGGGACTGTCTCTATATGTTGCCAATTTGTACTTCCCAAGCGCTTAGTACAGTGCTCTGCACACAGTAAGCGCTCAATAAATACGACTGATGATGATGCTCCCGCTAAACTTTGTTAATATGTTTGGGTTTGTTCTCTGTCTCCCCCTTCTAGACTGTGAGCCCACCGTTGGGTAGGGACCGTCTCTATATGTTGCCAACTTGTACTTCCCAAGCGCTTGGTACAGTGCTCTGCACACAGTCAGCGCTCAATAAATATGACTGAATGAATGAATGAATGAATAAAGCAGTAGAGGAAGGAGGCAGGACGGAGGAAAGAGAGGAAGTAGACACGTTGGAAATGCTTTCCATCCGTTTGGAGCGTGTGCTGACCTCAGCATCGCTAAGGCTGGTTCTGAGGAGGAATAGAGCAGTGTGGCCTAGTGGAGAGAGCACGGGCCCAGGAGTCCTAATCCTGACTTTGCCACCTGCCTGCTGATGGCCTTGGACAAGTCACTTGGACCAGTGGCCTTGGACAAGTCACTTCATTTCTCTGTGTCTCCGTTTCCTCAACTGTTAAATGGGGATTTAATACCTGTTCGCCCTCCTACTTAGACTAAGAGCCCCATCTGGGCCAGGGACTACGTCCAGCCTTGTGTCTACCACAGTGCTTGGCACATAGTAAGTGGTTAATAATGATAATGATTATTATTATTACTACCAAGTGGTTTTTGTCTCCAAAAGCAGTAGCTTATTTGTGGGAGACAATCCTCATTCAATGTTAAGTAGGCGCTCAACGTTAGACCTGTCCTGTGCAAATTCAGAATCAAAAAGGGATTTTTCCACGTAAAAACTTTCAAAATCCATTCCAGGGCCCAAGTGGACAGAGCATAAATGTCCAAAAGGCAGAAACAGGAGCGAGTCTTTCTGAGATGCCTTATTAAACACTCAATCAGTGGTACTTATTGAGTGTTTCCTGAATGCAGAGCCTTGGACTAAGCGCTTGGGAGAGGGCAGTGCAATAGAGTAGACACCCTTTAAGCTCTTTAAGCACTTGATAGTCACCCTTAGACATACCCTGAGATATCCTCAGCACCACAGCATTTATGTTCATACCTGTGATTGATTTATTTACGTTAATGTCTGTCTCCCCCACCATTCATTCATTCATTCAATCATATTTATTGAGTGCTTACTGTGTGCAGATCACTGTACTAAGCACTTGGGAAGTACAAGTTGGCAACATATAGAGATGGTCCCTACCCAACAGCAGGCTCACAGGTTAGACTGTAAGCTCCTCGTGGGCAGGGATCATTTCTACCAACTGATGAACTGTACTCTTCCAAATGCTTAGTACAGTGCTCTGCACATAATAAGCACTCAAATACCATTGATTGTACTGATTGATTGATTAGAAGATTTGGAGAAGAATTGCCCATTGCTGAACTTCCTGGGCTGGTTTAGAGATTGTCTGGGAGGAGGGGTTGTCTCTGGCACATGCATACTGCCATGATGCCATCCAACAGGAGGCCAAAATATCTGACATCCCTCATTGTATGGTGTTTTTTAAGAGCTTACTATGTGCCAAGCACTGGTTTAAGCACTGTGGTAGAGACAAATGTTGGACACGGTCCATGTCACAGTATTAACCTCCATTTTACAGATAAGAGAACTGAGGCCCAGAGATATAATAATAATAATGACTATGGTATTTGTTAAGCGCTATGTGTCAAGCACTGTTCTAAGTGCTGAGGCAACACAAGGTGATCAGGTTGTCCCACGTGAGGCTCACAATCTTAATCCCTATTTTACAGAAGAGGTAACTGAAGCACAGAGAAGTGAAGTGACTTGCCCAAAGTCACACAGCTGACAATTGGCGGGGCCAGGATTTGAACCTCTGACTCCAAAGCCCAGGCTCTTTTCATGGAGCCACGCTGCTTCTCTTGGGCAAGATATGACATGCCCAAGGTCCCACAGCAGACAAGCGGTAGAGCCAGGATTAGAACCCATGTCCTTCTGACTCCCAAGCCCGTGCTCCATCCATCAGGCCATGCTGCTTCTCTTGAGGCCAACAGGAGGGTAGAGTGAGAAGTCTGGCTTTGTTACCAGCTTAAGAATCCTCCTGTTGCTAGGGGAGGGAAAGTCTTTGTTGCTCTGGGGTTTTGCAGCCACGTGAGGAAGAGGGCAGATAAGATTTTTCAGTTCGTGTCTCTCTACTCCTCAAAAGCCTCCAATGGTTGCTTACCTCCTCCGCATCAAACAGAAATTCCTTATCATCAGCTTTAAAGCACTCAACCAATTCTCTCCCTCCTACCTAACCTCACTGATCAACTTTAACTCAATCTGCGCCCTCGGGTCCTCTAATGCCAACCTACTCACTGTAGCTCCATTTCATCTATCGCGCCACCGATCCCTTCCCCATCTCCTCCTTCAGGGAAGAGAAGCAGTGTGGCTTAGTGGAAGAAGCTAGGGCTTGGGAGTCAGGCGGTTGTGGATTCTAATCCCAGCTCCACCACGTCAGCTGTGTGACTTTGGGCAAGTCACTTAACTTCTCTGTGACTCAGTTATCTCATCTGTAAAATGGGGATTAAGACCGTGAGCCCCACATGGGACCACCTGATTACCTTAGAAAAGTGCTTGGCACATAGTAAGTGCTTAACAAATACCATCATTATTATTCAGGCCTGGAACTCCCTCCCCCTTCATATCTAAGAGCCCACCACTCTCCCCTCCAAAAATCGCATCTCCTCCAAGAGGTCTTCTCTGCCTCAACCTTCATTTTGCCTACCCCACTTCCCCTCTTCATCACCTATGCACTTGGCTGTGAGTACCTCAGTTTCCTCATCTGTAAAATGGGGGTCAAGACTATAAGCCTCATGTGCCTGTTGTTGGGTAGAGATGGTCTCTATACGTTGCCTACTTGTACTTCCCAAGCGCTTAGTACAGTGCTCTGCACACAGTAAGCGCTCAATAAATATGATTGAATGGATGAATGAATGAATGTGCAATGGGGACTGTGTTCAACACAATTATCTTGTATCTACATCAGCGCTTAGTACAATGCTTTGCACACAGTAACTGCTCAGTAAAAATGACTGAATGAATGCAGTGCCTGGTACATAGTAAGTGCTTAAATAACAATCATTATTATTATCACCCCTTCAGCCCCTATCTGTAATTTATTTTAATGTCTGTCTCCCCACTTAGACTGTAAGCTCCTTGTGGGCAGGGGTCATGCCTACCAACTCTTTTGTATTGTACTTTCCCAAGTTCTTACTACAATGCTCTGCACACAGCAAGTGCACAATACTATTGATTAATATCTCAAGAGGTTAATCTGACTAGAAAGATATTCTCTACCTTTGAGGGGAAAAGTGCCAACCCAGAGGACAGAGCAGGACTATTAAGTTAGCCGATTCCCAGTGAATTGGGAGCAAGAATCTTTTTCTTTTTTTTATGTTATTAAGCACTTAGTATGTGTCAAATACAGTTCTAAGCACTGGAGTAGTTACAAGATTATCAGATGGGACACAGGTCGGGGGAACAGGCATTGAATCCCCATTTTAGAGTTGAAGAAATGGAGAAACAAAGAAGTGACGTGACTTATCCCAGGCTACACAGCATATAAGTGGTGGAGCAGGGATTAGAACGCAGGTCCTCTGACTCTTAGACCCGTGCTCTACCTACTAGGTTGTGCTGCTTTCCTAGGAAGCTCCCGTCCACCCACCTGAAAGGGACCACTTGGGCTGGGCTGAATTCCCCCAGGCCTGGGAATCAGAGGACTAGCATTCTAATGTCGGCTCTACCACTTTTCTGCTGTTTCATCTTGGGCAAGTCACTTCACTTCTTTGAGTCCCCAATACCTCCACCTACAAAATGGGAATTCAATGCCTTTTCTCCCTCCTACTTAGACTCTGAGTTTCATATAGGACCTGATTATAATAATAATAATGGCATTTGTCTATGTGCAAAGCACTGTTCTAAGCACTGGGGAGGATACAAGGTGATCAGGTTGTCCCTCGTGGGGCTCACAGTCTTAATCCCCATTTTACAGATGAGGTAACTGAGACACAGAGAGGGAAAGTGACTTACCCAACATCACACAGCTGATAAGTGGCGGAGTCAGGATCTACCCCAGTGCTCAGTAAAGTGCTCGGTGCCTAGGAAACCAGGATGGTCTAGTAGATAGTGCTTGGACTTGGGAGTCAGAGGGACCTGGGTTCTAGTCCTGACTCCGCCACTTGTCTGCTGGGCAAATCACTTAACTTCTCTGTGCCTCAGTTACCTAGTCTGTAAAATGGGGATGAAGACTGTGGGCCCCATGTGGGACAGGGACTGTGTCTAATCTGATTAGTTTGTATCTACCCCAACACTTGGAACAGTGCTTGACATAAAGTAATCACTTAACAAATTACTATTAATATTATTACAAAATGCCACTTTTTCCAGATTGGGGCAAGCCAATCAGACCTAGAAAGACCTGACCCACGGACCCCCTGGAGAAAGAATCAAAGCTCTGGGCAAGCTTGCTAAGGGCAATACTAATAATAACAGTGGTATGTGTTAAGTGCTTTCTATTTGCCAAGCACTGTGCTGTTCAATCAGAGCACAGTCCTTGTCCCACATAGGGCTCACAGTCGATGGGGAAGGGAGAACAGAGAGTTAATCCCTATTTTACAGAGGAGGAAACTGAGGTCCAGAGAAGTTAAGTGGCTTACGCCAAGTCACACAGGAGCCGAGTGGCAGAAACAGAAATAGAATCCAGGTCTCGTGTTTCCCACTCCTTTGCACTTTCCATTGGAAGACACTGCTTCTCAATGTTGTCATTAAAGAAGGTCTGATAGAAAGCAGGCAGTGAGTTCGTTAGAAATGGAACAGCCAGCCTAAGAGTCACCTTGCCCCCTCCTACCTCACCTCTACTCTTCTACTACAACCCAGCCCACAAACTTTGCTCTAAAGCCAACCTACTCAATGTACCCCAATCTCATCTAACTCACCGCCAACCGCCCACATCCTGCCTCTGACCTGGAACGCCCTCCCTCTTCATATAATAATTGTCATTAAGGTATTTGTTAAGCGCTTACTGTGTTCCAGGCACCGTACTCATAGAGAAGCAGCATGGCTCAGTGGAAAGAGCCCGGGCTTTGGAGTCAGAGGTCATGGGTTCAAGTCCCAGCTCCACCAATTGTCAGCTGTGTGACTTTGGGCAAGTCACTTAACTTCTCTGTGCCTCAGTTACCTCATCTGTAAAATGGGGATTGACTGTGAGCCCCCCATGGGACAACCTGATCACCTTGTAACCTCCCCAGCGTTTAGAACAGTGCTTTGCACATAGTAAGTGCTTAATAAATGCCATTATTATTATTATTACTCATCCGACAGACAACTACTTTCTCCCACTTCAAAGCCTAATTGAAGGCAAATCTCCGCCAACGGGCCTTCCCCGACTAAACCCTCATTTCCTCTTTCCCCACTCCCTTCTGCGTCACCCAATCCCACAGCACTTAAGTATATATCCGTAATGTATTTCATTAATTCCTTCAATCATATTTATTGAGCACTTACTGTGTGCAGAGCACTGTACTAAGCGCTTGGGAAGTACAAGTTGGCAGCATATAGAGACGGTCCCTACCCAACAGCGGGCTCACAGTCTAGAAGAAAATTATAATGGCATTTATTTATATTTGACGTCTGTCTCCCCCTCTAGAGTGTAAGATCATTGCGGGCAGGGGATGTGTCTGTTATATTGTCGTGTTGTACTCTCCCAAGCACTTAGTCCAGAACCCTGCACACTCAATAAATGCAACTGATCGATTGAAAAGAAGTTCCTGCAATACCCAAGGAAATCCTGGGAAGACTCCAGTCGGCTACCTTTAGCGTTAGCTAAGGCTGAACCCCACAGAGAGTTCAGAGGTGGCAGAGAGGAAGGAAGGAGGTATTTTTAGCCCTGGGCCCACTGGGCCTCTACCCCCATTGTTGATGGTGACAGCTGAGATCCATCTGAGCCGTTTAAAAGAAGGGAAGCCTCTTCCAGCTGAAAGGAATGCTGATGTGATGTCACCACAGGAGTCTTTATTTTTAACTTCCCTTCACTTCCCCTCAGAAAAAAGGCCCTCATCTCAGGTGGCGTACATCATCCGATCTCATAAACCGGGAATGGGGAGCGTCAAGGGAGGTGAACGCGATGGACAAGGGCCAAGACGCTTTCTGCTGTGGAACTATCGGATACCGGATATCGAATGACCGTGAGCGAATGGTCTGGGGAGTTTCCACCTCTCCCGAAGTCCAGCCGTCATCTCAGCCGGAGCTCGTCTGAGCGAGGACCCGGTGCCAATGTCACCTCCTGAGGCATCTGGACCCACCCTGGCCGGGAGCCACGTGGCACAGTGATGAAGCATTTCTCATGGACATTAGCCAAAGAACTGGCGAACGGCCACCGGTAATCGTCTCTCCAGCCCCAGAAGGGGGCTGTGTCTCACTGTGTCTCCTTCCCAGAAGGAGGAGAGGGATGAGTCACTGGGATAATACGTGACTTGCCCAAGGTCGCACGGTGAATCAGGGGTGTAAGCGGAATTCGAACTCCAAACACTTGGGTTTCCTTAGCCTTCAAAGCTCTCTCTCCCTTCTAGGCCTTCCCAGACTGAGCCCCCTTTTTCCCCCTCCTCCTCCCCATCCCCACCCTGCCCTACTTCCTTCCCCTCCCCACAGCACCTGTATATATATATATATATTTGCTATTTATTACTTGTACATATTTACTATTTATTTTGTTAATGATGTACATAAAGCTTTAATTCTATTTGTTCTGACAATTTTGACACCTGTCTACATGCTTTGTTTTGTTGTCTGTCTCCCCCTTCTAGACTGTGAGCCCGTTGTTGGGTAGGGACCGTCTCTATACGTTACTAGCTTGTACTTCACAAGCGCTTAGTACAGTGCTCTGCGCACAGTAAGAGCTCAATAAATACGATTGAGTGAATGAGAAGAACCAACCCCAAGTCAGAATTAGTCAAGAGCCAAGGATGTGTTGCTCAGACATCTGCCTGCTGAAATTGAAAGAGGAAGGAAGGTGGGGGGGAAGCATGAATAAATGAGATCAAAACAGAAACTAGAACTTTTCTCTCCAGTTTCCTAGGTGATGTTGGTGGCTCGTGAACCTTTTCCTCTTGTGTGTTTTTGGCTGAACTTTTTTTTTGCGGCGTCGCTTATGGTTCCACAAGAGGGTGCCCTCATTCTGTTCTCTTTTTCCAGAACAACCACACGCAGCCTGTCACACCCAACTTTCCTAACCTTGAAGCGGAATCATATTTTTATTTCTTTCCAGCTCCATCTGCCCCTCATCAGCATTGCCCCTTAGAATTTACCATCCCCCCAGGAAAGTCAGTGTGAGGTGGGCTACCAAGCTGAGTTTAGGGCCAGCAGAAGACCGGAGGCTGGAGTCATCCAGGCTCTGCCACTTGTCTGCTGAGTGACCTTGAGCAGGTCACGTCACTTCTCTGGGCCTTAGTTCCCAAATATGTAAAAGGGAGATTGAGACTGTGAGCCCCACGTGGGACAGGGACTGAGTCCAACCCAATTTGCTTATATTCCAACCCAATTTGCTTGTATCCACCCCAGCGCTTAGTACGGTACCTGACACATAGTAAGTGCTTAACAAATACCATTATATGCTTGCATTTCTTTCAAGAAGCTCTATCATTCAGGTGGATAAAATTAATTAATATTTATTGAGCACTTACTGCGTGCGGAGCACTGTACTAAGCACGTGGAATAAACACCGTCCAACGGTTAAAAGAGGAAAAGCCTGGCCTAGTAGAAAGAGTATGGGCCTGGGAATGAAAGGACCTGGGTTCTACTCCTGGCTCTCTACTTGTCTGCTGTGTGACTTTGGGCAAGCCACTCAACTTCTCTATACCTCAGTTTGCCCATCTGCAATAATGGGGATTCAATCCTACTCCCTCCTATCCCATGTACCCCCTACTCACTCCTCCTCCTGTGAGCCCCATGTGGGCTAAGGGACTGTGTCCAATCTGATAACCGTGTAATAATAATAATGATGGAATTTGTTAATCTCTTATTACGTGCCAAGCACTGTTCTAAACTCTGGGATAGATACAAGCTAATCAGGCTGGACACAGTCCCTGTCCCACATGGGGCTCACAGTCTTAATTGCCATTTTACAGATGAGCTAACGGAGGCACAGGGAAGTGAAATGACTTGCCCTAGGTCACACAGCAGACCAGTGGTGGAGTTGGAATTAGAAACTAAGTCCTTCTGACTTGCAGGCCCGTGGTCTATCCACTAAGCCACGCTGCTTCTACCCCAGTGCTTAGAACAGTGCTTAGCATATAGCATACACTTAGCAAATATAATAATAATTTTAACCCTCAAAAAAGACTTTGAGCCAAAGACCTCCCCGTCTTTTTTCCCCTACTCCTTCTCCTGCGTATACTTTAACCACCCACTGTCTCCATCTCTAGCTGGACAGGGAAGCTATGAACTTAAGGAAATGAGTCAATCAATCATATTTATTGAGCGCTTCCTGGGTGCAGAGCACTGTACTAAGCACTTGGGACAGTGCAGCATAGCAGACGTATTCCCTGCCCACAACGAGTTCACAGCCTAGAGGAATGAAGTCAGTAAATGGGGGAGGTTGCCATGTAAATGCAACAACTCCATCCTAGATATCTGAGAAGCAGCGTGGCTCAGTGGAAAAGAGCACGGACTTTGGAGTCAGAGGTCATGGGTTCAAATCCAGGCTCTGCCAATGTCAGCTGTATGACTTTGGGCAAGTCACTTCACTTCTCTGTGCCTCAGTTACCTCATCTGTAAAATGGGGATTAAGACTGTGAGCCCCCCTTGTAACCTCCCCAGCACTTAGAACAGTGCTTTGCACATAGTAGCGTGGCTCAATGGAAAGAGCACGGGCTTGGGAGTCAGAGGTCATGGGTTCAAATCCCGGCTCTGCCACCTGTCAGCTGTGTGACTTTGGGCAAGTCACTTCACTTCTCTGTGCCTCAGTTCCCTCATCTGTAAAATGGGGATTAAGACTGTGAGCCCCATGTGGGACAACCTCATCACCTTGTATCCTCCCCAGCGCTTAGAACAGTGCTTTGCACAAAGTAAGCGCTTAACAAATGCCATCATTATTATTATTATTATTGTTATTATTGTTATAGTAAACGCTTAATAAATGCCATTACTATTATTCATTCATTCATTCATATTTATTGAGCACTTACTGTGTGCAGAGCACTGTACTAAGCGCTTGGGAAGTCTAAGTTGGCAACATATAGAGACGGTCCCTACCCAACAATGGGCTCACAATCTAAAAAGGAGATACAAACAAAAGAAAACATGTGGACAGGTGTCACATGTTATCTGTCGTTGGGTGTTCAAATTGACACAAACAGTTGCAGTCCCCCTTTTCCCCCTGCACCCATCCCTCCTGGCCTGGAATGCCCTCCCTCTGCCCATCCGCCAAGCTAGCTCTCTTCCTCCCTTCAAGGCCCTGCTGAGAGCTCACCTCCTCCAGGAGGCCTTCCCAGACTGAGCCCCTTCCTTCCTCTCCCCCTCGTCCCCCTCTCCATCCCTCCCATCTTACCTCCTTCCCTTCCCCACAGCACCTGTATATATGTATATATGTTGGTACATATTTTTTACTCTGTTTATTTATTTTATTTGTACATATCTATTCTATTTATTTTGTTAGTATGTTTGGTTTTGTTCTCTGTCTCCCCCTTTTAGACTGTGAGCCCACTGTTGGGTAGGGACTGTCTCTATATGTTGCCAATTTGTACTTCCCAAGCGCTTAGTACCGTGCTCTGCACATAGTAAGCGCTCAATAAATACGATTGATGATGATGATGCACCACCCCACCACCACTCTTAATTAAATAATTAATTAATTATGCTACTTGTTAAACTTACTCTGTGCCAAGCACTGTACTAAGCATTGGAGTAGGTACAAGATAATCAAGTTGGACACAGTCCCTGTCTCACATGGGGCTCATGGCCTAAGGAGGAGGGAGCAGGATGGAGAAGCACCATAGCTTGATGGAAAGAGCCCGGGCTTGAGGGTCAAAGGCCCTGGATTCTAATCTCAGATCTGCTACCATCTGCAGTGTGTCCTTGGACAGGTCACTTAGCATCTCTGTGCCTCAGTTCCCTCATCTGTAAAATGGGGATTTAATACCTGTTCTCCCTCCTATTTAGAATGTGAGCTCGTTGCAGGACCTGATGATCTTGTATCTACCGCAATGCTTAGCAGAGTGCTTGGCACATAGTAAACACGTAACAGATACAACAATTAGGATTCAATCCCCATTTTACAAAAGAGGAAAATGAGGCACAGAGAACTTTGCCCAAGGTCACACAGCAGACAACTGACAGAACCAGGATTAGAACCCAGGTCCTCTGGCTCACTGCTTCCCATCACCAGTAGGATGGGAATTTTCTACCTCTTAAAATCAGTGATTAAAAAAGTTCTCATTCCTGCTAGACACTTGCTCTCCTGTGGTTGACGGTTGACTTTATTGAACATTTATGATGAATTTAGTAACTCTTTGAATGCACAGGAAGAGCTCTGGTGGAAATCATGGGAGAAAGATGAGTTCCAGGAAGATCGAGCCCTCATATTTATTGAGCGCTTTCTGTGGGCAGAGCACTGTACTAAGCGCCAACACAGGACTAGAAAGGGTTAAACGATGTCAAGATTGGGCATGGTTATTCAAAAGAACAGTAAGTAAGAGAGAAGAGAGGAAAGGTGGGTGGGTGGGGGGCTGGTGATTGGAGCAGGAATAGGAGGGCAGAACCCAGCAGTGGGAATGTGGTGATGATGGATCCCTAGAGTGTAAGCTCACTGAGGGCAGGAAACATGTCTGTTATATCGTACTCTCCCAAGCGCTTAGTACAGTGCTCTGTGCACAATAAACACTCAATGAATATGACCAGATGAATTATTGTTAATAATAACAATAGTTGTATTAAGCAGTTACTATGTGCCAAGCACTGTACTAATCAGATGAGGCTCACTTTCTAAGTAGGAAGGAGACCATATATTGAATCCCCATTTGGCAGATGAGGGAACTGAGGCTCAAAGAAATGAAGCAATTTGCCCGGGTCACTCAAAATAACAATAGTAATAATAATAATAATGGTACTTGTTCAGCACATAACTATGTTCCAGGCACTGTACTAAGCGCTGGGGTGGATACAGAGCAAATTGGGTTGGACATAGTCCCTGTCCCATATGAGGCTCACAGTCTCGATTCCCATTTTGCAGATGAGGTAACTGAGGCCCAGAGAAGTGAAGTGACTTGCCCAAGGTCACACAGAAGACAAGTCGTGGAGCCGGGATTAGAACCCATGACCTTCTAACTCCCAGGCCTGTGCTCTAGCCAGTATGCCATTATGCCGGGGAGGTGCAGGCCAAGATTGGGAGCCCCAATACTTCTGGGTCTCAATTCTCTCGCTCTAGACTGTAAGCTTGTTGTGGGCAGGGAATGTGTCTGTTGTATTGTTATATTGTACTCTCCCAAGCGTAATGGATAGAGCATGGGCCTGGGAATCAGAAGGTCATGGGTTCTAATCCTGACCCTGCCACTTGTCTGCTGTGTGACCCTGGGCAAGTCACTTCCCTTCTCTGCCCTCCGTTACCTATCTGGAAAATGGGGATTGAGACTGCGAGCCCCACATGGGACAGGAGCTGTGTGCAGCTTGATTTGCTTGTATTCACCCTAGCGCTTAGTACAGTGCCTGGCACACGGTAAGCATTTAACAAATACCATCATTATGGGGAAGCAGCATGGCGTAGAGGGTAGAGCTTGGGTCTAGGAGTAAGAAGGTCATGGGTTCTAAACCCAGCTCCACCACTTGTCTACTGTGTGACCTTGGGCAAATCACTTCTCTTCTCTATGCCTCAGTTACCTCCTCTGGAAAATGGGGATTGAAACTCTAAGCCCCACAGGGGACAGGAACTGTATCCAACCCAATTTTCCTGTAACCACCCCAGCACTTAGTAGAGTGCGTGACAATAGCAAGCCCTTAACAAATACCGTAATTATTATTATTACAGTGCTCTGCACACGGTAAGAGCTCAATACACCCGATTGACTGACTGACTTCTCTGCCCTGATCACACAAAGAGTCTGGGAGCACTGGGAAACTGAGAAGCTAATGCCTGCTCTTCTGCCATCCTCTCAGCTTTTCTGCCAGGCTGGTGGCACTGTGAGATTTTTGCATTCCCACCCAGAGCCCCAGATAAACCTGTATCCCAGCCTCCCACAGCCGGGAACCAGCTCCCTCCCACTCCCCGCTGGGGCTCCTCCTGGATACTCGCAGACATTTCCAGGGGCGACTCACGACCCGTGGGCTTCCCGACACCCCGACTCAAACCCCCAGCCTGGCCCACTGTTCCCCTGAAAAGGCTAGTGGGTGGGGGAACTCATTAAACCCCCGGCCTGGTCTACTGTTCCCTGCTCAGGACAGTTGGGGAGGGGGACCTAGTAAATCCTTGGCTTGGCCCACTATTCTCCTGTTAGGGGTGGGAAAGGGGACTCCTTAAACCCCCAGCTCCACTGTTCTTCTGATAGGGATGGGGAGGGGGACTCATTAAGCCCCCAACTTGGCTTACTGTTCCCCGTTAGGCGTGGAGGGGGGACTCAATAAGCCCCCAGCTTGTCCCCTTGTGGCAAGTCACAGGGAGAGCCCTATTAATAACAATAATAATAATAATAATGATGGCATTTATTAAGCGCTTACTATGTGCAAAGCACTGTTCTAAGCGCTGGGGAGGTTACAAGGAGATCAGTTGTCCCACAGGGGGCTCACAGTCTTAATCCCCAATTTACAGATGAGGGAACTGAGATCCAGAGAAGTTAAGTGACTTGCCCAAAGTCACACAGCTGACAATTGGCGGGGCAGGGATTTGAACCCATGACCTCTGACTCCAAAGCCCATGCTCTTTCCACTGAGCCATGCTGAGAAGATGAATAATGAAATTGGAATCCAGAATCTTCCAGTCTGGGGCCACCGGTCCATTTAAAGGCTTACAAGAAATTGCTACTGGCCTACGACAAAGCCCCATAATGGTGGGCCTGACGGTCCCCTCTAGCTTGCCCCTCAGAGAGCCAAGGTTCCCAAGGACCAAGTTTGGGGTTAGTGTTAAACCGCCTCTTTCTCTACGCTTCCCTGTTACCACCAGGCAACGTGACTGGCTACTCAATCAATCAATAGTATGTACTGAGTGCTTACTGTGTGCAGAGCACGATTTTAAATGCTTGGGAGAAGAAGATATAATGGAGTTGGTAGACACCTTCCCTGTCCACAAGGAACTTACAGCCTCTTGAAGAGAGGCAGGCCCAACCCATAGCTGTTTACTTAGCTAGATCATCAACTCCTTGAGGGCAGGGACTCTGTGTCTACCAATTCTATTACATTGTAATAACAATAATAGTGGTATTTGTTAAGTGCTTACTATGTGTCAGGCGCTGTACTAAGCTCTGGGGCGGATACAAGCAAATTGGGTTGGACGCAGTCCCTGTCGCACATGGGACTCACAGTCTTAATCCCCATTCTATAGATAAGGTAATTGACACAGAGAAGTTAAGTGACTTACCCGAGGTCTCACAGCAGACAAGTGGCGGAGCCGGGATTAGAACCCAGGTCCTTCTGACTGCCAGGCCTGTGCTCTATCCACTAGGCCGTGCTGCACTCTCCCAAGTGGGGCTTAGCACACAGTAAGTGCTCAATAAATATCAGTGACTGATTGACTGATTGATTAAGGAGAAATGAAGCTTTGATGAGAAAGCTTGAACTCTACTACCCCCAGTAGCTTGTAGGCAGCACGAGGATTTCCAGCTGAAGTCAACAGGGAGCCCAGACATTTTTTTTTAATGGCATTTGTTTAATGTTTCCAATTTGTCAAACACTGTTCTAAGCTCTGGTGGATATGAGTTAATTGGTTGGACACAATTCCTGTCCCACATGGGACTCACAATCTTAATCCCCATTTTACAGATGAGAGAACTGAGACCCAGAGAAGTGAAGTTACTTGCCCAAGATCACACAGCAGACCAAGATTAGAACACAGGTCCTTCTGACTTCCAGGCCAGTGGTCTGTGCCCCGTGATCTAACCACTAGATCATGGCTATTTCTTCCGAATGAGAAAGCTCCAGCTCATAGGTGTGGGTGTTTTGCTACCCTCTCTCCAGGACCTCTTTTCCAGGGCTCTTGAAGGACTGAGTGTTCTCCTGGGATCCTCCTTTTCCTCAGCCCGGAGGGGTGGGGAAGGAGTATGTCCTCAGCCCTCTGAGGGGCCTCAGATCAGCACAGGTTTGCCTGCCAGGCAGCTCAGGGTTCAGCATAGCTTAGCAGGCCTTTAAATCAGAAGGACCTGGGTTCTAATCCCTGCCTCACCACATATCTTCTGTATGACCCTGTGTTAGTCACTTAACTTCTGTGTACCTCATCTGTAAAAACAGGGATAAGCATGTGAGCCCCATGTGGGACAGGGACTGTGTCCAACCTGATTAACTTGTACCTACCCCAGTGCTTAGAAAAGTGATTGGCACATAGTAAACTCTTAACAAGTACCACAATTAGTAGTAGTAGTAGTAGTAGTAGTAGTAGTAGTAGTAGTAGTAGTAGTAGTTTTAATCAATCAATCAATGGTATTTATTGAGCACTGACTGTGTGGTGAGCTAATAATAATAATTATTATTATTATGGCATTCACTAAGCACTTATTATGTGCCAAGCATGGTTCTAAGCACTGGGGTAGATAAAGTAGCGTGGCTCAGTGGAAAGAGCCCGGGCTTGGGACTCAGAGATCATGGGTTCTAATCCCGGCGCCGCCACTTGTCAGCTGTGTGACTTTGGGCAAGTCACTTAACTTCTCTGGGCCTCAGTTACCTCATCTGTAAAATGGGGATTAACACTGTGAGCCCCACGTGGGACAACCTAATTGCCTTGTATCCCCCCAGCACTTAGAACAGTGCTTGGCACATAGTAAGCGCTTAACAAAAGCCGACATTATTATATTATAAGTAATCCAGTTGTCCCACATGGGGTTCACAGTCTTTATCCCCATTTTACAGATGAGGTATCTGAGAAACAGGAACAGAGAAGTTAAGTGGTTTGTCCAGGGTCACAGGGCAGGCAAGTGACGGAGCCAGAATTAGAACCCCTGTCCTTTGACTCCCAAACCTGTGATCTTGCCACTAAGCCATGCTGCTTCTCAGTGGGCTCTATACTATGCAGTTGGTAGAGTACAATACAATAAAGTTGGTAGATACTATCTCTTCCCTCAAGAGGTTAACCATCGAGTCTTGCAGGTTATAATGTTCAGACAGTGGAGGCCACAACCTCTGCAACAGCCCCAAGGGTGAGCTGCCTGGCCAGACATCTACCCTGAGATTCCCTCACAATTCCTCGAATTGGGATCCCGAAGGCCAACTGGGATCCTGCCCGGTCCATCATTTCCCTGAGGAGAGGAACTCCCACCTGATTGGATTGGGTGAGAGGGACCACCCCAGCCAGAAGACAAAAGAGCCATCTCTTTTTTATCTTCAAATGTAGGCTCGCCTTCTTCCCAACCAGCCATTGGGAATAGATGGGAATAATAATAATAATAATGGTGGCATTTATTAAGTGCTTACTATGTGCAAAGCACTGTTCTAAGCGCTGGGGAGGTTGCAAGGTGATGAGGTTGTCCCACGGGGGGCTCACAGTCTTAATCCCCATTTTACAGATGAGGTAACTGAGGCCCAGAGAAGTGAAGTGACTTGCCCAAAGTCACACAGCTGACAATTGGTGGCGCCGGGGTTTGAACCCATGACCTCTGACTCCAAAGCCCGGGCTCTTTCCAATGAGCCACGCCTGAGGAGGCAGCTTCTCCCAGCCGGCCGCTGCCCAAGTCCTCCATTCCCTGGCAGGCCAGAAGACTTCAACAGCTGGGGAAAAATATCTCTGAGTAAGTTATTAAGTGCTTACTATGAGATAAGCACTGGAGTCCATACAAAATAAGCAGACCAGACACAGTCTCTGTCCCACATGGGGCTCAGCATGGCTCAGTGGAAAGAGCACAGGCTTGGGAGTCAGAGGTCATGGGTTCTAATCCTGGCTCCGCTGCTTGTCAGTTGTGTGACTTTAGGCAAGTCATTTCACTGCTCTGGGCCTCAGTTCCCTCATCTGTAAAATGGGGATTAAGACTGTGAGCCCCACGTGGGACAACCTGATTGCCTTGTATCCTCCCCAGCACTTAGAACAGTAAGCATTTAACAAATGCCATCATTATTTTATTATCACAGCCTGGTGGGGAAGGAGGCTAGGCATTTTTATCCCCATTTTACAGATGAGGGAGTTGAGAAACAGAGGCCAAGTGATTTGCCTACTCACCCAGCAAGTACATGACATAGCTGGGATTAGAATCCAGTTCTCCTGACTCTTGGACCTAAGCTCTTTCTACTAGGCCTGGCTGACTCTCAGACATTGGTTTCTGGAATTTGGAGGCAAAAGACTCCATATCTGCTTTTCTGCTGGCAGACACAAACTGGGCTGAGGAGGAAGGAGTGGCCTGGAGCTGTTAAGAGCAGCCTCGCAGTTGGTGTCTAAAAGACCGGTCGCTGAACTCCAGCCTGGCCCCGTGGGCTGGTGGCAGTCTGAGGAGAAAAGCCCATAAGTTAGAAAAAGAACACTGAACCACCAGCTTGGCCTAGTAGATAGAGCTCAGACTTGGGAGTCCGAAGGACCTGGGTTCTAATCCACCACTGGCCTGCTGCATGACCTCGGGTAAGTCACTTAATTTCTCTGGGCCTCAGTTACCTCACCTGTAAAGTGGGGGTGAAGACTGCAAGTCCCATGTGGGACATGGACTGAATCTAACTCAACTTGTATCTATCACAGTGCTTAGAACAGCGCCTGGAACAGAGTAATCGCTTAACAAATACTGTATAAAAAAAGTATTCATTCATTCACTCAATCAATCATATTTGAGTGCTTTCTGTATGCAAAGCACTGTGCTAAGTGCAGATTCCTAAGGCCCTTCCCATAAAACTTGTTCCAGTGCTTAGAACAGTGCTTTGCACATAGCACTTAACAAATACCATCATTATTATTCTTATTTAAATGGAGGGGTCCTTGAAGTGTGCTGGATTATGTATCTGCATGAACTCAATCAATCAATCGTATTTATTGAGCACTTACTGTGTGCAGAGCACTGTACTAAGAGCTTGGGAAGTACAGGTTAGCAACATATAGAGACGGTCCCTACCCAACAGTGGGCTCACAGTCTAGAACTCCAATGTGAAGCAGGAGGGAGGCAGCTTTGTCTGATTCAATTCTCCTGAAGCATGGCCTAGTTGATAAAACACAGGACTGGGAGTCAGAAGGACCTGGGTTCTAATTCCGGCTTTGCCACTTACTTGTCGCATGACGTTAAGCAAGCCACTTCACTTCTCTGTGCCTCAGTCACCTCATCTGTAAAACTGGGATTAAGACTGTGAACCCCACATGGGACAGGAACTGGGTCCAACCTTGTATCCACCCCAGCACTGACAACAGTGCCTGGCTCATAGTAAGCACTTAACAAATACCTTTCAAAAAAAAAAAAAAAGGATCCTCCGCCACCTCCCCATGTCATCCATCCCTGATCTGGGCCTGCTGCTCATTCCATGGATATTTCTCATGGCTTGGCCTGGAATGCAGTGCCATGGGATTTGCACTGAGGAGCGGGAGGTCGAGATCCAAATCCTTCAGGGAAAGGGACAGGGGTGACGTAATCGGAAGCTTATTTTTATCCTACCGCACTGGAGGAAACAGCCCTCAGGAAATTCATCAAAGGCTTTTCTCCGAGCCGCCCTCCCTCTCCACACATGTGTTCGACTCCCTCTCTCTCCTGGTTAGACCCTGAAGGGCCGGTTTTCCCAGGACTCTGGCTGGCTGGCTCCCTGGGCCAAGACCCACATGTGGGAGGGAGGGAGGGAGTTGGATTGTGAATGGCTTCCATGCCTAACTGAGCTCCTGGAAGGGAGGGAAAGATGGAAGACTGAGCTCTTTGCCTGGTGAGCCCTGTAGGCCTCGGGGAATGGGATTGGCAGTGCCCTGCATTAGAGCAGCCCCCAACAATGGAGGAAGAGAAACCACTTGACAGTATCATGAGAATGGGAATATTGTCTCATTCATTCATTCAATTGTATTTATTGAGCATTGTGTGCAGAGCATTGTACTAGATGCTTGGGAGAGCACAATACAACAATAAACAGACACATTCCCTGCCCGCAACAAGCTTACAGTCTCATGACAGTACCATGAGAAGCAGTGGATAGAGCACAGGCCTGAGAGTCAAAATATCATGGGATCTTATCCCAGCTACCCCAACTGTCTGCTGTGTGACCTTGGTTGGACAAGTCACTTCACTTCTCTGGGCCTCAGTTACCTCATCTGCAATATGGGGATTGCGACTGTGAGCCCCACAGAAACAGGGAGTGAGTCCAACCCGATTTGCTTGTATCTACCCCAGTGCTTAATACAGTACCTGGCACCTAGTAAGCACTTAGCAGGTGCCATTATTATTATTATCTGTGCTTCAGTTACCTCATCTGTAAAGTGGGGATGAAGACTGTGAGCCCCACGTGGGACAACCTGATTACGTTATATCTACCGCAGCACTTAGAAAAGTGCTTGGCACATAGTAAGTGCTTAACAAATACCAACATTATTATTATTATTATTATTGTTATTATTATTAGGATGCAACAGTTGTATTAGCATTGTGTAAAGAACTGGACATACTCTTAGCCCACTGTCCTAGCTTCATGAGGCTCCCAGGGCTGTTAGAGGGGTCAAGGGTCTGGGTGACCCTAACCAACAAGCTCTATCCTGTCCCAAGAAAAGGGTTTTTTTTTCTTATGGTATTTGTCAAGCTTACTATGTGCCCGGCACCATTCTAAGTGCAGGGCTAGATGCAAGGTGATCAGGTTTCTAGACTGTAAACTTGTTGTGGGCAGGGAATGTATCTGTTTATAGTTATACTGTACTCCCAAGCACTTAGTTCAAGGCTTTGCATCCACTCAGTAAGTGCTCAAAAAATACGATTGAATGAATGAATGGACACAGTCCATGTCTCACATGGGGCTCCCAATCTTAATCCCCATTTTACAGATGAGGAAACTGAGGCCCAGAGAAGTGAAGTGACTTGCCCAAGGTCACACAGCAGATACGTGGTGGATCCAGGATTAGACCTCAGGCCCTTCTGACTCCAAGGCCCGTGCTCTAACCAATAGGCCACACTTTCTCCAGGTTGTTCTCTTGGAAACTCTGCCTCATGGCCCATGGTATGAGCGTCATCAGCTGTAGGTGCGCATTTGCTATGCTTGCTCAGACTCGCCCAAGAACTGTTGTTTGCCTCTTGTTCTGGTTCCCCCTTCTCCTGCTCTGTGCCACCCACTCCCCTGAGAGATACCACCTCCATCAGGCAGAGCAAATGTAGACACTGGAGTCAAACCTTCCCCTGCTTATAACTCACCCTGGGTCAAAACCTTTCAACTGGGAATCGCAAAGCACATTTAACTTATGCTGGTTGGGGCCGGAGTTGTAAAGCAGCGTGGCTTAGTGGAAAGAGCATGGGCTTGGGAGTAGGAGGACGTAGGTTCCAATCCCGACTCTGCCACTTGTCTGCTGTGTGACTTCGGGAAAGTCACTTAACTTCTCTGTGCCTCAGTTACCTCATCTGTAAAATAGGGATTAAAAGTGTGAGCCCCACGTGGGACAACTTCATTAGAATAATGCTTGGCACTTAGTAAGCATTTAACAAATACCATAATTATTAATTATTATTAAAGGGATAGAGGAGGATGAATGAGGCATAAAGAGAGCCTCCTATGGAAAAAGTGAGTTAATCGATCAATTGTCAGTCGGTCAGTCGTATTTATTGAGGGCTTACTGTGTGCAGAGTACTGTAATAAGTGTTAGGAGAGTACAATACAACAAACACATTCCCTAATTTATTGTTCTCCTACTCTGTGCCAGGTACCATACTAAGCACTTGGGAGAATAGAGGTAGCGTTAGCAACCCCTGTCTTCAAGGAGCTTATCATCTAACTTACAATCAAACTGAGGTACCAAAAGGTAAGACTAGCTTTTTGGCAGTCGTATGCACAATTAAATCCTAGTTCTCATATCCTCCAGCCTAGACTCATGCACATTCTCACAGGAGAGTGATGAAAAACTTCCAGATGGAGAAGTTGATTTCACTCCAAATGGATGGCGGAAGATTGGTCATCAAATCAGCTCCACCAAAGAGCTTTAATTGAGGGCATATAGTTATGAACATAGTAGGCACTAGGATGGGTCTAATTGATCTCTCAAAGTCCTTGGCCACCAACATTCTACATATGCAGTGCAGACAGAGGGAGGGTTGCCTACAGGAAAGGTCATAGGACTTGGGGGTGGGAGGGCCGCAGCCAGGAGATCCTGATTTTAGCCTCAGTTCCACCACTTACCTGTTGTGTGACATTAGGCAAGTTAACCTCTCTGGGCCTCAGTTTCCTCAACTGTAAAATAGAGATTAAATATCTGTCCTCCCTCCCTTAGATTTTGAACTCTATGTGGGACAGGGAATGTGTCCAATATGATTATCTTGTTTCCATTCCATCAATCGTATTTCATCAATCGTATTTATTGAGCGCTTACTGTGTGCAGAGCACTGTACTAAGCGCTTTCAGAGCTTAGCACAATACTTGACACTTAGTAAGCACTTAATAAATACCATTATTAGTATTATTAGATAGCCTTCCACTTGGCAGAAGAGGGTAAAATTGTTTTCATGGGTTAAATTCCAAGGTACATGTAGAGATTCTCTATCCCTGTGTTCCTATGCTCTAAGTATCATTATTACTATTATAGAAGCAACATGGCTCAGTGGAAAGAGCCTGGGCTTTGGAGTCAGAGGTCATGGGTTCAAATCCCGCCTGTGCCAATTGTCAGCTGTGTGACTTTGGGCAAGTCACTTAACTTCTCTGTGCCTCAGTGACCTCATCTGTAAAATGGGGATTAAGACTGTGAGTCCCCTGTGGGACAACCTGATTGCCTTGTAACCTCCCCAGCGCTTAGAACAGTGCTTTGCACATAGTAAGCGCTTAATAAATGCCATTATTATTATTATTATTATCTGTTAAGCACTTGACATGTACCAAGCACTGTAATAATAATAGTAATAATAATGATGGTGGCATTTGTTAAGTGCTTACTTCGTGCAAAGTACTGTTCTAAGTGCTGGGTAGGATACAAAGTGGTCAGGTTGTCCCACGTGGGGCTCACAGTCTTAATCCCCATTTTACAGATGAGGTAAATGAGGCACAGAGAAGTTAAGTGACTTGTCCGAAGTCACACAGCTGACAAGCGGCGGAGCTGGGATTTAGCCCTGGGGTACTAGCTCTGGGGTGGACATAAGATAGTCAATCATATTTATTGAGTGCTTACTGTGTCAGAGCACTGTACTAAGTGCTTGGGAGAGTACAATATAACAATATCACAGACACATTCCCTGCCCACACCAAGCTTACGGTCTAGAGAAAAAACCTCAAGTCAAACACGGTCCCTGTCCCACATGGGGTTCTCCCTTTAAGGGAACCTAGAGCAGGTACTGAATCCCCATTTTATAGATGATGAAACTGAGGCACAGAGAAGTGACCTAAGGTCACACAACAGGCTAGTGGCCAAGCCAGAATTAGAACCCAGGTCCTCTGCTTCCCAGGCCGGTGTTCTTTCCACTTGATCATGCTACCCTCCATAATCCACCTATGCCAAAAGGGTGGAAGAACTATACCAGGTTTGCCCTCTTTGCCATACATTCTATGGAAAGAGTTTAGGAATGTGGTAATAAAAAAAACATCAGTACCATGAGGAACAATTTGAAACCCACAGTGAGAGAGTTTTTTTTTAATCTGAGGACAGTGTGGAAAGGGTCTGTCAGTTTCACCTGTACCCAGGGCCAAAATCTCACCACCGAGACCTCTTCCAACCTAGAGAACAGCTAAATGCATGCGAAAGCAGTAGAAAACATGGAAGACATTTGGTGAATATTGGAAAGTGAAACGTGCAAATGTAATGACTAAGTGGATGACAGGCAACAGGGTAACTAGGCCCAAGTCCCGTGGAAACCCACGGACTGAATTTTGTTTGTTCTAAATGGACTGGTCAGATGTGCGAGTCAAAGACGACAAACCGGATGCAGCGTCTCTGGGAAGGTTAGCTGTCAGCCACTCTCACGGGAAAATAGTTTTGGGGCTGGGAAAGGAGTGGAAAGGAATTTCTTACTGGGATAGGCCAGGAGCTCTTCTCTCGACAGTTGCTAGGTGGAAGGTGGTTTGGTTTGGGGATGAAGAGGGTGGGAATGAGTGTCCACAGCACTTAACGTGGACAGGGAGGAGGGCCAAGGTGTTGAAAGCCCAGTAAGTACGCACTTCTCCCAAAGACTCTGCCTCCTCCTGACACAGGAGGGAGAGTTGGGGTCTGGAGAGAGGAATTTGAAGAGTTGGCGTTCCAATAATTCTACCTCCTCAAACAAACTCCTCACCATTGGCTTTATAGCAGTCAATCACCTTGCCCCCTCCTACCTCACCTCGCTATTCTCCTACTACAATCCAGCCCAAACACTTTGCTTCTCTAATGCTAGCCTCCTCACTGTACCTCGAACTCATCTATCTCACTGCTGACCCCTCACCCACGTCCTTCCTCTGATCTGGACTGCTCTCCTTCCTTAAATCTGACAGACAATTACTCTCCTCCACCTTCAAAGCCTTATTGAAGGCCCATCTCCTCCAAGAGGCCTTCCCTGACTAAGCCCTCCTTTCCCTCTTCTCCCACTCTCTTCTGCGTCACCCTGATTTGCCTCCTTTACTCTCCCCCTTCCCAGCCCCACAGCACTTAGGTTCATAGCTGTAATTTATTTATGTTAATTTCTGTGTCCCCCTCTAGGCTGTAAGCTTATTGTGGGCAGAGAACATGTCTGTTTATTGTTGTACTGAATTCTCCCAAGCACTTAGTACAGGGCTCTGTATACAATAAGCACTCAATAAATACAACTGAATGAATGACAATCAACTAGACTCTCAGCAATCTCTTCATTGACTCCAGGGAACTTGAGTCTCTGCAGTACCATATTCATTCATTCATTCAATTGTATTTATTGAGCGCTTACTGTGTGCAGAGCACTGTACTAAGCGCTTGTGAAGTACCTCATGAAGCTCTCTGGAAGAGGACTGGGGCTGGGCCCTGACACAAATTACTTACAGGTATCCAAAAAGATCAATCGATGGTATTTATTGAGTACTTATTGTATGCAGAGCGCTGTATTAAGCTCCTTGGAGAATACAGCAGAGTTAATAGATACATTTCCTGCACACTTAGAGCTTAGTCTCTGGGGGAGGCAGACATTAAAATAAATTAAAGCTATGGAAATAAGTGCTGTGGGGTTAAGGATGGGGTGAATATGAAGTGCTTCAGGGGTAAAAACAGAAGGGGGAAGAAGTAGGGGAAATGAGGGTTTAGTTGGGGAAGGTCTCTTGGAGGAGATGTGATTTTAGGAGAGCTTCAAAGGTGGGGAGAGCGGCGGTCTGTCAAATATGAAGTGATCGGGAGTTTCAGGCCAGAGGGCCGTTGGTGAAATAAGAGATTGAGTTACAAGTGAGTAGGTTGGCGAAAGAGGAGTCAAGCTTGCAGGCTGGGTTGTAGTTGGAAATCAGTGAGGTACTGAGAAGCACACTGGGCTCACCTCAGATCATATTGTGTGTGATTCCTCAAAAATACTGGCCTGTGAGTCTAGAGCTGAAGGGTTTTCTAACCTAACCTAACCTGTGCAAAGCTACAAGTTCAGAACTCTCCATTTATGCGTTTCAACTCATCTTTTAACAAAGGTGCCTGAACTACAAATTTTGCACATTCCCTAGGAAAAAAATCCAACTACAGTAAACAACTAATAGATCTCAGTGAAGTTAATTTATTATTTGGAATAGTAAAAACTGTAAAGATCCTTGCAGGCTGGGATCATATCTATCAACTCTCTTATATTGTACTTTCCCATGTGTTTAGCACAGTGCTCTGTTCACATTGAGGCCTCAATAAATGCTATTGATTGCTTAATTAATAACTGTGGTATTTGCTAAGGGCTTAGAAAGTGCCAAGCACTATGCTAAGTGCTGATGCAGGTACAAGATAATCATGTCAGACACAATCCCTGCCCAACATGGGACACACGAACCTTCCTAATAAACCAACTTGGTACCATGAAATGAAAAAAAAAGTTGTAAAGGGACTTTAAGATGACCAAATCCAAATTCAGCATCTAATTCAGACTGCAAGTCCCATGTAGGACAGGGACTGTGTCAGTTCTGATTAATTTATACCTACCCCAGTGCTTAGAACAATGCTCAATACACTTAAGCATTTAACAAATACAATAATAATAATAATAATAACAATAATAATAAAAGAGTGGCTAGATGAAGACAGATTTTAACCATGTACTGAATTGGCAATTTAATATAAAGTGGAAACTTGGACTTTAAATTGCTTGACTAGAAACGGTCTAGATGTCCCACCAAGAAACTCCCAGCTCCTCCATAATGGCTGTGTCTTCACTGCAGAGCTAACCAATATCCACGTCTCATAAAACAAACAACATTTTATTGAAGAGATTTAGTTATTGTCGAATAGCCCAATAGCCCTCCAGTTCATCTTGGTTCTGCTGTCCTGCCTCTTCCCTCCCCGATTCCCACCCCCTGTGCTAATGCTGCAGTATTTCCTGAGGCACTAAGAACATCCCCTTCTTAAAGCAATACTGACTCAACGTCTTCCCCTTCAAAATAAATATTGATCCAGTTTTCAAATCCTACATTTACATTTACTTTTATTCAATTTCCTAGCCACTTTTTTCAATCAACGCTATTCGTCAGCTATCATGTTCCTTAAACGATACTTCCTAAATCCATTTTTCAGCAATGTACATTTACACCTTTGACATCTTCCAAAATCTGTTGAATTGTTTTATGGAAAACTTCAGAAGCAGAAACCAAACCAAATAATTGCCTTGTAAGACAATACCTTCCAAATGGCATATTGAATGCAAACATCAATTTACTGGATTCTTTCAGTCCTATCTGCCAGAACGTGAAGGTGCATTTAGGGAAGAAAACAATTTGGCCCTTTTCATTTTCTCCAAGACTTTTTCCTTTCTAGTATACATATTCAATTCCTGGGGATACAAACACCATTTCAACATTCCATTCTCTCCAGTAGTCACTGAATGAACCCATTCTGGATGTCTGTCTTCTTTCTCCTTCAATCCTCCCATTTTTAAATTATTATGTTAGTGCCGCATTCCTGAGAACATGCATTTCTGGATTATAGAGTTTCTAAACTCAGTTTTAGAGCTGGTGCATTTAAATACCTCTTCATACAAATCTTGCCCTGGCAAATGTATAGTGAGAATTAACCCAAATGCTAAATAAGCTTGTAATCACCAATTACGTTATTCCTCTTGGAAACAATAAATTGAAAAATGCATTTATCATCTTTCAATTGTATTGGCATACTACAAGAACCCATCACTGGAACAGTATTTCCAGTGTATCGTCTGAACATTCATATTATTTTAGTTTGATTTTTAACCAGTGGTAAATATGCTTTTGCTTTTTTTAATGCTATTTATTAAGCACTTATTATGTGTCAATCGCTGGGGTAGATACAAGCTAATCAGGTTGGACACAGCCCCTGTCCCAAATGGGGCTCACAGTGTTAATCTCCATTTTACAGATGAGGGAACTGAGGCCCAAAGAAGTGAAGTGACTTGCCTGAGATTACCTGGCAGCCTTCTAGACTGTGAGCCCGTTGTTGGGTAGGGACCGTCTCTATATGTTGCCAACTTGTACTTCCCAAGTGCTTAGTACAGTGCTCTGCAAACAGTAACCACTCAATAAATACAACTGAATGCATGAATGAAGTGTCAGAATTAGAACCCAGGTCCTTCTGACTTCCAGGCTTGTGCTCTATCCACTAGGCCATGCTGCTTCTGAATGAGTTATGATGATTACTTGGGGATCGAGAGAACAAAAACTCTGCTTCAGTTCCATCCGCTATTAGCTTCATAGTCCAAACAGACCCAGGTCAGTTTCCATTTGATTTTATATTTTCCATCGTATTTGTCTTTACAAATCCACACCACCTTCTTTCTTGCCACACTGAGCTACTGTCATTTTTAACCGATGCTACTTCTTTCTGGCTCATCCTGTCCTTTTGCCATAACAGACTGGTGAAATGTGAGGATATCTGTAATGTGAGTATATCTGTAACGGCAATAACATAGTCTCCCAACTGAAGGACAGCTTTGTGGTTGTTGACTACTACTGTGTTTGTTATAGTTTAATGTCTTTACTACTTTCACGGGATTATTATTTGAACTAGCAGAATGAAATACATGCTTTTCTCTGCCACAGAATTTTGTCTATGGCTGTCCATCAGTTGTTTATGTAAAGAACCATTCAGCAGCTTGCCGTATTTTAATGGTTTTGCATCTATTCTCAGCAATCTTTTTCTGTGGCTCCACATTTCATCATTTGATATCTAATGAAAGAACCTACTGGAGTTCCACACTAAAATTAAAGTCTTCATCATTCACAATCGTTGTTTGAAGTGAGTGTGGAAAGAACACAGGCCTGGAATTCAGGGGAACTGAGTTCTAATTCCAGTTCTGCCCCTGCCTGCTGTGTGACTTTAAGCAAGTCACTTCATGTCTCCCTCCCTCAATTTCCTCAACCGTAAAATGGGGATTCAATACTTTATCTCCTTCCCCCATAGATTGTGAGCCCATGTGAGACATGGATTAGGTCTGACCTGAGTATCTTCTATGTATCCCACTGCCAACTGGCAGGGATGACAGTGTAAAATCTCCAGCGTGGCCTTGTGGATAGAACACGGGCGTGGGAATCAGAGGTTCTAATCCTAGCTTTGCCACTTTCATTCATTTATTCAATCGCATTTATTGAGCATTTACTGTGTGCAGAGCACTGTACTAAGAGCTTGGGAAGTACAAGTTGACACGTCTTCTGTGTGACCTTGGGCAAATCACTTAACTTCTCTGTGTCTCTGTTCCCTCATCTGTAAAATGAGGATTAAAACTGTGAGCCCCATGTGGGACAGGGACCTAATTAATACTATTATTATCATTATCATATTATTGTTATTATTATTATTATCACCATGACTGGACCAAAGCTGGTTTGTCATTCACCATGAAAAACTCCAGTATAATTTTTAATGGTATTTGTTAAACACTTATTATGAGTCAGGCACTGTACGAAGCACTGGGGTAGATACAAGCTAATCAGGTTGGACAAAGTCCCTGTATTACATGCGGCTCACAGTCTTAGTCCCCTTTTGACAGAAGAGATAACCGAGGCCCAGAGAAGTGAAGCAGTTTGCCTACAGTCACACGGCAGACGTGTGTGACTTTGGGCTGTCACTTGACTTCTCTGTGCCTCAGTTACCACATCTATAAAATGGGGATTAAGAATGTGAGCCCCCCGTGGGACAACCTGATTACCTTGTATATCTACCCCAGCGCTTAGAACAGTGCTCTGCACATAGTAAGTGCTTAACAAATACCATCATTATTATTATTATAAGGTGGTAGAGCCAGAATTAGAACTCAGATCCTTCTGACTCCCAAGCCTGGGCTCTTTCCACTGTCCACATTGCTCCTCTACCATATCTCCATCCATGACCAGAGTCGAGATGTGGGGCCCAAAGAGATAGCCAAGTGGGGCTCTCTCTTGAAGCCTGTTGTTTGAGTAACCCTTGACCTGAAGTGTTTCTGTCCAGTTCAATCTTCGCCTCCTCTCTCCCTCGAGTTCACATGGTCTAGACGCAAGCCAAGCTGGTGTCAGGCTGTAGGAAGCTCCGGTTATCCAAGACCTCTGCACAGACACCAAACACATAAACAGGCCCCTGGCGAGATTCATTTCTAAGAGCAGGAGCTGAGTGGAGGAAGATAATGAAGTGTTGACGGTGTAACGGTAATGGGAGCTGGCCCCTTGGGGGTGGAGACAGGAGGTCTGGGCCTTCCCAGCCGCCTTAGAAAAGGCAAAGCAAATCATTTTGAGTTTTTTGTCCTCCCCAGAAAGGCTCAGCACCTCTCTGTTTATCTGCTCCCTGCCCTGACAGCAACCCAGTTGCTGGATGTCAACAGGGTAAGACACCAGCCTGCTTGGCTCCCAGCAGAGCGGATGATCTCCTCATGGTTTAGCCTAACGGGGGATTCCACAAATCTGAACAATGGACCAAAAGGTGGCAGGTTTGGGATGCCAAGAAGGCAGATCTGATCAAGAAGACTAGTTAAGGGAATGGGTTTCTTCCAGAGTTCCAGAGCAGAAAAGCACATAGCAAATAATCTGGTTTTCATCCCATTTTCTTTCATCTCAGCCCCCTCGATTCTCTTCTGTGGCATTTCTGGCTCCAGTGGGAGCCACTTCTCTGGGCCTCAGTTATTCCTTCTGTCTAAAGGGGATTAAGACTGTGAGCCACATGTGAGACAGGGATTTTGTACAACTTGATTAGCTTGTATCTACCCCAGCACTTAGTACTGTCCCTGACACATAATAAGCATTTAACAAATGCCATTAAAAAATTATACTGGAGTTTCTGGTGTGAAGGACAAACCAGCTTTGGTCCTGTCATGGAGATTTTTACAGAGGCCACAACTCACAGCCTTTAGGTTGCCATTCCCTGGTCATTGCCAGGCAAGGAGTTTCCCAGCGGATCGTTGCCCAAGGTCCCCAGACTTAATCATATTCCTTCCACTCTGGGCCTACAAGCCAAAACCGAGAATTTCCTTTGGCAACTCAGAGATGAATGCAGCTCCTCCATTCTGCTCCAGGGCAGTGCTCTGTTCTGTGACATGAAGATGAATTAAAGCAGCAGAAAGCTGAATCCAAAGAGGCCAGCATCTCTGTTGGCCAGTTTATGGAGGGCAGTGTAAACATGGGCTCAAGTTTTAGACCAATCTAAAGGCATATTGAGCAAATGCAGTGCCCAACCTTCTTCCCAGCTGTAAGACCTTGAATTTCACAGATATCACACCTGATTTTTAGAAAGGTTCCATCAGCTTATGCTAGCGGGCTTTACATCAACATTAAACGGTATGAAGGGAATTATGAACAGTGAGTTTCCAGAATGCACTGGGCCCAGTGGAAATAATAATTATGACCTTTGTCCTTTGTTAAGCACTTACTATGTGCCAGGCAATCTACCAAGTGCTGAAACAAAGCAATGTTCCTTTGTCGAGTGGAGTATTCAAGGAGAAGGTTGACAACAGGTAAATCCAGCAGATTCTGCATGGTGAGCTGAAGTTGGCGGACCATATTCGAGAAAGGAAGAAGATAACAAATTTATCAGGTTGGACACATTCTTTGTCCCACATGGGGCTCCTAGTCAAAATTTGAGGGAGGAGGACTGAATTCCCATTTTACAGATTAGGTAACCGTGGTGCAAGAAAGTTAAGTGACTTGCCCAAGGCCGCACAGGGAGTGGCAGAGCCAGAATTGGAACCCAGGTCCTCTGACTCCCAGGCTTGTGCTCTTTCCACTAAACCTTGCTGCTCTTTGTGGGCAGGGAACCTATCTACCCACTTTGTTATACTGTAACCTCCCAAGTGCTTAGTACAGTGCTCGGCACACAGTAAGCACTAAATAAATTTGGCTGACTGCACGTGGCAAGAGCTATTCGAGTGATCCGTTGTATCCTGCAATCTGACCAGCCAACGAGGGTGGTGAAGATCACAGTGCCTACTGAATCTACAGTCTGCTGGATTGTGGTACGGTAGTGTAGCATCATCTCTATGGGACATAAATGAGTCCCGTGTGTATAATAATAATAATGGCATTTATTAAGCGCTATGTGCAAAGCACTGTTCTAAGCGCTGGGGAGGTTACAGGGTGATCAGGTTGTCCCATGGGGTGCTCACAGTCTTAATCCCCATTTTACAGATGAGGGAACTGAGGCACAGAGAAGTAAAGTGACTTGCCCAAAGTCACACAGCTGACAATTGGTGGCAGGATTTGAACCCATGACCTCTGACTCCAAATCCCATGCTCTTTTCCATTGAGCCACGCTGCTATCACTTGCCTGCTGTGTGACTTTGGGCATGTCATTTAACTTCTCCTCTAGGCTGCAAATTGGGCAGGAACTATTTCTACCAACTCTGTTGTACTGAATGGGCAGGGACTATGTCTACCAACTCTGTTGGACTCTCCCAAGTACTCAGTTTTCCAAACTGTAAAATGGGGAGTCAGTGTCTGTTTGATTTTGGTTTTTTCTTTGTATGATATTTGTTAAGTGCTTACTCTACATCAAACACTGTACTAAGCGCTGGGGTAGACACAAGTTAATCAGCTGGGACACAGTCCCTGTCCCATATGGGGCTCACATTCAAGTAGGAGAGAAAACAGGTATCGAGTCCCCATTTTACAGTTTAGGAAACTGAGACATTTAAGTGACTTGCCCAAGGTCACACAACGAGCAAATGGAGCAGCCAGGATTAGAACCCAGGCCTTCTAGCTCCCAGGCACTTGATCTGTTAAGCCACGCTGCACCCTGTTCTCTCTCCTGCTTAGACTGTGAGTCCTATATGGGTCAGGGACTGTGTCTGACCTGATTACCTTGTAACAACCCCAGAACTTAGTACAGTGTTTGGTGTATAGTAAGTGCTTACCAAACACCATCATTATTATTGTTGCTCATAGTCAGTGCTTAGTTAATTCCATTTTAACTATTGCCATAAATGCAGTCAGGACAGAACCCATCTCTGCAACCAAAGAGCAGGCTTGCAATTCTCCAGACCTTCCTCTTCCCTACTCCACCCTGACGCCTGTCTGTTTTAACTCCTCATTAGGAAGAGCAGAGAAAGATTGGTGGCCCATCCTAAGCCAGGGTCAGCCCCATTTCCTCTCTTGCTCTCTCCAAGGTTCACTCCCTTTCTGCACTAATCTCCTCTCCTCCCCCAGCACGCCCACGCTCTGCCAGACAGAGAGATAATTTATGGAGGTGGGAGGCCCAGGGCACACTTGTTGGACTACTCTCAGCTGTGCTCTCTGCCCTTGGGGAGAGGATAGGCCTCATTCCAAGCATTCCCAGTACCAGCTGGTCCCAGACTCCTCAACTTTCATTCACCTGCTCCCCGGGAAGGGTCTTTGTCTTCTAACCACCATCCCCCGTTTTTTTTTTTTCTGATTTCCACACCCCATCCATCCCAGCAACCATCCACCAAGACTGAGTACTTCCTGCTCATCACTCACCTCCTCTCTGGCCCTCTGTGGCTACAGAAAGGAGGAAGGTTGAAAGAAAAGGGCTGGCAGAGAAGGATCGGCTAAGAGCTGCCCTACTATTCTTCCCCCCTCCCTCTTTTGGTGTCCCTCTTTTGAGGGATGGGACATCTTTGCCCAGACCTCTGCGACCCTGATGTATTTATTGCTTCATCCATATTCGCTTTTCGCGAAGTTTAAAATGCTCTGAAAGAAAGAATATGATGTCCAAATGGGGATAGAGTGGACACGTTAGCCAAAGGGTCACTTAAACCACCACAACGTATGGATTTCAGGCAGTAATGATAATAATGAGTAAGTATGGTACTTGTTAAGTGCTCACTTTGTGCCAAACATTGTTCTAAGCGCTAGGGTAGATGCAGGTTAAACAGGTTGGACACAGTTCCTGTCCCACATGGGGCTCTGAGTCTTAATCCCCATTTTACAGATGAGGGAACTGAGGCACAGAGTAGTGAAGTGACTTATCCAAGGTCACATAGCAGACTTGAGTTCTAATCCTGGCTCCGCCACAAGCCCTTTTGAATCCCAGGACCGTGCTCTAGCCACTAAACCACACTGCTTCTCTCTTTCCTTCTTAAAAATCCCTGCTTAAAGTCTTCACTAGAGCAGGGTTGGGTGGCCCAAAATCCCTGCTTAAAGTCCTCACTAGAGCAGGGTTGGGTGGCTGGAGAGGAAATCTCAGATCTCTCAGGATCTCAGTTGCTTCTTTACAGCCAGTAAGCAGCATGACCTAGTGGAAAGAGCATGGACCTGAGGGTCAGAGAACCTGGGTTCTCATCCCGGCTCCGCCACTTGGCCATTGAGTGACCTCGAGCAAGTCACAACTTCTCTGTGCCTCAGTGTCCTCATCTATAAAATGGGGACTCAATACCTGTTCTCCCTCCAATTTAGACTGCGAGCCCCATGTGGAACAGGGACCTGATAATCCTCTATCTACCCCAGCCTACAGTATGGCATTTGGCAGATAGTAAGAGCTTAACAAATTCCACAATTATCTTACCCTACTTATGCTAGCTTATCCACAAAAGCACGAATGCCAGTAAATAAGAATCTAGGTGGGATACCTAAATATGGATGATACAGTGGGAAATGCAGATGGACAAGACTGACCCAAAACATTCATCCAAACTCACACCAAAACTTCAAAGTGTTTATTTCACTTATACTTCTTCACTATCACCTACCCTCATCAGCTGCTCTAATAGGGCGTGCAGTCTGACTGTGCTAAGATGTGCAACACTGAATTAGTCTGACCCTACTAAGAGGTTCAACACTCAATCCCCTCCCTACATCCTATTTACAAGTCCACGTTGCTCAGTGGCCCCTAAAACTTTCAGGTTCCCCAAGTCTTCCAACCTAAGAAGGGCGTGTTGACTCAGAAGTCTGGCTCTGGCAGTTGGTTTCTGGTGATTGGTTGTGATGCTGATGAATGGCATTTTGCATTCTTCCAGAAGAGATAGGTCAAATGACCAGGAAGCAGCATGGCCTAATGGAAAGAGCACGGATCCAGGTGTCAGAAGACGTGGGTTCTAATCCCACCTCTGCCACATGTCTGCTGTTTGACCTTGAGCAAGTCACTTAACTTCTCTGGGACTCAGTTACCTCATCTATAAAGTGGAGATTCAGACTGTGAGCCCCCGTGGGACAGGGACTGTGTCTGACCCAACTATCTTTTATCTATTCCTGTGCTTAGAACAGTGCTTGGCCCATAGTAAGTGCTTAAAAATATCACAGTTGCTATTATTATTATTACTAATAATAATAATGGCACCATGGTAGCAAATGGGGTTAGGCTCCAGAGTCCAGGTGAGTAGTATAGTCTGAGGGATGCCTACTCCCTTAGGAAGAAGGATAAAGACATTGATGAGTCCTATCCTCTAGGTTCAGAAATGAGGAGAACTGAAAAATAACTGAAACATCATGGCCAAGTGGAAGAAGCATGAGACTGGAAGTTGCCAGATGCAGGTTCTAATACCATCTCTGTCACTGGCCTGCTGGATGGGCAAATCGTTTAACTTCTCTGAGCCTCAGTTTCCTAATCTGTAAAATGGGGAGTTTCACTAAAGGCCTTTGCTGGGTTTCAATATGTGACTAAAGCCAAGATCTGCACTCCCTCTCTCTTATAGGAAAGGGTTGGACAAGAGCTGCTTCCAATCTATCTTTTATCTACCCCAGTGCTTAGCACCTAGTAAATGCTTAATAAATACCACAATTATTTGTTTCAAAAACCAGTTTTTACACCATTAATACAAGCTCTGGTCATGCTTCAGGTTACTGCATCAGCCTCAATCAATCAGCGGTATGTATTGAATGCTTACTGTGTGCAGAGCATCGTTCTAAGCTCTTGGGAGAGTACTATATAAGAGAGTTATCTGTAATTTTGTTGATTTGTACTGATGTCTGCCTTCTCCTCTCTAGACTGTGAGCTCATTGTGGGCAGGGACTGTCACTGTTAATTGTTGTATTGTTCTTTTCCAAGCACTTAGTACTGTGCTCTGCACACAGTAAGTGCTCAATAAATATGATTGAATGAATGAACAGTAATAATAATAATGGTGGCATTTGTTAAGAGCTTACTATGTGCAAAGCACTGTTCTAAGCACTGGGGGGTTACAAGGTGATCAGGTTGTACCACGTGGGGCTCACAGTCTTAATCCCCATTTTACAGATGAGGTAACTGGGGCACAGAGAAGTGAAATGACTTTGCCCAAAGTCACACAGCTGACAAGTGGCTGATCCAGGATTCAAACCCATGACCTCTGACTCCCAAGCCTCTGCTCTTTCCACTGAGCCACGCTGCTTCTCCTTAATGAATGAGTTAATAGGCATGTTCCCTGCCCACAAGGAGCTTAACCTCCTGGCTGTTTTTCAGCCTCCAATCTATATTCATTCAATTCAATCATATTTATTGAGCACTTACTGTGTGCAGAACACTGTACTAAGCGTTTGAATGATCATCTTCCTGAAGCATCGCTCCACTCACATGCCTCCTCTCAACAAAACCCTCCACTGGCTTCCCACGTCTCCTCACAAACCTTCAAGGATCTCCACCAACTGAGCCTACCTTACCTATCTTCACCCCACTATTCCCCAACTTGCTATATTCTAGCTGTAACTCACTCTCGACTCTCATTCGTGCTACTCTTCGGGCTTGGAACTCCCCCCCTCACCACCATCAGGCAGACCACAAGCTCTCCCCAAATTCAACTCCCCTGTTAAATCTCTCTTCCTCCTCCACATAGCCTTTCCCAATTGATTTCCCAGCACCCAAAGCCACATCATCCCTCTAGCCAACTCTAGCACTTATGAATTTATTTGCACTCTTCTTAACATTCATGTACATAGGTGTACTCACTCATTTATTTATTTATTCCTCTCCCCCTCGTCCCCCTCTCCATCCCCCACATCTCACCTCCTTCCCTTCCCCACAGCACCTGTATATATGTATATATGTTTGTACATATTTATTACTCTATTTATTTATTTTACTTGTACATATCTATTCTATTTATTTTATTTTGTTAGTATGTTTGGTTTTGTTCTCTGTCTCCCCCTATTAGACTGTGAGCCCACTGCTGAGTAGGGACTATCTCTATATGTTACCAATTTGTACTTCCCAAGCGCTTAGTACAGTGCTCTGCACACAGTAAGCGCTCAATAAATACGATTGATGATGATGATACGATTGATGATTTATTTTGACCTTGTTGTAAAGATTTTAATACTTCTCTCCCATGTTTGAGCTCTTTGTGAGCAGTGTCAGTTGCATTCTGTACTTTCTCAATGCTTAGTACAGTACACTACACCAAGTGGTTGCTTAGTAAATGCTCCTCCTACTCCTCCTACGAGTAATTGTATGAACAAAAAAATTCCAGCCACATAAATACAACAGAATGATTGAGACAGCCTGTTCCTATCAGCACCAATATTCTCAAAAGACGCTGGCTTGGTGGAGTAAGTGTGTGTGTGCATTTATACAGCTGGGTTAGTTTATTCATCTCATACAGTGGTTCCAGAGAAGCCCCGGGGTTGTTTTGTTGGCAAATCTGACTGCTTTTGGAAATGCTCACACTACTGAAGTTGCGCAGAATTGGAGAAGATTATGTAGGTAACAGCCTTGTAGAATTTTGCTGTCTAGCAAGCCCCATTCACACGCCACGGAGGAAAGAAACTGATTGTTGTGGGATGCTACCCAGGCTGCTGGATAAGTAGGAACAACCTGGACCACTTGAGGTGTCTCCAGACAGGATCCCTATCTGTGGCCCCAATCAACGGTATTTATTGAGCACTTTGTGTGCAGAGCACTGTACTAAGCACTTGGGAGAGTACAATTAAACAGAATTGGTAGACACTTTCCCTGCCCACAAGGAGCTTACTAACCCTCTGGATAACTCAAAGGACCAGTAAGAAGCAGCATGGCCTGGTGGGAAGAGAACAGGCCTGGGAGTCAGAGGACCTGGGTTCTAATCCTGGCTCTGCACATATTTGCTGGGTGACCTCGGGCAAATTGGTTAACTTCTCTGGGCTTGTTACCTCATCTGCAAAATGGGGATTAAATCCTTCTCCCTTCTACTTATACAGTGAGTTCCATGTGGGATAGGGACTGTGTCCAACCTGATTAATTGTATCTATGCTAGCGCTTAGAACAGTGCTTGGTACATAGTAAGCACTTAACAAGTACCATTATAGTGATTGGGTTATAGTGATTGGTGTGCTGCATTGAGAAGTGTCCCATCCGCCCATTATTGGGCAATGAATGCTGTTTGCAAACATCTCTTTAATCCCCTTCCTAGCCTTTGGCTAAGGGGAGGGATTTTGGTTTTATTATCCCCATTTTAAAAGATGATGAAACAGGCTGGAGAAATTGAGTGACAGGCTCATGGCATCCATCAATTCTGTGGCAGAGCTAAATCTTGAACCCAGATCCTATTATCTTCCAATTTTATCTCTTCTAGGACTACCTGGTTTGGACTCTTCCCAAAGTGGTTTCTCTCTCTGTCTCTCTCTGTCTCTCTCTCTCTCTCTCACAGGAACTGTGACTTATAAGGAAGGTAGTTTTCAGGATTTCAGTTCCAGTGCAATCAAGGATTCTGTTTCACTTATCCCTGAGTCTGGGAGAGTCCGGGTTCTATATGTTTAATGCTCCTGTAAATCAAAAAAAGCATCATGTATTCCCACAAGCCCAGCAGGAGGAGTGGGGGGTTTCAGGGCGTACTGAAATATCAAACTTTCTGTTAATAGATTGGAATAGCATTTAGGAGTCCTTTTCAGTCCTGTTCTAGCTTCAAGCAAGAACTGATTGGAGTGAGATTGTCTCCCTCCACCTAATCAAACACAGCAGCTCATATTCCCTTAAGTGTGGTCTTTAGTTTTTACTTAGCGTGTTGTGCTGCTGTCGGAATATGCCAGGAATGCACTACAGCTTCCTGTTTTCTTCCTTCTTTGACAAGGTCAAGTCAGCCTGAGAATATACAACTTTCCAGCCTCCGGGCACTGGCCTCAGTGGCACCCTTTGTTTGCCAAGCCTGCACTCTTGGCTCACCCAGGACTGGGCTTCTCAGTCACATTTTTCTCCAAAGCAGAGTTCAGTGGCCAAAGGGCAACTGTCTGGTCATCTCTAGGCTCCATTGCAAATTGTACCCAAAGTTTCAGAGGGATTTGATCTGAATGGGGGTGGGGGTAGAAGGAGGGAGCACGATACGAAGACCTTTGTCCTAGAAAAGCAACAAGGCCTAGAGAATAGAGCACAGGCCTGGGAGAAAGAAGAACCCGGGTTCTAATTCCAGCTTCACCACTTGTCTGCTGGGTGATGTTGGGCAAGTCATCTCATTTCTCTGTGCCTCAGTTTCCTCATCTATAAAATCGGGATTATTATTAATAATAATAATTATTATTATGGTATTCATTAAACACTTACTATGTGCCAAGCACTTTTCTAAGTGCTGGGGTAGATATAAGATGATCAGGTTGTCCCACATGGGGCTCACGGCCTTAATCCCCATATTACAGATGAGGTAACTGAGACTCAGAGAAGTGAAGTGACTTGCCCAAGGTCACACAGCAGACAAGCTGCAGTGCCAGGATTAGAACCCATGCCCTCTGACTCCAAAGCCCGGGCTCTTTCCACTAAACCACACTGCTTCTCAGCTAAGACTGTTAAAACTAAGATTAAGACTGTTAGCCCCATGTGGGACATGCACTGTGTCTGATCTGATTAGCTTGTGCCTACCCCGACACTTAGTACAGAGTCTGGGGCATAGCGAGTGCTTAAATAATACTATTTTTTAAAAAAATGGAACGTGTTCTGATATAGTGACTCTGTTGTGGGGACCTTGGTCTGTCAATGGTGAACACGAGCCGAGTTATGGCCCAGCCTACTTTAGCTCATAACAATAATAATGGCATTCATAAAGTGCTTACTATGTGTTAAGCACGGGCGTACAGACAAGGTAATCAGATCTGAAGTAGCCCCTGTTCCACCCAGGGCTCACAGCCAAAGAGGGGCAGAGAATATATTTTTTTAAATCCCCATTTTACAGATGAGGAAACTGAGGCATAAAGAGGTTAAGTGACTTATCCAAGGTCACCAAACAGGAAAGTGGCAAAGCCATTACTAGAACCCAGGACTCCTAACATCCCAGGCCCATCCGCTAGGCTGCTGTAAGGGGTTTGTACCAATCCTGACCTTCTTTGGAATTTTAGGTCCAATTCCAATCCAGGAACCTCGAGGAGGTCAGGGCTGATAATAATAATGATGGTATTTATTAAGTGCTTACTATGTGCAAAGCCCTGCTCTAAGCGCTGAAATCAGGCTAAGCCTGAATCTCAAAAATCTTAGAATAAAGCCGCCCCTTGGTTGCCCCTGAGCCCCAGATTTCCTGTTCCCCAGCCACTGGGGAACCCCCAGGGCAGGAATTTCTGGGCTAGCTGCTTTCCTGAGACCAAACCACTTAGAGATTCAGACTTAGATTAATTAGAGCACCCTCCTGGGGCTGGCTATCAACACTTTGACCCTCAATGATATCTCTCTACTGTATACACTGCCCAACTACCTGCTATCTAAACTCTTGGTTACAGAGAAGCATCGAGACCTAGTGGGAAGAACTCCGGCCTCAGAGTCAGAGGACCTGGGTTCTAATCCCTGCTCTGCCACTTTTCTGCTGTGGGATCTTTGGCAAATCAAAACTTCTGTGCCTCAGTTTCTTCATCTATAAAATGGGGATTTAATACCTGTTCACCCTCCCTCATACACTGTGGCCTCCATGGGGGACATGCACTGAACCCAAACTGATTATTTGTCTTTACCTCAGTGCTTGGAATCATATTTGGCACATAGTAAATGCTTAACAAATACCATTATCATCATCACTCACCATTCACCATATGATGATAATAATAATAATAATAATAGCATTTATTAAGTGCTTACTATGTGCAAAGCACTGTTCTAAGTGCTGGGGAGGTTACAAGGTGATCAGGTTGTCCCACGGGGGGCTACCAGTCTTAATCCCCATTTTACAGATGAGGTAACTGAGGTACAGAGAAGTTAAGTGACTTGCCCAAAGTCACACAGCTGGCAATTGGCAGAGCTGGGATTTTAACCCATGACCTCTGACTCCCAAGCCTACGCTCTTTCCACTGAGCCATACTGCTTGGACGTTAGCTGAAAAGAAACCCTCCACATTGTGGGTCAACAGTTATTTAAAATTAACAACAAACTGCACCCAATACTGCGAAAATGCAAAGTCATGTTCCTGAAAAATTTCATGTTAAGGAAAATTCACGTTATAGTATGCACTCAACCTACATTCCACACATAATCATGGAGGTGTTGACTAGCACTCACTATATGCTAAGTTCTGAGGTTGATACAAAGAAATCAGGTTGGACAGTCACTGTCCTACTTAGGTAAGGGGAACAGCCATTTTATACCCATTTTAAAGATGAGGAAATTGAGGCACAAAGAAGTAGCAACCAAAGGCTGGGACTAAAATCTGGTTCTCCTGACTGTCAGGCCTATGTCCTAGGCTATTTCTTCCAAGGTCAGGTCATTTTCTATAAAAGTGTGTTTTTGGAAGAGTGCTCCCAAATTCCTATACCGTAGTCTAACTCAATCATGTTAGAGAAGAACTGAGTGTAACTTTATCCTCCCTTAATAAAGAGGTCAAAGGGTAGATCAGACAACTCTCAAGGTCCCTTCTAACTCACTGATTCTATAATTTATTATGACTACTAATAATAATAGCAATAATAGAAGTATTTTTAAGCCCTTCTTATGTGCCAAGCAGTGTACTAAGCTCTGGGGTAGGTTTGAGACAATCAGGACATGGTCTCTGTCCCACAGGAGGCTCACAATCCAATAAAGAAGATAAGGTATTGACTTCTCTTAACCTCAGTTTCCTCAGCTGTAGAAAATGGGGATTCAATATTTATTTATTATTCAGGTGAGGAAACTGAGGCCCAGACAAGTGACTTGTCCAAGGTCACAGAGCAGGTCAGTGCAGAGCCAGGATTAAACCTTGGTCTTCCAACTCCTAGGCCTATGCTTTTTCCATTCGGCCATACCACTTCAACACAAATGAGCTCAGTATCTGCAGTGAAACAGCAGTTTCTGCACAAATTAACACTTCCTTAAAGTAATAATTGTAATTAAGCCCCTGTAGCGTGCAAATTGCTGAGAAAATATGTTTAAACCAATATGGGCTTAATCCTCTAGGTCTTCACAGCCTTGTTATTGATCACCTCAGTCTCTTACAACCTTTCCCATGAGTGTTTGGCTTCTTCCTTTGAGGGCCAGAGCCACTTTGGACAGGAATGCTCCATCATCACTGCTGAGTGAGCAGAGAGGAAGGAAGAGAAGGAAGAGTCAAAGCAGAAGGAACTGAAGACAGATGTCGAGCACTAAGATCGGAGACCGACAATTCCGCACATTTTTTCAGAATACCTTAGTCGGGGTCTGTGGTCCCGTCTGTGGCGTGGAATGTGACCTAGCTATGATGGGGTATGTGAAGTGAGCCTGAGTGAAAAGGAAGCCACCTGCTTCTCGGTATTTACGACTTGAATAAAGCAGTCCAGCTACTACCATGCTGATCTTTCCACTGAGCCACGCTGCTTTTCTAATGAGAAATGAGGGATGAGCCAGGGAAGGCCTCTTGGAGATCATCAATCGTATTTATTGAGTGCTTACTGTGTTCAGAGCACTGTACTAAGCGCTTGGAGATGTGCTTTTACAAGGCTCTGAAGCTGGGGCAAGTGAATGTCTGTCGGCTATGAAGAGGGAGGACATTCCAGGCCAGAGGCACGACATGGGTGAGAGGTGGGCAGTGAGATAGAGGAGATAGACGTACAGTGAGTTGGCTGGCATTAGAGGAGCGAAGTGTGTGGAAACCATGGAAGTGTGATAGCAGGGGCAAGGTGATTCAGTGATTTAAAGTTGATGGTAAGGAGTTTCCATTTCATGTGGAGGTGGATGGGCAACCCCTGAAGGTCCTTGAGGAGTGGGGAAAATGATCCGGGAAATGTAGAAAAATGATCCAGGCAGCATGGTGAAGTATGGACTGGAGTGAGGAAAGACAAGAGGCAGGGAGATCATCAAGAAGGTTGATGCTGTAATCGAGGAGTGAAAGGATAAACTCTTGGATTAATAATTATGGTGTTTGTTAATAATAATAATAGTAATAATAATAATAACATTTATTAAGCGCTTACTATGTGCAAAGCACTGTTCTAAGCGCTGGGGAGGGGAAACAAGGTAATGAGGTTGTCCCGTGGGGGGCTCACAGTCTTCATCCCCATTTTACAGATGAGGGAACTGAGGCTCAGAGAAGTTAAGTGACGGGATTCAAACCTATGACCTCTGACTCCAAAGCCCGGGCTCTTTCCACTGTGTCACGCTGCTTCTCCAAATGCTTACTATGTGCCAAGCGCTGTTCTAAGCTCTGGGGTAGATACAAGGTAATCAGGTCATCCCACATGGGGCTCACAGTCTTCATCCCCCATTTTACAGATGAGGTAACTGTGGCACAGAGAAGTTAAGTGGCTTGCCCAAGGTCACACAGCAAATGACAGAGCCGGGATTATATCCCATGTCCTCTGACTTCCAAGCCCATACTCTTTCCACTAAGCCATTCTGTTTCTCAATCAAAACAATCAGGATAAAGGTAATACTGTCCTGGGAGAGAAATGATCTTAGGCTACAAAGCATTCTATTACAAACAACCATAATCAATAATCCATGCTTTCTCCAGAAGAAAAACACTAACCACGTCACCTTTCTGTTGGGTAATTTATGGTAAAATTTTGAATAATCTGAAGTATGTTCAATAATGACTTCCATCACATCACCAACCTGTACAGTGGTAATGATTCAGATTTCAAACTCCTTGAAAATGGGAGCCACATCCTTCACTTTTAATGTTTTTTATGGTATTTGTTAAGTGCTTAGTATTTGCCAGCCACTGTACTAAGTGCTGGACTGAGGAGAAGCAGCGTAGCTCAGTGGAAAGAGCCCGGGCTTGGGAGTCAGAGGTCATGGGTTCTAGTCCCGCTTCTGCCACTTGTCAGCTGTGTGATTTTGGGCAAGTCACTTAACTTCTCTGGGCCTCAGTTCCTTCATCTGTAAAATGGGGGTAAAGCCTGTGAGACCCTACGTTGGACACCCTGATTACCTCGTATTTACCCCAGTGCTTAGAACAGTGCTTTTCACGTAGTAAGCACTAACAAATGCCATCATAATTATGTTCTCTCTCAGTTGTTCAATATAATGTTCTGCACATAGTAAGTGCTCGCTAAATCCTACTGAAAGAATGAATTCAGATAAATTATAATCCAAGTAATGGAAACACTTGTGTCTCCACAGTTGTACAGGTGTCCTTTTATTTCATTCTGCTACATTTGCATTTCTTCCAGCTATATCCTTGTTCTTCAATCAATGGAATTTATTGATTGCTTACTGTGTGCAGAGCACTGTATTAAGCACTTCAGAGAGTACAGTAGAGTTGATAGACGTGTTTTCTGACCACAGGGAGGACAATTTGTAAATAATTTTTTGTCTACCCTAGTGATGGTAGTGTTCATTAAAGGCTTACTATGTGCCAAGCACTGTACTAAGCTTTGTGTAGACACAAGATGATCAGGATGGACACGGTCCCTGTCCCTCATCAGGCTCACAGTCTAAGTAGAAAGGAAACAAAAACTGAATCCCCATTTTGCAGATGAGGAAACTGTTCCCCAGAAAAATGAAATGACTTGCCCAAGGACACATAGAAGGAAAGGGGCGATGCCAGGATTAGAAGCCAGGTCCTCTGGCACCTAGGCCCCAGCTCTTTCCGCTAGGTCATGATGCTTCCATATTTAAATGTTAGCTCCTTCATAACAGGGAACGTTGCCTTGTTTCTGATGTTCTCTCCCAAGTGTTTAGCACAGAGTACCTGCTCCATGGGTGCTCAAAAACTATCACTGATAGAAGGAGCCAGCCTGGAATACATAAAACCCCAAAGACTGCCTAGGATTAATTCAGAGACAACCCTATAAGTGCAATAGAGAAGACAAATCTTTGATTGGTGGAAAGATAATTCGTGTAACAAAGGGACAAGTGCTTTGACCTCTTCATCAGAGAGGAGCTGCCTGAATCCTCACTGGATTCATTCATTCAATTGCATTTATTGAGCACTTACTGTGTGCAGAGCACTGTACTAAGTGCCTGGGAAGTACAAGTTGGCAACAGAGAGAGACAGTCCCTACCCAACAGCGGGCTCACAGTCTAGAAGGGGGAGACAAACCACAAAACAAAACATATTAACAAAATAAAATAGAATAAATATGTACAAGTAAAATAGAGTAATAAATATGTACAAACATATATACATATATACGTATATACAGGTGTCGTGGGAAGGGGAAGGAGGTAAGGCGGGGGGGATGGAGATGGGGAGGAGGGGGATGGGGAGGAGGAGGAGGTTGTGTCACATGCCACAACCCATGGTGTAGTGGATAGAGCATGAGCCTGGGAATCAGAAGGTCATGGGTTCTAGTCCCAGCTCTGCCACTTGTCTGCTTGTGACCTTGGGCAAGCCACTTCACTTCCCTGGGCCTCAGGTACCTCACCTGTAAAAGGGGGATTGAGAGCATGAGCCCCAGGTGGGTCAGGGCCTGTGTCCAACCTAATTTTGCTTGTACCCTCCCCAGAGCTTAGTACAGTGGCACATAGTAAGCACTTAACAAACACCACAATTATTATTACCACCCAGAAAATGGGCTTAACACAGAATAACCAAAGGGAGATCAGGATGAGGCATTAGTTGAAACCCTAGCAGTCTTCCTTGAGGCCTGTTTCAAAAGCCCAGTCTAGGTTTCAGGGCTGAAAAGTGGTCATATGCTGGGGCAGGATAAGGGAGGGTGGGGGTTGCCTACAATTTAGATCTCACCGGGGAGCTAGGTCATCACATTCACTTTCACCTCATGGATATTTGCCAGGGGGAAGCGGATATTTTTGTGAGTTTGGGAAGTGGCCAGTGCACACAGCTGTTTGTGGTAAAATGACAACATAAAAATCCTTCCAACCAGAGTCTCAGTCCCAGGGAAAGGGGTATTTAGGGAAGCCAGGGTGAGGCTCTCCCCCTTATTCTGGCCCTCTGCTTTCTGTTAACAGAGAGAGATGGGCCGGGAAGCAAACTTTCCCTCCTGACCCTTCCAAATGCCTTTGGGTGGGTTCCATTTCCCACATTTCCTGTTGTCCTTGGTGACGATCTCTGTTTCTTCCTTACCTCTCACCTCACGCCGATGAAAGGGCGTGGGGCTCAGAGAAGCAGAATGGCAGGATGCTCCCTGCTTCTTTCCCTGCCTAGTAATGAGGAGGCAGATAAAGAGCCAAGAATCATAAACTCAAAAGAGCCTTCAGAATCCCCATCCCCTCTGCCTCCGGCCTAGATTGCAGCATCTGTAACCTATCTATAACACATTCATCTGGGAATCACCTAAGTAGAATTGAAGTCCCTAGACTTTAAACTCCTTGAGGACTAGCATCATGTCTACCAGTCTATTGTACTGAACTCTTCCAAGTATTAAGTCCAGTGCCCTGCACACAATAAATGCCCAGTAAATGCCACTGACCAGCATGAGGGCAGAATAAGAGGGTTTCTTGTTTTGTTTGGGGTTTTTTTATGGTATTTGTTAAGCATTTAATATGTGCCAGGCACTATTCTAAGATCTGGGGTAGATACAAGGTAAGCAGGCTGGACACAGTCTATGTCCCACACAATAATAATAATAATAATAATAATAATAATAATAATAATAATAATGATGTTTGGTAAGCACTTACTATGTGCAAAGCACTGTTCTAAGTGCTGGGGGGGGGGGGTTACAAGGTGATCAGGTTGTCCCATGGTGGGCTCACAGTCTTAATCCCCATTTTACAGATGAGGTAACTGAGGCACAGAGAAGTTAAGTGATTTGCCCAAAGTCACACAGCTAACAATTGGTAGAGCGGAGATTTGAACCCATGACCTCTGACTCCAAAGCCCGTGCTCTTTCCCCTGAGCCACGCTGCTTCTCTATGGGGCTCACAGTCTTAATATCCATTTTACAGATGAGGTAAGTGAGGCTCAGAGAAGTGAAGTGACTTGCCCAAAGTCACACAGGAGACAAGTGGCATAGTCAGGACTAGAACCCAGGTCGTGCTGACTCTCAGGCCCTTGTTCTTTCCACTAGGGCCATGCTGCTCCTCACTGGTTCCAAGGTTCAAACATTCAACTGTATTTTCAGCCCTGAGCCGGCAATGGGTGAGCTGAGAGAAATTATCTCACGTGCCTCCCTTTTCTCATCTCCATCTGAAGCTCATGAAAATTCATTCAGGTTTGAAAAGTGCTTGGAAATGAATGGCAATTGTGGCTGCATATTTATTGTGTTATTTTCATTACAGTTAATGGAATAATCATCGTGAAACCCTGGGCTGGAGGAACGATCCCTGGGTTTTCCATTTGTTCTTTGGGGATGGGGAATGTGTTTTGCCTTTACAGGGTGACAACAGCAGCAGGTAATGTGGCTTTCAGGATGAAAGCGAGGCAACCTCACCACACAGAATAGAACTTCATCAATCCCTGACATCAAGGCCAGCTGGGCTGGGCCTTCACTGGGAACCCTTCCCTCCAGAAGATTGATCCTATTCATTGAGCACTTACTGTGTGCAAAGCACTATACTAAGGGCTTGGGAAAGTACAATCCGTTGTTTTTATTTATTATGGTATTTGTTAAGTGTTTAATACGTGCCAGGCACCGTTCCAAGTGCTGGAATTGATATGAGCTACTCAGGTTGGATACAGTCCATGTCCCCCATAGGACTCACAGTCTTAATCCCTGCTTGAAGATGAAGTAACTGAGGCACAAAGAAGATAGGTGATTGTCCAAGGTTACGCAGCAGACTAGTGGCAGAGCCGGGATTAGAATCAATCAGTCGTATTTATTGAGCGCTTACTGTGTGCAGAGCACTGTACTAAGTGCTTGGGAAGTACAAGCTGGCAACATACAGAGACAGTTCCTACCCAACAGGTCCCTGTGATTCTCAGGCCCACGCTCTATCCACTGGGCGAAACTGCACATTCCCATACCACAGTCACTCCCTTCTGTGTCACCCTGATTGCTCCCTTCATCATCAATCGTATTTATTGAGCGCTTACTATGTGCAGAGCACTGTTCTCTCCTCTCCCAGCCCCACACCACTTATGTCTGTATCCGTCATTTATTTATATTAATGTCTGTCTCTCCCCTCTAGACTGTAAGCTCGTTGTGGGCAGGGAATATGTCTGTTTATTGGTATATTGTACTTTACCAAGTGCTTAGTACAGTGCTCTGCACACAGTAAGCGCTCAACAAATTCATTCAATTGTATTTATTGAATGCTTACTGTGCAGAGCACTTTACTAAGCACTTGGGAGAGAGTACAACAATATGATAGGCACATTCCCTGCCCACAGTGAGCTTACAGTCTAGAGGGGGAAGCAGACATTAATATAAATAAATTATGGATAATAATGTTTTTATGATTGTTATTATTAATAATAATAATATTTGTTAAGCACTTACTATGTGCTTAACACATAGACTGTGAGCCCACTGTTGGGTAGGGACCGTCTCTATATGTTGCCAACTTGTACTTCCCAAGCGCTTAGTACAGTGCTCTGCACACAGTAAGCGCTCAATAAATACGATTCAATGAATGAATGAATGAATAACACCTAGTAACTGTGTTAACTTAACACTGTTCTAAGTACTAGGGTAGGTACAAGGGAATCAGCTTCTCCCACGTGGGGCTCACAGTGTTAATCCCCACTTTACAGATGAGGGACTTGCCCAGAATCACACATTTAATCTGTGTGATCAAGTGGTGGAGCAGGACTAGAACCCACGACCTCTGATTCCCAAGCCCGGGCTATTTCCACTAAGCCACGCTGCAAGCACCGACTGTGCCAGACACTGTACTAAGTGCTGGGGTGGATACAAGCAAATAGGGTCAGAGCCAGTCCCTGTCCCCTGTGGGACTCACAGTCTCGATCCTTATTTTACAGATGAGGGAACTGAGGCCCAGAGAAGTGAAGTGACTTGCAGATGAGTGGTGGAAGCGGGACTAGAACCCATGACCTTCTGACTCCCAAAACCCATGACCTTCTGACCCCAGCTCCATCCACTCTGCCATGCTGTTTCCCAATATGTACATAAGGGCTGTAGGAGCTTACAGTCAGGAAAATAATAATAATAATAATAATAATGATAATAATAATAATAATAATAATAACAATAATAATAATAACAATAATAATTTTGGTATTTGTTAAGCGCTATGTGCCAAGCACTGTTCTAAGCGCTGGGGGAGATACAAGGTCATCAGGTTGTCCCACGCGGGGTTCACAGTCTTCATCCCCATTTTACAGATGAGGGAACTGAGGCCCTGAGAAGTTAAGTGACTTGCCCAAGGTCACCCAGCTGATAAGCGGCAGAGGCAGGATTAGAACCCATGACCTCTGACTCCCAAGCCTGGGGTCTTGCCACTGAAATAAAGTAAGGGCTGACAGCTGAAAGGAAGAGATGAGGGTTCAGCCATGAAGCTGCAGGCAATAGTGCCTAGTCTAGTGCTCTGCACACAGTAACTGCTCAGTGACTAAGATTGAATGAATTAATGAATGAAATGCCGTTGAGTAGTTTCCAACCCACAGCAACTCCATGGACGCACCCTCTTCAGAATGTCCCATCTCCTGTCATAAAGTCGTTCTGGTATGTGTATCCATAGAGTTTTACCAAGCTTACCAAGAAAACTCTATGGACACACTATGGACTCCCAAATAATGGCTGCTAATTTGCATTGCTGTTTGATACATCGTTTGTGCATCTAATAATAGTAATAACAGTGGCACTTGCTACTGAGAAGCAGTGTGGCTTAGTGGAAAGAGCACGGGCTTTGGGAGTCAGAGGTCGTGGGTTCTAATCCCAGCTCCACCACTTATAAGCTGCATGACTTTGAGCAAGCCACTTATCTTCTCTTTGCCTCAGTTCCCTCATCAGTAAAATGAGGAAGAAGAATGTGAGCCCCATGTGGGACACCCTGATTACCTTGTATCTACCCTAGCGCTTAGAACAGTGCTTGGCACATAGTAAGTGCTTAACAAATGCCGTCATCATTATTATTACTATTTGCTAACACTGTACTAAGCCCTAAGGTAGAAAGAAGATGAACAGGTCAGACACAGCCCCTGTCCCACTATGACCTCACTGTGGGTAGGGAATGTGTCTACCAACGTGTCTGTACTCTCCCAAGCGATCAGTACAGTGCTCGGCACATAATATGTGCTCAATAAATATGACTGATGGGACTTACAGGTCAGGGGAAAAGGAGAACAGGTTTTTCCATCACTGAAGAAGAAACTGTGGCAAAGAAAATTAAAGTGACTTGTACAAGGTTACCTGGCAGCTGCCCCTTAACTCCCAGACCTGTTCTTTTCACACTAGATCACATGGCTTCTCACACTGTTTTTGTTCACCTAATACTTGAAAACAGAGCCCTCACGTTACTTCCTCTGCTTCTATCCTCCCGTCCTTTCTTCCAAGACCAGCCCCTTTTCCTGGTCACCATTAAACCCCATGTTCCAATCGGTATTCCTTCCCCCCTCAGTGCATAGCTGTATACTAGATTTCTAATCTGCATTCCTTCCTCACCAATGCATAACTGTATACAATATTAATAATAGGATTTGTTAAGTGCTTACTATGCACCAAACCCTATACCAAGCACTGCGGTAGATACGAGATAATCAGTTAGTAGTGCTACAGTACAGTAGCACTCTGATTCGAAAAACACTATTAAAAAAAAATTGGATTTGTTAAGTGCTTAGTATGGACCCAGTATGGTTCTAAGCACTGGGGTGGACACAGGATAATGAGGTTGGACAGAGTCCCTGTCCCATGGGGGGGCTCACAGTCTTAATCCCGATTATACAGATGAGGTAACTGAGGCCAGAGAAGTTAAGTGACTTTTCCAAAAATCAAACAGCAGACAAATAGGTTGGGGTCTCTCAAGGTGGTCCCAGGCACCCAAGTGCAGCCCTGTGGTTCCTGTTCTAGCTGCCCCTCCCCTGCACCTCATCCCCCTGCATTTCTCCATCCCACAGTGTGTCCTCCCCCACTCCTGCAGCTAATGCCTTGGAATAGCCATGAAGGAGGTCTACTCTCAACCAGTCTGACAGCTGATCAATACTCAGAGGAAGCAGATTTCCTTTAGCCAGCTCCCCGGTCCTGACACAGAGGCAGCGAGCCTCTCCCTCCTCCTTTCTCTCAAACAATCCATTCCCATCGAGCTGTTGTAACCTCCGCCAAAGAAGCCCATTAACGCCACTAAGTACCCCATTTCCTGGAAGGCCTGTGGTCCCCGTCAGATAAAGCAGGAGCAGAAAGAATTGCAGCGGAGAAAATGCTGGAGCACAGCACTCACGGGTGGCTCAGATACCTGAGAATGGAAACCACCTGCCGTGGGTTATTCATTCATTCATTCGATCGTATTTATTGAGCGCTTACTGTGTGCAGAGCACTGGACCAAGCACTTGGGAAGTACAAGTCAGCAACAGACAGGGACAGTCCCTACCCAACAACGGGCTCACAGTCTAGAAGGGGTAGACAGACAATAAAACACAAAACATGTGGACAGGTGTCAGGTCGTCAGAACAAATAGAAAGCTAGATGCACATCATTAACAAAATAGACTAGTAAATATGTACAAGTAAAATAAATAGAGTAATAAATCTGTACAAACATATATACAGGTGCTGTGGGGAGGGGAAGGAGGTAGGGCGGGGGGGATGGGGAGGAGGAGAGGAAAAGGGGGGCTGTCTGGGAAGGCCTCTTGGAGGAGGTGAGCTCTCAGTAGGGCTTTGAAGGGAGGAAGAGGGCTAGCTTGGCAGGTATGTGGAGGGAGGGAATTCCAGGCCAGGGGAATGACGTGGGCCGGGGGTTGACAGCAGAGATGACCCTCAGCTCCTCACCCTGAAAGGCTGTCAGGCCTCCTTAAACTCCAGATGCAGGCTTGATTGGGTCAGGAGTCTTGGTGAGGAAAGCCACAGGCAAATGGTTGGGTTCAGTCAACACATCAGTCATTCGATGACACTCATTGAGTGCTTCCTGGGTGCAGAGCACTGTACTAAGCATTTGGGAGAGTACACTGTAGAGTCGGTCGACATTGTCCCTGCCCACAAGGAGCTTAAAGTCTAGAGGGGCAGTCGGAAATATGAATAAGGTACTGATCTATACAGAAGTGCTGTGGGGATGAGGGCGGTGTGAATAACAAGTGCTTAAAGAGTACAAATTCTAGTGCATGGGCAGTGCAAAAGGGAGAAGGAGTAGGGAAAATGAGGTCTTAGTGGGAGAAGGCCTCTTGAAAGAGACGTGATTTTGGTAAGGTTTTGAAGATGGGAAGAGTGGTGATTTGTCAGAGATGAAGGAGGAGACAGATCCAGGCCATAGGGAGGACATGAGAAAGGGGTTTGTGGTGAAACAGACAAGAGCTAGGTTCCTTGAATAGGATTTTAAAAAAATGTTTTTGTTAAGCTCTTACTATGTGCCAGGCACTGTACTATGCACCGGAGTAGAGAAAAGATAATCAAGTAGGACAAAGTCCATGTCCCACCTGTAGCTCACAGTTTTAATCCCCATTTTACAGATGGGGGCATTTAGGCACAGAGAAGTTAAGTGACTTGCCCAAGGTCACACAGAAGACAAGTAGCAAGCAGAATCGGTCTCCTGACTTTAAGGCCCTTGGCTCCTTCCACTAGGCCTCGCTTCTCCTCTTTGCTGTTTCCCATAATAAGGTGAGTTCTGAATGATCCTTGGGGTTCTTGAACTTTCTGTGGTGCGGCTAGTTCAGAAGGGAAAGCACTGTCCTGTCTTGGGGGACTCAAGAGAGGACTCAATCATAGCTCAATAATAATAATAATAACAATTATGGTATTTTTTAAGCACATACTATGTGCCAAGCAGGACTGCTGACTTCTAAATAAGAAGTCCAAGTTCTGACCAACACCAATATCCTGAGGGTCATTTACCAGTCTTAGGATGTCCAGAGACAATTATATTGCCAATTATGGTATTTATCAAGCCCTTATTATGTGCCACACACTACACTAAGCGCTGGGGTAAAAACCAGATAATCATGTCCCACTGGAGATCATAATCTAAGGGGGCGGAAAAACAGGTATCAAATTGTCATTTTTTGTATGAGTGAACCGAGGCCCAGAAAAGTGAAGTTGACTTTCCCAAGGTCACAAGACAGGTTTATGGTTGAGAGGAGTTAGAACCTGGGTCCTCTGATGCCGAGGCCCGTGCTCTTTCCAGTAGGCCACACTGCTTCATGTGGCTTCTAGTTAGTCAAAAAGCCAACCCCACAGTGATAGAAGCATCTGCTATGTTCCATCCCAAGAAAGCCCCCCTTGAGTGAGCCACAGCATGGTTTAATGGAACGAGCACAATCCTGGGAGTCATAGGACCTGGTTTCTAATCCTGACTCTGCCATGTGTCTGCTCTGGGAGCTTGGGCAAGCCACTTCACTTTTCTGGGCCTCACTCACTTCATCTGTAAAATGGGGATTCCACCCTACTACTACTCAGACTTTGAGAATCCTGGGACATTGTGTCCAAACTGACTCACTTGTTTCCACCGCAGTGTTCTGAACAGAGTTGGGAACATAGTAAGTGCTTGGCAAGTGCCATGATGATTGAACCTTATATAAAACACTCAGGGACAGTCCCCTGAAGTAGACCCTGGCTCTGCTCTCCGAATTCACAGAGGAAATGGGTTTTGTGCACCATTTGGAGATACATTTGGAAATTGAGGCTGCGGTTTTCATCTTCTACTTTCCCTTTTCCTTCTTCCTGTCAAAATGCTGGGCCAACTAGATTTTAAGGCCCATTCACTAGAGAACCCTAAGTCCAGGAATCAACCTCGTGGTGCACAGGGAATGTGTTTGCCAAATCTGTTTTATTGTAGTCTCCCAAGTGCTTAATACAGTTCTCTGAATGCAGTAAGTGCTCAATAAGTGATTGTTATATAATAATCAAATCAATCAACGGTATTAATTGAGCACTTACTGTCTGCAGAGCATTATGCCAAATGCTTGGGAGAGTACAATACTACAGAAACAGCTTAGATTTTAAAGGGGGATAGAGACATCAAAATAAACTATTGATTGGAGAAATGGGAGAGTAGAAGAAAGCATATATAACTGCCATGGGGCTGGAGTGAATACCAAGTGTTTAAGGGGTAATAATAATGATGGTATTTGTTAAGTGCTTATTACGTGCCAAGAACTGAGCAATGCAAGTACACAAGCAAACCCAGAAGGGAAGGGAAATTGAGGAAATGAGGGTTTAGACAGTGAAGGCCTCTTGGGGATGTAATTTTAGAAGGGCTCTGAAGGTGGGAAGAGCAGTGGTCTGTTGGATATGAAAGGGGAGAATGTTCTAAACCAGAAGGAAAATGTGGGCAAGAGATTGCCAATGAGCCAGATGATATGATTGAATGTCTGCCTTAAAGAAAACAGTGAAGAGTTTCCATTTGATGGTCTGGGAAGGTTTTTGATGAATGAGGATATGTGGACTGAAGGTTTTTTGTTTGGTTGGTTGATTTTTTTTATTTTAGAAAAATGATCTGGGCCATAGAGTGAACTATGGACTGGAGAGAAAGGAGGCAGGGAGGCCAGTGGGAAGAACAATGCTGCAATCAAGGCAGGCTACAAGAGCTTGAATCAGTAGGGTTCTAGTTTAGATGGAGAGGAAAGGGTGGATTCTAGAGATGTCGTGAAGGTAGAACCAGCAGGTTCCTTAACAAAATGAATGTGCAGGTTGAATGAGAGAGGTTAGTCTAGGAAAATGCCAAGGTTATGGGCTTTTGAGGCAGGGATGATTGTGATGTTGTCTATGGTGATAGGAAAGACTGGGACAGGATAAGGTCTTAGGCGGAAGATGGGGAGTTCTCTTTTGGATATGTTAAGTTTGAAGTGTTGGCAGGACATCCAAGTAGAGATGGCTTGAAGATAGGAGGAAATGCAAAACTGTAGAGAAGGAGAGAAGTCAGGGCTGGAGAGATAGATTTAGGAAGCATCTGCAATGAGATGATAGTTGAAGCCCTAGAAGCAAATATATTTTCCCAGGGAGCAGGTGTAGATGGAGAACAGAAAGAGATCCAGAACCCTGAGAGATTCCCACATGGGTTGGGAGGCAGAAGAGGAGGAAGCAGCATGGTGTAGTGGTTAGGACACGGGCCTGCGAGTCAGATTAGAGCAAGGGCCTGGGGGTCATAGGCACTTAAATTCTAATCCCGGCTCTGCCACTTGTCTGCTATGTGACTTGGGCAAGTCACTTCACTTCGCTGTGCCTCAGTTATCTCATCTGTAAAACAGAGATTGAGATTGTAAGCCCCATGTGAAACAAAGACTGTGCCCAACCTGATTACATGTCCAACCTGATTACCTTGTATCTACCCCAGTGCTTAGTACAGTGCCTGGCATGTAGTGAGTGCTTAGCAAATACTATGAGAGAGAAAGAGAGAGGGAGAGGGAGAGAGAGAGAGAGAGAGAGAGAGAGAGAGAGAGAGAGAGAGAGAGAGAGAACACATCTGAGAAAGAAACTGAGGAGAGGTGGAGAGATAGGAGGAGAACCAGGAGAGGACAGTCTCAGTAAATCCTGTGTGGCTCAGTGGGAAAAGCATGGGCTTGGAAGTCAGAGGTCGTGGGTTCTAATTGCAACTCTGCCACTTGTCTGCTGTGTGACCTTGGGTAAGTCACTTAACTTCTCTGTGCCTCAGTTCCCTCATCTGTAAACTGGGACAACCTGATTACAAGGTAATCAGGTAATACGACTGATTGATTGATTGTATATACCCCAGTGCTCAGAACAGTGCTTGGCACATAGTAAGGACAAATACCACCATTATTATACAATCCTTACAGTAGAGGGTTTGTCTATAGTGTCAAAGGCAGCTGAGATGTCTAGGAGGAGAAGGATGGAGTAGACACAAATGGATTTGGCAAGAAGGAGGTCACTGGTGACCTTAGGGAGGGCAGTTTTCATGGAGTGGAGGGGGAGGAGGCCAGATTGGTGGAGGTCAAGAAGAGAATTGGAGGACAGGAAGTCGAGACAGTGGGTAACAGCAACTCATTTGAGGCATTTCGAAGGGAAAAGGAGGCAGGAGATGGGGCAATAACTGAAGCGTGCTGAGGGGTCAAATCAATGGTTTTGTTAGGGTAGGGGATACAGGGGCATGTTGGAAAGCAGTGGGGAAGAAGCCACCAGGAAGTGAGTTTTAGTTGAAGATGGCAGTCAGTGAGGGAAGAAGAGGGCAAATACTTTAACAGAGGAGAGAAGAGATGGGGGCTGAAGGGGCAGATTTTCAAAGAATGTGGAAGATCCCCTTCCCCTTTAGACCTGGGGTGTATCAGCTAATTCTGTTGTATTGTACTCTTAGTACAGTTCTCTGCACATAGTAAAGGTTCAATAAATACCATTGACTGATTGACTGACAAGATACTATGAATGTTTTGCTGAGCCAGTGACCACACTGGCCTCTCTGGATTAGGTCAGCATCCCACAGACTCCTTGGTTCTCAAACCTTGGAGAAGAGTCAGTTGAAAGTCATGATTAAAGGAGAGAAGCTTCCATGCTTCCGATCTCCCATCTCTCAGAGTTCATGCTAGGAAGCAGTGTGGCCTAGTGCATGGAGTCACAGGAGTCAAAAGGTCATGAGTTCTAATCCCAGTTCTGCCACTTGTCTGTTGTGTGACCTTGGGCAAATCACCTCACTTCTCTGGGCCTCAATTCCCTCATCTGTAAAATGGGGATTGAAAATATGAGCCCCATCTGGGACAGAGACTCTGTCCAACCAGATTTGCTTGCATCCACCCCAGTGCTTAGTATAGTGCCTGGCACATAGGAAGTGCTTAATAAATACCATTATTTTTTCCTGGTGAGGATTTTTGAGTCAGTCAGTTCCTGTCTTGAGATGCAGGTTCAGCATGAGGTACTCCTTAGACATCACATCATCATCATCATCATCAATCGTATTTATTGAGCACTTACTATGTGCAGAGCACTGTACTAAGTGCTTGGGAAGTACAAATTGGCAACATATAGAGACAGTCCCTACCCAACAGTGGGCTCACAGTCTAAAAGGGGGGAGACAGAGAACAAAACCAAACATACTAACAAAATAAAATAAATAGAATAGATATGTACAAATAAAATAAATAAATAAATAAATAAATAAATAGAGTAATAAATATGTACAAACATATATACATATATACAGGTGCTGTGGGGAAGGGAAGGAGGTAAGATGTGGGGGATGGAGAGGGGGACGAGGGGGAGAGGAAGGAAGGGGCTCAGTCTGGGAAGGCCTCCTGGAGGAGGCGAGCTCTCAGCAGGGACTTGAAGGGAGGAAGAGAGCTAGTTTGGCAGATGGGCAGAGGGAGGGCATTCCAGGGCCGGGGGGATGACGTGGGCCGGGGGTCGATGGCAGGACAGGCGAGAGCGAGGTACGAGGTACGATTTCACATCTAAAATGTCCTCTGCTTCCCCACCGAGAATGGCTCAGCCTGGTTCTCAAGGACCCTCACAAAGCAGGTGAAGTCTAACTCCTCCCAGGATGGACCCAGAATTGAATTCCACTTCAAACCAGTCCTCAGGCCCACCCAAGAGTGGATCCCTAGTTCCTCTAGGCTCGTTTGCTTCAGTGGAGCGATCCATAATGGGGAAGGGGGTCACCACCCTCAGCCCAGACAGAATGGCTTGGCCCTGGCATTTTTACTGCCCCTTTACACCCAGGGGTGGCCCCAAGTTAGAGCCCTCTGAAAATAACCCACCAGGGACCGAGATCAATCAATCTTTCCATGGCATTCATTGAGTGCTTACGCTATGCCAAGCACTGCACCAAGCATTTGGGAAAAGACAACTGAATAGGTACACGTGATACCGCCCTCAAAGACCTTACAAGCTAGCAGTACCTCTTTCTAAAATGGCCAGGTTTGTCAACAACTCCTCTTATAAAGAGAAGATGGAGAAAATGTCAGGCTCAGAGGGTTAGAAAATGAAAGGTGCACTGAGCACTTAGCACAGTGCTCTACACAAAGTAAACATTCAATGAATACCACTGATCGATCGATTGCACTAAGGAGGCCTAATGTCAGGCTAAAGAAATCAGAGAGAGAATGAACTGAGCTCGCCTCCAAAACGGGCACTGAGTATTCTGGAAGTTGTACGCGGTAGCACACACTCGGCTTCCTGTCCTGTGGTTCTCCCAGCAAGACCTTCTGCCATCCCAGTCATCCCCCCGACTGGCAATCATGTGTTTCTCAATAGTTTCCTTCCAGAAGGTGGGGGGCTGAGGCAGGAGAGGGATCCAGAAGTCTGTTTCCTAGCATCCCATCTGGGAGCTCATACGGGAGGACTAGAAGCACTGCGATGGACCACACTAAAAGTGAATCCTATATATAGAGATTGATGGGGGGGGTGGGGAGGAGTTGAGGTGGGTGGAGTGGCTATGGGAATGAAAAGGAGGGCCGTGGGTAGGAGCGGCGTCATGAGGGCAAGCTAATGAAGGTGCAGAGAAAGATGGAGAGTGGAGGCCGGTGGGAGCAGAGAATGGCGGGCCTGAACAACTGCCAAGGGTGAGAGGGTGTGTTGTGTGAAGAACTGGTGGGTGACCTACAGCAGGAGTTAGGATGGGGAGATGGGTGAGCAATGATGAGAACTACGTGGTTATTTTGAATGCATATGAATAGTTGTTCATTCTTTCAATTGTATTTATTGAGCGCTTCCTGTGTTCAGAGCACTGTACTAATGAACCAGGGAGAGCAGAAGCAGTGTGGCCAAATGTAAGGAGCACAAGCCTGAGAGTCAAAGGACCTGGGTTCTAATCCAGCCTCTGCTACTTATCGGTTATGTGACTTGGGCAAGACACTTCACTGCTTTGTGGCTCACTTTCCTCATCCGTAAAAAGGATATTAAATCCTACTCTCTCCTAATTAGTTTGACAGCTCCATGTGGGACAGGGACAGTGTCCAACCTCATTATATTTTGTATCATATCTACCCCAGCACTTATTACAGTGCCTGGCACATAGTAAGTGCTTAACAAGTACCATCACAGGTATCAGAATGAGCTTCTCCATGGAATCAACTTAAAGCATTAAGAGGCAGGCTTGCTGAAAAGTTCTGAAATCTCTGTGACCCAGGAGAAGAATTGACTCATATCTGAGAAGTAACATGGTTTAGTGGCAAGAGTTTAGAACTGGGAGTTCAGAAGACTCCAGTTATAAGCTCAGCTTCACCACTTGCCTGTCGTATGACCTTGAGCAATAATAATAATAATGATAGCATTTATTAAGCACTTACTATGTGCAAAGCACTGTTCTAAGCACTGGGGAGGTTACAAGGTGATCAGGTTGTCCCAGGGGTGCTCACAGTCTTAATCCCCATTTTACAGATGAGGTAACTGAGGCACAAAGAAGTTAAGTGACTTGCCCAAAGTCACACAGCTGACACTTGGCAGAGATGGGCAAGTCACTTAACTTCTCTGTGCTTTGTAAAATGGAGATTCATTAACTATTCTCTCTCCCCATTTAGATTGTGAGCCCCATGTGGAACAAGGACTGTGTCTGATCTGACTGCATCATCTCTAAACCCAGTACTTGACTCATCTTGTGATATTGTACTCTCCCAAATGCTTAGTACAGTGTTTTGCACACAGTAAGCACTCAATAAATATGATTGAATGAATAGTAAGCACCAAACAAATCACATTGATTATTATCTGAAAAAGCAGCAACCTGCTTTGGTCCCCCCCAAGGACACCAAGGAAGAGGCTTTGGGGGACATCGTGTCCTCTGCTCTGCCAACTCCCCCTCCCTGGCCTGCCCTGGGACCCAGACTTAGCCGGGCCCTTCCTGAGCTTGTGTGTCTGGGGACGTGCGTGCGTGTCAGCAGATGTGGGCGGGATGACTCCATTGTGCACCAGGGCTGAACCTGGGTTGGCTTTTCTGGACCGACATCACATGAGTTATTTATAGCAGAGGAGTTGGAAGGCAGTCGGAGAGGGGACGGGGAGGGGAGCAGAGGGGGGTGTCTGATGGGAGCTTGAAATCACACTCAGGAAAGCAGAGTTTAGCATCACAGGAAAGAGTTGAAGTGTGGAAACAAAGACTCCCTTCCCTGGCTGTAGCCAGCAAGACTCCTTCCTCTAAACCACTGTCAGTTTCCTAGAAACAACTGGCTCAGAGGGTTGCTTTTTCTTCCATGGTTTGGGGTATTAATTGTTCTGACAGGACTCTAGAACTGGGCCGGGAACTGCCGGGACAGGTGGGGAGGGGATGGGGAAGAATGGAGATTAAGGGAAGGAAAGGAGTCAGCAGCAGTAGGACACGAGGGCAGAGGGGAGCAAGGCCGGCCTAGGTGGGCATGAGAAGCAGGGGTCAACGAGTTGGGGGGCAGAGGGGGAAGTTGAGGAGAAATGTGTGCCAGAAGAACTGCATCGCGGGTGAAACTGATAGAAGAGGAAGGCTGATAGTAAGGCATCCAGGTTAGTGGAACCGATGGGGCAGATAATGTCCGTCTTTGCGAGTGAAGAACCAGATGGGAGGTGAAACCTGACCACCACCCCTTTGCTCCCAGATATTTGATTTTAGCCTTCAAGTTTGAGAAGCCCAGTAGTCTCCAGTGGGAAACTGTGGCACTCCAACCAGACCGGAGCAGCCTTGGGAAAGGAATGGCAATGAAACTGGGAAAGAGGCTCCCGGGCCCACCCAGACTGCCATCTCCTCCAGTCCGGGAAATTTTGATCCATTCGCTCAAGATACCCTCATCTAGCAAGTGATGGACACCAGAGGCCATCTCTTGACCCAAGCTTGCCCTCGCCGAAGAAATCAGCCAGTTCTCCAGGCAGAGCCTGGCTCCCGCTGTCGAAATGGCACAATCACATAACTTCCTGGCATTCATCTAACATTTCCCTGGTCCAAGAGGAGTGGCCTTGGAGCGCTGAGTCCTGCAGGTGAACCCTACAGCAAAGAAGCTCAGCTTGCCCAGCGCCCCTTTCCAAATGAGGTGACTTCGTGTGTGGGACACACACATCCCACAGATCCCCTGAGAAATTTTCCTTTCCCTCTCGGCCAGTCTTTCCAGGTATTCCCACCCCTCTGGAGAGTTTGACGAGCAGCTATCTTCATCCTGAATGACACTTTCAAATCTAGCAGAGTGTGTGAGGGTCACTGAGGGGAGCTGACCTGGTCCCCGCCATGCAATAATGACAAGAATAGACCCAGCGCCCTCTCCTTAATCCACCTTCGCTTCATAACTACGAGGAGTCAACGAACCTTGTCCCTCTGACCCAAGGAAAACTAAAGAAACAAGGGAGGCTGGGGGGAGGGAGTCAGGACTCACTTTTCCAAGTCCCCCTACTAGGCTGGGCCACCCCTAGCCCTCTCTCTGTGTGCATTGTGTCCTCTGAAAGCGGGGGAGGGGAACCTGTGACAAGTCAATCCAATTGGTACCATGAAAGAATCTTTTGTTGTCACACTGTCACTCTGGCCAAGGTGTCATGGCCTTCGTTTCCAGGACAACCAAGCCACGGTGGAGGGGACGAAGACGCTGTGAAAGGTGTAAAGTAAAGTGAAATGCTTGACAGCTTGAAAAGAACTAATTAATTAAAACAGGGAGCTGGGGAAGAAAAAAAAAAGAAACCAAACCAGCCCACTTCATCATTATATATGAATGTCATAAGGAAGGATTTTGGTCTCCCGACATCAGAAGAGAGAGGAAAAAAAAAGGAGAAATAAAGCCAAGAAGGACAAATGCAAGACCAAGACTTTTCTATGGGATTTTGGGGGTCATGGTTCTTGCGACAAGACGTGCACACTTATGCGAGAAGAGGCTTTTATGAAATGGCCCTGTTGCATCTTAAAGCTTATATAAGTCTCATTCTCAATTCAGAAATGAAATTAAACCCATAACAGGGAAAATATTGCAAGGACATAACCTCCGCTAAAACACTCTGTATTTTCCTCCATCTGCCAGAGAGACTGAAGAAGGCAACAGTGAGGATGCCAAGTCTATCATTTGGATGATTGTGTGATTCTTCGACACAGATCCATTCATAATGGAAGTCGTGGACCGGAGTCAATCTGGGATGGACCTAGGGAAGGTAAAAGGGTCCCAGAGAGTGAATGACTTTTTGACTGTCTTCTGGTTCGGGCCTGGGCCAGAAGGATCAAGAGTTCCCCATTCACATTGCCGACTGACCTCTTGCCAGGACTGCACCCTAGCAAAGGTGAGAACTGAGAAGAGAAATCCCAAACTCACATTCAAAGGCTTCATTGGTAGCCAGTAATCTCTCGGAACATTGCTGTCTTTTTCAGCCCCCAGGGCTCCGTGACAGGATGTGAATTGTCGGGCAGGGGGAGGGGAGCGTTAGAGCCGGGGTTGGTGATGAGTGCCGGGAGATGAATCTCTCTATCTCTTGAAGGGATTTTGCTTTCCGTATATAGTTTGGTGTGGGTGGGTGGGTGGGACTGGTTATTTTTTTTTCCCTGAGGCTGAGAATCAGCTGCCGGCAATTGTAGCAAGCTGCAGCTGGCTCTGAGCACACGAGATACATCCAGCCCCCAACAGACCAGAATCCTAAAGCCACCTCGAACCCTCCAGATGGCCAGATGAAACTTCTGCTGGGCACCCACAAAAGTCAAAAGATTATCCAGCAATGACAGGGGTCCCCTGATCAGCCAGGCCCAAAGATTCGGAGGAGCGGTGTGGCCTAATGGAAAGAGCACCAGCCTGAGAGTAAGAGGATAATAATAATTATGGTACTCGTTAAGCACTTATTATGTGCCAAGCCATGTTCTAAGCACAGGGGTAGATACAAGTTAATCAGTTTGAATACAGTCCCTATCCCAAATGGGGCTTACACTCTTGTCCCCATTTTACAGATGAGGTAACTGAAGCACAGAAGAGTGAAGCGACTTGCCCAAGGTCACACAGCAGACATGTGACGGAGCCGGGATTAGAAACTGCATCTTTCTAACTGCCAGGCCCGTGCTCTAACCATTGGCTCAGTAGAAAGAGCGTGGGCTTTGGAGTCCGAGGTCATCATGGGTTCAAATCCCTGCTCTGCCAATTGTCAGCTGTGTGACTTTGGGCAAGTCACTTAACTTCTCTGGGCCTCAGTTCCCTCATCTGTAAAATGGGAATTAAAACTGTGAGCCCCCTGTGGGACAACCTGATTACCTTGTAACCTCCCCAGCACTTAGAACAGCGCTTTGCACATAGTAAGTGCTTAACAAATGCCATCATTATTATTATTAATAAACTATGCTGCTTCCTTCTTAGCCATACTGCTAATCCCAGCTGTGCCACTCATCTGCTGTATGACCTTGGGCAAGTCAATTCACTTCTCTGTATCTCAGTTTCCTCATCTGTAAAAATGAGGAACCGGTGTCTGTTCGCCCTCCTACTAGACTGAGTCCCAAATGGGTCAGAGGCTGTCCGACCCTATTAACGTGCATCTACTCCAGTGCTGAGAGCAATGCTTGACACACAGCAAGCGTGCTTAATAAGTATAATTCAGAAGATAGAAAATTGGAAGATGCCCTAAGAGCTGCCACCACCAGTTAAATAACCATCCCAGTAATCTCCCTTTTGGGTACCAGAAGAGCTATAGTTCCTGGCTACTCAATTCCCTACAAGTCTGTTGTCACCCAGTTTCTGGTCAGATCTACTGGTTCATTCCTGGACTGGGTGGGCTCGTGGGTTTTCCTCCCATCAACGGGAACATCAGCAATTAGAGCATCCCCCCCGGTCCCAAGGATTCAAAAGAGACCCTTTGGGGATCTGAGGTTTTGAATAACTTGAGAGTGGGCTGGAGAAAGAAAGAACTGGACCCAGCCTGGTCATCCCAGCATCCTCGGACCCTGTCTAAAATCAACATCAGAGTCAAAGGACCTGGGTTCTAATCTCAGCTCTGCCATTTGTCTGCAGCCTGACCTTGGACAAGTCAGTTAACTTCTCTGTGCCTCAGTTACCTCATCTGGAAAATGGGAATTAAGGCTGTGAGCCTCATGTAGAATAGGGGCCGTGCCCAACCTGATTAGCTTGTATTTACCCCAGCACTTAGTATAGTGTCTTGCATGTAGTAAGCAATTAATAAAAAACATAAAAAAAACCTATCACAGGCTTCAGTCCAAACTGGAACAACCTCAAGCACAAATCAAGTCATAAGTGTTTGGGTTTCCTCCTTTCCCTTCTTCTTATCACATGTCCTATTCCTCAGTTCCTGTGAACTTTTGTCCCACTGCAAGCAGCTTGGGAGTTAGAAGATCTGGATTCTAGACCCAACTCTGCCACTTAACTGCTTGCTGTGTGACCTTGGACAAGTCACATTAATTCTCTGGGCCTCAAGTTCCCTCATCTGTAAAATGCAGATAAATACCTATTCTCCCACCCCTCCGACTGTGAGGCCCACATGGAATAAGAATGTTGTCTAATGTGATTGCATTATATCTACCTCATTTCTTAGCACAGGGCTTGGTACATAATAAGCACTTTAACAAATTCCAGTCATCATTATTATTTTGGCGTTCTCCATGGGGAACTGTCCTTGCTCCATTGCCACCTATGATTCCATAAAACCCTCAGGAAGAGTAAGAAGATCCACTGTGATGGAAGAGAAGCAGCATGGCTCAGTGGAGAGAGCACGGGCTTTGGAGTCAGAGGTCATGGGTTCAAATGTCAGCTCTGCCAATTGTCATCTGTGTGTCTTTGGGCAAGTCACTTAACTTCTCTGTGCCTCAGTTACCTCATCTGTAAAATAGGGAGTAAGACTATGAGCCCCCCATGGGACAACCTGATCACCTTGTAGCCTCCCCAGCTCTTAGAACAGTGCTTTGCACATAGTGCTTAATAAATTCCATCATTACTATTGTTATTATTATTAAAAGCAAAATATTAACTGGGAAAGAAAGGAAATTAAAACATGCAGACCTCATGATGAGAGAACCATGAATTTTAGAGTAAAGGGAGACATGGTAACAAGTCATTCAATCATCTACAAAAACTGTCTCTCTGAAACTATGCCAGTCTCCTCATTCAGGAGTACCAGGAGAAAGAAACGAGACATGCCGCTTAAGGAATATGTTTATTGGCCCGGCCTAAGAAAACCAAAAATTTCCATAGATCAGTGACTTTGGTGACAGTCTTACTTATTTCATTAGGGTGAGGAATGCTTAGCGAGGGTTTTCTCTTTAATAGTTATGCAAATATTTTGAAATCCAGCATAGAGGTTACTCCTACCAGAGGAGCAGTGAAAATCAGAGAATTCAGAGTGTCCCAGCTTAACTCCTTGAAGACCACACCTTGCTAGCAACAAGGGGAGGATTTCACTCTGCTGAGACCCGTGGCTGAGGAAGAGACGCCTGTCTCGTCTCGCTGGGATATCCAGATACCTGGTATGCCCAGGGCAGAGGGGAACTGCAGACTTGGACGTTAAACTAATCTAACAGTCTCGGCCAGGCTGGGGAGGGGGTGGCTGAGCTACAGGGTGACCTGGGGCTACATGACAATATCTTGAAGAAGGGATCCAGGTGGGTTTGGAGGATACTGGGGAGATCAGGTGGTCCTAGACTTCCTTTTTTTTCCCCCTTTCCTTTAAAGGTACTTGTTCAGTTCTTACTATGTGCCAGGCACGCTACTAAGTCCTGAGGGTAGATACAAGATAGGTTGGACAAAGTCTCTGTCCCATGTAGGGCTCACAGTCTTAATCCCCATTTTACAGATGAGGCACAGAAAAGTTAATTGATTTACCCAGGGTCACAAAGCAGACAAGTGATGGAGCTGGGATTAGAACCAGTTCCTCTGACAAACAGGCCTGTGTTCTTCCCACTAGGCCAAACTGCTTCCCTGGAGGTTTCACAATGTGAGCCCCCATCAAGAGGCAGAAACAGTGTCTAATTCTCCCTTGTGTTTTCTTTCCCAGGTATTCTGTACCGACATGAAGCAGTTAATAAACACTACCACTAAACCTACTAGTAGTAGGATTGGATCACTTTCGCTCAACCTGGTGACCCACGAGAAAGGAGGAAACTCTCACCCCATGCTACTGCTGCTACTACTGCTGAAACAGAGTGGCTCAGTGGAAAGAGCACGGGCTTGGGAGCCAGAGGTCATGGGTTCTAATTCCGCTCCGCCACTTGTCAGCTGTGTGTGTGACTTTGGGCAAGTCACTTAACTTCTCTGGGCCTCAGTTGCCTCATCTATAAAATGGGGATTAAGACTGTGAGCCCCACGTGCGACAACCTGATCACCTGTATCCCCCCAGCTCTTAGAACAGTGCTTCACACATAGTAAACACTTAACAAATGCCATTATTATTATTATTATTATTACCCCTACCTCCACACAGCACCCACTCTTTTTGCTAGAGCTGTAGATCATAGGAAAGGTATGCAACCTTCCTAACTGTATGACTAGTTTAGTCCCTCTGGAAGGTAAGCTTATTGTGGAGAGAAAACATGTCTACCAACTCCGTTGTTTTGTACTCTCCTAAGCATTTAGTACAGTGCTCTGTACACATTAATCATTCATTAATACCATTGAATGATTGATGATTGGGAAACCGTGGACAAAATGGCAGTCATGACAGTAGTTACGAACAGAAAGCAGGCATTTAAAGGACAACCAACTCTAGTTTATCTCCAGTTGTCAGGACCATGATGACCAGAAATTTGAAGCCCTGTTATTTTTTTAAATGGTATTTGCTAGGCACTTGATATGTTCTATGCTCTGTACCAAGCCCTGAGTAAACAAAAGATAAAGTCAGACGCAGTCCCTGTCCCTCAGGGAGCTCACAGGCTTAGTAGGCCTTTCTGCCCACACTGGAGGGGATCAGTAATGATATTTCAGAGCAAACATCCTGAATAACCTGGACACTTTCTAATGCTGCCCTGCTTACTCAGTCATATTTATTGAGTGCTTACTATGTGCAAAGCACTATTCTAACTATATCTCTGCCCTCCTAACAAGGCTTCCAGAAATCTATTCTGGTCAAATCACCATGATCAGCCTCCTTAATGTTCATATGAATATCTGTTTATTCATGTATTTGCTTCTGTTCCTTTATCATTTGTACCTTTGTATTATTTGTATCATTTCTCGCCCCCCACCCCCTTTTGCCTGTGAGCCCCATGAGGGACAGGGACTGCATCTGACTTGATTATTTTTTGTTGACCCCAGAGCTGGGTACAAGGCTTGGCCAATTTTAATCATTTAGCAAATACCACAATCATCATTATAGTATTATCAGCTAGTCTCTTACTCTTTAGCCTGTTGATTATTTGGCAGTTTGTATTCACCAGTTTTCACATCTCTTACTTCAATTCTGTGTTTTGAAGTGCCTCCTTTCGTACAGTGCTCCACGTGGAATAACCAACCAATAGCTACCGCTGACTAACTGTCTGTCATAATAACGCAGCCTTGCAAATACCTTCGGGCCCCTCAAAATTGTTTGGCCTATAAAATAGGCATTGGCTCTAGTCATATTCACCCTGCTAGCCCTCTCCATCCCCCTCCTAGCCATCACCACCTCCTGGACTGCTTCCGATATTACTAGAACCACCTACCTTCAGCAAGCACACCTGAATCAGGTCTAACCAAGCAAAAGAAATGAAGAACTAATAATAATAATAATAGTAGTATTTGTCAAATGCTTACTATGTGCTAGGTGCTGTACTAAGCACTGGGATAGATACAAGCAAATCAGGTCAGACACAGTCCTGTCCCAAATGGGGCTCACGGTCTTAATCCCCATTTGACAGATGAGATAACTAAAGCTCAGAAAAGTGAAGTGACTTTCCCAAGGTCATGTGGCAAACTGGTGGCAGAGGCAGGACTAGAACCCAGGTCCTTCTGATTCCCAGGCCGGTGCTCTCTCCACTGGACCATGCATCTTCTCTGAATTGAGGTAATTAGCCAGACAAGAGATCAGGGAAATGGCTTTTACCTGAAATATCCAGATAATTGAGTCATCTTTGCTAGAATGATCTGGAAAATCACCTCTCTGTCAATCATATTTATTGAGCGCTTACTGTGTGCAGAGCACTGTCAATTCAACACTTCCCTTTGCTACTGTTGACCTTCTTTATAGTTCTCCCAAAATATAGATTCTTATAATAACCCAAATGAAAAGGAAAGATAAGTAGATTCTATTCAATTTGGCTCAGGTCCTCCACTCGTATTGATTAATCTTGCACTTCCCAAGCGCTTAGTACAATGCTCTGCACACAGTAAGTACTCAATAAATACAATTGTATGAATGAATTCTGATACTAAGCTCTCACTGTGTCACACACCGTGCAAGTTTCAAGCTAAATAGATCAGACACAATCCCTGTCCCACAGAGGACTCCCAGTCTAAGAAATCAAACATTTAATCTCCATTTTGCAGCTGGGGAAACTGAGGCCTAGAGCAGGTAAGTGAATGGTCCAAGGTCACACAGCAGGCCAGGGAAAGATCTTGAGATGGAGCTAGGATCTCCTCAATTTTTGCAGTAAACTATGTTTCTCCTGGGCCTCACCGGCATCAGTTTTTTTCTAATCCATGGAATTGGAGGCCGGGGCTTTATTTTAATGGTTGGCCTAATGATCGCTCTCCAGAACTGGGGAGACATTTTGCCAAGTGGGACAGGAGGTTCATTTGGAAGCTTTGATTTGGGTAAAGAGGTAGTCTGAAGGGCCTTTAAGGTGTGGGAGGACCAGAAGAGGTTTACGACGAGGGTTAGCTTTAGGACTCTTCAGAGAACTCTGTCCAGCAGGACATGGGCAGCAGTTCAGTGCCTTCTTGCCCTATAGCCTGACATCCTTCTGGCTCCCTCTTCTTCCATCATCTTCCCCACCCCACCTGACCATATCAGTTATTGAACAGAAACATTCCTCCATTTGCTCTCCCTTCTCTGTCACCTATACAGTTGGATCTGTACCCCTTAAGCATTTGATATTCACCCCACTCTCAGTCCCACAGCACTTATATGCATACACTTACCCTTTGCCATTCCTCTTATTTGTAATTTAATTTTAGCATCTGCCTTCCCCCAGTAGACTATAAACTCCTTGTGAACAGGGATCATGTTTACCAACTCTATTGAACTATACTCTCCCAAGCCATCAACTCAGTGCTCTGCATACTGTAAATACTCAATACCATCCATTCAATCATAGTTACTGAGCACTTACTGTGTGCAGAACACTGAACTAAGTGCTTGGGAGAGAATAATAAAACAATAAGCAGACACATCCCCTGCCCACAACGAGTTTACCATTTAGGATTTTTTTTAATGAAAAAAAAATCTAGTTGGAAGGGTAAAATTCCAAGATGCAAAAATCACCTTCTGTCTGAACACAGAAGTAACATAACTGTTAGAGGCTATCGTTACGGGGGCTGCAGAGTAGTAAATTAGAGAGAGCAGATGTATATTTTACACACAGGATTGCTGTGACAATTATGATGAATTAGTACTGAGCTTCCATTGAGTCACAGGCTATTATGTATTAGTCAATAAGCTGCTTTTGCGTCAGTGACAAGGGGGTACATTTCTAAAATCTTCAATAATTTAAACCAAGGCCAATTCTTTATTTAGGAATTGCAATATTTGATCATTAGCCATTAAATTACTAAGAATAAGTCTGTAACCCACTGTCACCCTCGCCAATCAAAACCTAGAGTTCGTCTCTCGACTTGAAGTTCGTTGTGGGCAGGGAATGTGCCTAACGGTTTTGTTGTATGCTCCCAAACCTTGGTGTCGAACAATCAATTAATGGTATTTGAGTGCTTACGTGGTTTGCACACAGTAAGCTCTCAATAAATATCTCTGATTGATTGATTTCCAGGTCAATCGTTCCTCCTTTGAAAAGGATTACTGAGCAAGGAAGGATAGATCAGCATCCCAAATGACAAACTTATTACCACTCTCTTCAGCGGGGAAGAATGGGGAGGGAGTAGGGAGACAGAGACAGAAAGACAGACTGTATTTAGTTCCAACAAGCACCCAGCATTCATTAATGTTCATATTATTAATTATAAATGATTAACTTATCCTTCATTTTAATACCATTTTTTCCATCTTTTGTATCACTAATTTTACCTAACTTTGGAGATTTTTCACCAATTAAATTAGTTCCCTTAATAAAGTGATCTCCCTTATCTCCTGGACAGGGTAAAGCCATTAGGCTTACCTGGTCACTTCCTTTGTGTTTTTCAGTGCTTTATTTTTCCTTTTCCTGGGAGCCTGTCTAAACCCCCATCCCATTCTAACTCTTTCCAGTTAGGGATGCACAACCCCCCAACCTCAGAATTCCGCTTTTAACTCCTTCCAGGAAAAGCTCCTTAGCTCAAAAACTAAAACTGGTCAATACTTGGTTTTGCACAGATTTTCTACATTTTCAGGCTGGTGCTTTACCAGGACACAAGGATTAAGTCTCTTTCTTCAGATGGAAAGGCCATTCGATCTCTAATGCCTAGAACCTGGTTCTCCTTCAAAATAATAAAAAATAAATTCCTCCCTTTGTTCTGAGTTTGCAAGCCCGTCTCTCTCTCATCCTCAGCACTGCTTTAGGGGAAGCAAGGAGCACACTGTTTAAAGAAATGTCCAGTAATATTACAATTACTTTGCATAAAAGTCTCCAGCTTCCCTTAGTCTCTGGCTTTTCCAGACAGGCAACAGGGAGACAGAGCTGTCTTATCTGATCAGCTTGAAGATAGAAACTGAGGCTTCTTCAAGTGCCTGCATGGAAATCGGAGGCACCAAACTGGAAATAAAGTTCACCATAGAGCCTGGTCAGATCTTCATTCCAGAGTTTATTGTTCACGTGACCTGGCCATATGACTGTAAGTTCGCTGTGGGCAGGAAAAATGTCTACCAAGTCTCCCAAATGCTTAGTATAGTGCTCTGAGCACAGTAAGTGCTCGTGTCATCGATTGATTGATTGATTGATTGATTCAGTGACCCTGAGCAAGTCATTTCACCACTCCAGGGCTCAATTTCCTTCTGTGTAAAATGGAGATACGCTACCTCCTCTCTCTACCTCTTGTCAGCCCCATGGGGGATAGGGACTGTCTGATTTGATCATTTTATATCTATCTCAGCATTTCATGCATAGTAAATACTCAATCATTTTCCCCTCTCAAAATCTAATTTAATATCTGTCTCCTCACTTAGACTTTAAGCAATTTTTAAAATGGTATTCGTCCATTCCCATGTGCCAGGCACTGTACTAAGCACTGGAGTTGATTTAAGCTAATTGAGTTAGACACAGTCCAGGTCCCACCTGGGGCTCACAGTCTGAAATCCTCATTTTACAGATGAAGTAACTGAGGCACAGAGAAGTTGAGTGACTGGCCCAAGGTTACACAGCAGACAAGTGGCAGAACTGAGATTAGAACTAAGGTCCTCTGACTCCCAGCCCTGTGCTCATTCCTCTAGGTAATGCTGTTTCTCATAACTTGTGGGAAGCAATCATTTCTACCAACTCTGTTGTATTGTACTTTTCCAAGCGCTTCGTCCAGTGCTCTGCACACAGTAAGCGCTCGGTAAATACTATTGGTTGATTAATAAATACTGTAATTATTATATTTTCCCTGGGTGGTTTTACATATTACACATTTTATGTGGCTGATTTGGTGGTCATTCTTACTATATTTGACTATAAATCATTTGTTGGCAGGGATAGTGCTTTTCTTTACTTACTACACACTCCAAGCATTTAAGTGGCCTGCACCCTGATGATTATGGTAATTTGGTAAGCACTTACTACATACCAAGGCTGTACTAAACACTGAGGTAGATACAAGATAATCAGGTCTGGCAAGAGGCAGCATGGGCTAGTGCATACGGCATGGTTCTAATCCCCACTCTGACACTTTTCTGCTGTATGACCTTGGGCAAGTCACTCAACTTTCTTGTGCCTCAGTTACCTCATTTGTAAAATGGGGATGAAGACTGTGAACCCCATGTGGGGCAGGGACTGTGTCCAACATGATTACCCTATATCTACCCCCAACTTTTAGTACAGTGCTTGACACATGTAAGTACTTAATACAAAAAAAAAAGGGTAGACACAAAATGATCAGGTCCAGGAGGCCTGGTTGGAAGGAAAGTGGGGGCTGTGGCCTCCCAAACCACAGATTGGCCAGCAAGGAGAACAACCGGCTAGAGAAGAGCATGTGCGGGGCCTGCAATGAGTTGTCTGTCTCTTTCCCAGAAGCCCCTGGGTCTAATCACTGTTTCAACACTGTCTCAATTTTAAAAGGGAGGGTGCATCATCCAAGTAACAAAACTGAGGGGCTCTAGGGGTCTGAACTCATCCTTTCTTCTTAGAGTCTGGGAAGTCCATTAGTGGCAGAATAAAAATAATTTTACCTTAATTTTAAGCACTTACTATGTACTAAGTCCTGCAGTATCTACAGTGAAAGTAGATCAGACCCAGTACCGGTACAGCTGTGTATATCAGAGAGAGGCCTGACCTAGTAGAAAGAGCCCAGGTCAAAGAGTCAGCACCTGAGTTTTAATCCTGCCAAGGGACTTTGGGCAAGTCATCTTCTCTGTGCCTCAGTTTCCTCATCTGTAAAATGGGGATAAAATGCCTGGTCACTCTCCCTCTTAGACGATGAGCCGCATGTGAGAAAATGACTGTCTGCCCCGAGTACCTTGTATCTACTTCAGTGCTTAGCATGTAAAAAGCACTTAAACACCATTATTAGGCCCTATATTTAATTTTCTGCTGCCCGGCTTCTGTCTTTCAATTCCAAAGACCAGGGATGTTGCTCTTTGTCTGGCTCAATACCATCTATTGTTTAGTCTCGTGGAGATTTATGATGCTACATAAATAATGCTGCCAACGATGATGATGATAATAATAATATTTTGTAAAATGTACGTGTCAAGCAGCATGTTGGACTGATTTGGCTACTTGCATGAGAATCAAACTGTACTCTGAACAAATTGTTAGAGGTCATGTATAAATATTAATACAGGCGTCTGGTCTCCAGGCAGGATTTCATTCCAACTCTTTAGTCATTAATATTTATTGAGCACCTACTATGTGCCCAGCACTATACTAAGAGCTTGCAAAAGAACAATACAATCAGTAGACATTAGTGCACATTCCCTTTGCCCCCAAGGAGCTTACAATCTAGCAGGGGAGAGAGACGCTAAAATAAATTTCAGACCAGAGGATGGAAGAAAAATGGATGTACTCATGAGACTGATGCTTGAAAATAGACAAGAAGGCATGGGGAAGCAGAATGGCCTAGTGGATAAAGAACAGTCCTGAAAGTCCGAGGACCTGGGTTCTAATTCCAGCTCTGCCACTTGTCTGCTGTGGGTTCTTAGGCAAGGCACTTGAGTTCTCGGTGCCTTGTTTGCCTTAACTGCAAAATGGGGATTTGATACCTGTTCTCCCTCCAACTTGACTATGAGCCACATGTGGGACAGAGACTGTATCCAGCCTGATTATTTTGCATCTACCCTAGCACTTAGTACAGTGCCTGGAACAAAGCGCTTAACAAATATAATTGAGAAAAATGCAGAAAGTGATATATTGGACATAAACTGGTTGTACCACATATAGCAGGATGAAAACAACAGCTACCCATATAAATGTTACAAGCCCAAACACCTTCCACTGTTAAGCACATCACTGACCATGACCAACAAACTAAAAGACTCCGCCCAGCAAACAGCCAGCGTGGCAAAGGAATTTGAAAGGAACTAACTGTTTTAGCAGAGATGGGAAATTTGATTTCGCTCTTCCTGGACACCAAGTTCACGCAGTTAAAAAGTTCAAAAAGGACAGAAGGTTAGAATGAGAGAGTAGAAGGGATTATAGATGGGAGGCCTGGGAGTCAGAAAGACCTGGGTTCTAACCCTAGTTCTGCTCCATATCTGCTGTGTTACCTTGGGTGAGTCACTTAACTTTTCTGTTCCTCAGTTACATCATCTGTAAACTGGGGATTAAGACTAAGAGCCTCATGTGGGGCATGGACTGTGTCCAACCTGATTAACTTCTATCTACCCCAGTGCTTGGAACATAGTAAGCACTTAACAAGAACCATAACAAGTACCATAATTAAGGCTCTTTTGTTCTCCCAGTGATCGCATATAGATTCACAAACTTGAAACACCTCTGAGGACCCACCAGGAAAGTTATGTAGATGTGACCCAATGCATTCTCAGGCTTAATTTCTTCCCATGAAGAAATCCATAACCTTATAGAGCCAAGAAGTATTAACTGAGGCTTGAAGAACTTCAGAGCTATGACAGGGAAAGGGTCTCTGGGGAAATAATTCTAGTGAGAGTGAGCCAGAAAAAAAACCAACGAGATCATTAGATGTTCCTCTGAAGCCCATTACTTTGAGGTTCACACATTCCTACTGAATAGAGGGTCCCAAGTTGATCTTCGTTGGAACTATGCCAGTGAAATGCAGAAAGAGTCATCTCAAATGATTATAAAAATGCTTAACATGTAAGAAATTACTAGCCTGATTCTCCCAATGAGTGGGGGAAGAGGACTGAGTGATATGGGCCCTGAAGAAGGGTCATGGTCAGAGAGGAGTGAGAAGGTCACAACTGAGAATTATGGATACACACTGACTCTGCTACACGCCAGATGGCATGGAAAGAAATGGAAGTAGTGGAAGAAGGCCCCAAAGGTTACATCTCTCAGCATCGGCGGAGTTACAGGGAAGCATGGACCCCCCAAAATTAATAAATCATATTTATTCAGTGTTTACTGTGGGTTGAGCACTAAGTAATTGGGAGAGTACAATACAACAGAGCTGGTAGACATATTGCCTGCCCACAAGGAGCTTACAGCCTAGAGGGGGAGACAAATTATGGGTATAATAAATTACAGATTATAGAAATCAGATGTAGACTCTCTGCCCTTCCAGTCACAGAAAACCATTTTGCTAACACCAACCAGAGCTCACAGGACAGAATTGAAACAAAACAGAAAATAATAAAATGAAATGTACAAAGGGCTGAAGTCAGTTAACATCCATCCAGGAAAGTTGGGTGATTCCAATGGTGCCATAGCATGGGGCACATCTAGATGAAAGTGGGATTCTGGGAATTGACATTGAAGGGAATGGAGAAGAAGAACAGAACCCTCACTCTCTCCCACCCCAAGAAAGGCAGGTCACGACAAATGAGATGCAGTGGAAAGAGCTCAGGCCTGAGACCCAGAGGACCGAGGTTCTAATCCCAGTTCCACCACTTGTCTGCTCTGTGACCTTGGGCAAGTCACTTAACTTCTCTGAGTCTAAGTTTCTTCAGCTATAAAATGGGGGATTCGATACCTGTTCTCCCTCTTAGACGATGAGTCTCATGTGGGACAAAGACTGTGTCTGACTTGATTAACTTGTATCTACCCCAGTGCTTAGAACTGTGCTTGACACATAGTAAGTACTTAAATACCATAAATAAAAAAGGAAAAAAAAATGACCCATGGCTTTGTGGAAAGAGCATGGGACTCAGAGGTTACTTTTAATTCTACTAGGGCCTGCCTGCTAAGTGACCTTAACCTCTTTGGACATCAGTTTCCTCATCTGTAAAAGGGGAAGAAGATACCTGCTCTACCTTCCTCTTAGAGGAGCAGTGTGGCATAGTGGATAGAGTACGGGCCTAAGAGTTGGGAGGTCATGGGTTCTAATCCCAGCTCCACCACTTGACTGCTGTGTGACCGTGGGCAAGTCGCTTCACTTTCCTGGGCCTCAGTTACCTCATCTGTAAAATGGGAATTGAGATTGAGCCCAACATGGGAGAGGGACTGTGTCCAACCCAATTTGTATCCACCCCAACGCTTAATACAGAGCCTAGCACATAGTAAGCCCTTAACAAATACCATTATTATTACTCTCCCTCTCTAGACTGTAAGCTCATTTTGAGCAGGGAATGTATCTGTTTATTGTTTTGTTGTACTCTCCCAAGCACTTAGTACAGTGTTCTGCACACCATAAGTGCTCAATAAATATGATTGAATGAATGAATCGTGAGCCCTTTGTGGGAAAGGTACCTAGTCTGATCACGTCATCTCATATCTCTCCCAGAACTTAGGACAAAGTAAACATCTAAGAAATATCATGATTTAAGTGCCCTGTGGGAAAGAGACCACATCTAACTCTGTTTTATTGTACTTTCCCAAATGTTTAGTAAAGTGCTCAGTACACAATAAGCCCTCAATAAATACCTTTGATTGATTTTATTGCTGTCTCAGAGATAGACTGACTTTCCTAAAGTCACAAAACTGATCAGGGCAGAGACAGAACCATGTCTATTACAACCCTGAGGGCTGGGGTTTGGCAGGGGTATGTGGGGGGGCATGGATGTCATTCATTCAGTTGCATTTATTGAGCATGTACTGTTTGCAGAGCACTGTTCTAAGTGCTTGGAAAGTACAATTCAGCAAGAGACAATCCCTGCCCACAATGGGTTCACAGTCTAGAAGGGGGGAGGAAGGCATCAAAACAAGTAAACAAGCATCAGTAGCATCAATATAAATAAATAGAATTAGATATGTACACATCATTAATATAAATATATACACAAGTGCTGTGGGGCGGGACAGGGATAGAGCAAAGGGAATGAGTTGGGACAATGTGGGGGTGAGAGCAGAGAGAAAAGGGGGCTTAGTCTGGGAAGGTCTCCTGGAGGACGTGAATCTTCATTAGGGCTTAGGGGGAGGGTATAATTATTTGTAGGATTATTTGAGGTCATACCCTCAGAATCCCTGAACTTAATATCCCTGAGGTCTGTCTACAGCTCTAGCTTAGATGCTAAAGCATCCCTGACTGCTACTCCAATTTCTTCCTCCCTGCATCCCAAGGAGCCTCCTGGTTTTGTCTTTCTCTCTGGATGTTAAAAGTGAATCAGGCCAGAGTCCTCATCCCTGCCGTCACAGTTCCCCGTGTGGAAAGTAGCACAGGTGATAGTATCAGGAAACCACCCCACGGAGCACTGAAGAGAGAAACGGACCCAGGAAAAGAACCGTTCAGGCTCTGGAGAAGCAGGCATTGTCCACCCAAGCCCTACCCATCCTGCTCACGCAATCCTAATAAGCCAACAGTCCCATCATTGTCCCTGCCTCTGAATGCTCTAATTTATTCACCACACAGAGCCTGCCTTACATCACTGGTAGTAGGGCCCACATGCCCAGCTATCTCACACCATCTCAGTGGCAAAGCAACCAGGACAATCTAGTTGCCCTGCCATCTCTAAAATCATCCTTATGGGGCCCTTTTCCCATACTCTCTACACTGACTAAAATGCCCCTGGAATCAATAGGGAAAAACAGGATGGGGAAGCAATGGGTATCAGGTTTTCTTCTTTGTTCTTCCCCTAAAACTTTGAGTCTTTCCACAGTACATACATTTCTTCCCGACTTGAATGGTGGTTTGCTCCATATTACCTCGTGCCTCTTCCATAAACATGGGTCAATTCTAGGACATTTAAGATGAGCAGTTTGACTATGTATTTATTCACTAGTTTGAGGCGACATGGAATCCTTAAGAGGTTAATCTGCAGAAGATATGGCTATATACACCCATAGTCTCATTGATTTTGAGAAAGATACCCCTCCACACTCAAATAGATTTGAGAAAACCATTTCTTGGAATTCAGTTCTCTCAGAAAGTTTATTTATTTACATGGACATTGTAGAGATTATTCCATACCCAGCATTATGCATCATGATCTTTGACCTGAGCAGGTCATGAGTTCAATTGGAAAGTTCCACTGTTGCCCCCACTTAATTCTCTTTCAACCACTCTTTCTTTGAACCTCTCTACCATACTCCAACAGTTGAGATTCCTCAACAATGTCTCCAGGACCTCTCAGTCTGCCAACAGAAGTCAGAGGGCACAGCAGAATCTTTTCCATGTTTTATTACTAGATTCCAACTGGTTCTTTTCTCCTTTTCCTTATCTCTCTTTCTTGGATTTTCAACCTATTTTCTGGATCATAACTTCTCAATTTGTGTTTCTGTTTATTATACTGATATGGTAACCTAATTTGTGCAAGTTTAAGTAGGTGTCTGGTAACACTCAAGTGCAAGAGATCTCTGGTCCCTCTTTAAAACCTTAAATGATATCAAGTTTCTACATATGTTGTCTCCTGTAATTTGAAGCAGAAACTATCTGTCTCAAAATGATCCCTTCTTATCAGCTCTCCATGTCTTTTAGACCTCTAATAAACTTCCCTCAAAATCCCAAAGAGCCTGTTCTCCCAGGAGAAACAACATTTTGGTGGGGCAGGGAGAAACAGAGTTTACTTCATTCACTGGCAGAATAAACTGGAATTGCACCATCTTTTAAAAAATGTATGATTTGGCTTGCCTTTGAAGATCCCAAAGCACAATCAAAGTCAAACAATCACAGATTTGGGCATTCACTTACCAGGTCTAATTGTTCCTGGGGTTCCAGATACTGAAAAGATGCAGTTCAGCCCAGAATTCATCAGCGGCAGAATTGAGAATGGAACTAGATTTCCATAGGTCCTCTCTGCCACTTTCACCTCTGGACAGAATGGCCCTAAACTGGTGTAATCTTTCCTGGCTTCCACTGAACACAGCTGAATTCCTCATAGAATTGGAGTCACAGGCCTCACTTTCAAGTTGTGGGTCAATGAAATTGTTTCCTGAATTAGAAACTGAACCTATTCACTGAGGAAACCGATAGAGAGGCAGGCTAGGTCAGCTTGGCCACACTACTTAATCCTTGAACAGTGCTTTGCACATAGTAAGCGCTTAATAAATGCCATTATTATTATTAAAAAGCTAGGACCCTCCACACTGCTCCAAGTTAGGAAACCACTCCTGAGGAAAACAAACTCTCTCAAACCACAACCTAAACCTCAGAGAGCTTACCAAATCAGACTGAAACAGCCGCTCACCTACTCACCTGAGGTGAATAACAATTTAGCCCAGGTGGGTAGAAAAGATGGTGAATTTCACCTATTCTACTACATGTACTACCTCCTCATAGGGTAGCAGGCTGGTAAAGAATTTGTGTGGGCTGGAAATTGTTTCATGCTTATTTACAAGAATGCAGCCGATGGCCAATTTAAGGTACTGAAAATGATGCACCTGTGAGCAGTTCACTCCTACAGAGTTTATCCTGCCTGAGGATCCCTCAGTTTAGGCCATTTTCATTTCATCTCTTTGCTGATGGCAATTTGCCACTTTTAAATTTTCTTGTCATATCTTTGGGGATGGTCTCTGGAAATCTCCCTCAGCCTGTTATCCAGATGACATTTGACAGGTAAGTACAAAATATTTCTTCTATTAAATTGAAGGTGATCTCTTAATCCATCTTCTCCTGAAGGGGTATGACTGCCTGTTGTAAAATGAATTAACATTTTCTGCGATGCACCTATTGGACGGAGGTATCACCTGGATGGAAGGATTAGTTGCCCCATGGGTGGGGACACGTGAATATCTACAAGGCTAATGGTTTCACTAAATGGGGGGGAAAAAAACAGAATGAAAATCCTTCTGGGTAAATTTTCAAAATTTCATGTCCCAGCCCCTTCATCATCCTGGGGATGGACAGATACACACACACACACACACACACACACACACACACACACACACACACACACACACACATGCTTTTTCTCTCTCTCTTTCTCCCGCACTCATCCATTACCTACCTGGGGTTCTGACTAGAACTGTGAATCAGGGATTCTCATGCACAACTGGATGCCTGTGTTCTTATCAGAATCATAAAGCAACATGGCCTATTGGAAATAGCACGGGCCTGGGACTCAGAGGATCTGAGTGTTAATCTCCTCTCTGCCAATTGCTGGCTGCATCAGCCTCCTCTCCGATCTCCCATCCTCCTGTCTCTCCCGACTTCAATCCATACTTCACACCGCTGCCCGGATCGTCTTTGTGCAGAAACGCTCTGGGCATGTTACTCCCCTCCTCAAAAATATCCAGTGGCTACCAATCAACCTACACATCCGGCAAAAACTCCTCACTCTCGGCTTCAAGGCTCTCCATCACCTCACCTCCCTTCTCTCCTTCTCCAGCCCAGCCCGCACCCTCCGCTCCTCTGCCGCTAATCTCCTCACTGTGCCTCGTTCTCTCCTGTCCCGCCGTCGACCCCTGGCCCACATCCTCCCCCTGGCCTGGAATGCCCTCCCTCCGCACATCCACCAAGCTAGCTTTCTTCCTCCCTTCAGAGCCCTACTGAGAGCTCACCTCCTCCAGGAGGCCTTCCCAGACTGAGCCCCCTCCCCCTCCTCCCCCTCCCCATCCCCCTGCCTTACCTCCTTCTCCTCCCCACAGCACCTGTATATATGTATATATATATTTGTACATATTTATTATTCTATTTATTTTACTTGTACATATTTATTCTATTCATTTTATTTTGTTAATATGTTTTGTTTTGTTCTCTGTCTCCCCCTTCTAGACTGTGAGCCCGCTGTTGGGTAGGGACCGTCTCTATATGTTGCCTACTTATACTTCCCAAGCGCTTAGTACAGTGCTCTGCACAGAGTAAGCGCTCAATAAATATGATTGAATGAATGAATGAATGGCTGTGTGAACTTGGGTAAGTCACTTCACTTCTCCAGGCCTCAGTTTTCTCATCTATAAAATGGGGATTACATACCTGTTATTCCTACTTGGCCTGTGTCCGGTCGATTAACTTGATCTACCCCAGGGCTTATGGTAGTGCTTCACAAACAATAAGCACTTAAATACCATAATAATCATAGTAATCATTATTATAATAGAAGAGAAGGGGGGTAAAGAGGGTTTTGGTTATGTGTATACAATCCTGCAAATGAGAATTGTGGTCTAGGGAGTCAGGAGGACCTGGGTTCTAATCCAGATATTCTACCTGTCTGCTGTGTGACCTTGAGCAAGTCACTTCTCTGTGCCTCAGTTACCTCATCTGTAAAATGGGGATTAAAACTGTGAGCCCCATGTGGGACAGGGACTGTGTCCACCCTCACAACTTTTTATCTACCCCAATGCATAGTACAGTACCTGGTTTAAGAAATACCATTTTAAAAAACTAGTGTAGGTCCCTGAGGAAGGCTGTAGAATCTGTTTCTCTGGACATCTTTATGCAGCAAGTTGGATTCGACTCAGAGATACGGGTCTACTTGAAAACGTTTCTTTTAGCACAATGATCCCATGATAATCTTGTGAAAAACCTAAGCAATAGCAACATGTCATTCTAACTTTTATACATGTTTCTGTAGGTGTGAGGGAGAAAGACGGAGCAAGAAAAGGAACTTCAAACAGCTTTAATGACACTTTTGATTGACGGACAGACCCAGCCATTGAAAAGTGACAAAGGAGATCCCAGATCTACAGGGTGTGCAAGTTAGGAAGCATGTGTTTGGTCATCTGGTCCTTAGTTGGATGAAAGAAAGAACAATAAAACCCTCATGGCTGGAGATGACATTAGCTAATAGGCCACAATGGAGAGAAAGCCTGAACTCTGGGGAGGGGACAGGGCTGTGATTCTGGGAAAGGTTGAAATGCTTGTTCAAGGATAAGAGTCAAAGCTGGCTTTGTCCCATGTGGAGCCAGTCCCGTGGGTGCAGAGCCGGCTTAAGACTTCAGGAGTAAAATAAAGGACAGAGAGGGACAGATAGTCTTTAAGAACCCGCTGAGAGAAGCAGCATAGCCTAGTGGATAGAGGACGGGCCCAGGAATCACAAGGACCTGGATTCTAATCCCTACTCTACCACTTGTCTGTTTTGTGACCTTGGGCAAGTCACTTTCCTTCTCTGTGCCTGTTAGCTCATCTGCAAAATGGGAATTAAGCCTGTGAGTCCGATGTGGGACTTGGACTATGTCCAACCTGATTAACTTGTATCTACTCCAGCGCTTAGTACAATGCCTGGCACACAGCAAGCACTTAACAAACACCATTAAAAAAAATATCTCTGAGCTTAACCACATCCAGGTGACTAAAACGTTCAATTTCAACACAGTTTGTGCCCTTTGAGCTATCTGTAGCTCCCGATTCCAGCATTTGGGTAGGGAAGTTGGGCGATAATGATAATAATAATAATAATAATAATGGCATTTGTTAAGGGCTTACTATGTGCAAAGCACTGTTCTAAGCACTGGGGGGGATACAAGGTGAACACGTTGTCCCACATGGGGCTCACAATCTTAATCTCAATTTTACAGACGAGGTAACTGAGGCTCAGAGAAGTTAAGTGACTTGCCCAAGGTCACAGAGCAGACATATGGGGGAGCTGGGATTAGAACCCATGACCTCTGACTCCCAAGTCCGTGCTCTTTCCACTGAACCATGCTGCAATCACTGGTGGCGGCTGAAAAAAAACTGTCACACACCTATCAGTATCAAATGATTCCTGACTTGAACTTCCAAATAGGTAATGAGGAGAACAGCATTTCCAAATTGGATTGCAAAAGCATTAGAAAGGAAACCACTGACATCTCTCCCCTTTTGGTCCTTTTAGCAAGAGCATATTATCCTCTGGGTGAATTAGCTTTACCTATATTGGGGAAGTATTCTGGAAGCACTTTTTCTTCTGCTGGCCCTTGGCATATGGTTAAAAATAAAGGGACATCAGGGTCCCTATGGAACTGTTCTAATTCATCCATATCCTCTGACTTCCATTTGCATAGGGTGTCCATGGGGCAGTTATTTTTGGAAAAGCATATAAGAGATAATTGGAATACTAAGCAGGGTGGACTTCTTTAATTTACTTTCAATTAGTCAGTATAGTTATCTCTAATGATAATTTCCTTATGTCAATTTATTTTGCCACCTTTTAACCCTGCTGCTTAGGACACTTCACAAACCATTCTGTGACTCCGACCCGACGATGGTTTTTCTCTTTCTGAATATGTCATAAGAAAGATCCTTGAAACCTACAAAAACATTCAGGACGTGTTTCCCCACTCCTCAAGAAACTCCAGTGGTTGCCTATCCACCTCTGCATCAAAAAAAAACTCCTCACCATCAGCTTTAAAGCCCTCAATCACCTTGCCCCCTCCTACCTCACCTCGCTATTCTTCTATTACAGTCCAGCCCACACACTTTGCTTCTCTAATGCTAACCTTCTCATTGTATCTCGATCTCCTCTATCTCACCGCCGACTTATTCCCCACATCCTCCTTCTGGCCTGAAACACCCTCTCTCCTCGTATCCGACAAACTATTACTCTCCCCCACTTCAAAGCCTTATTGAAGGCCCACCTCCTCCAAGAGGCCTTCCCTGACTAAGCCTTCCTTTCCCCATCTCCCACTCCCTTCTGCGTCACCCTGACTTGCTCCCTTTATTCATCCCCCCTCCCAGCCCACAGCACTTATGTACATAATTGAAATTTATTTCCTTATATTAATGTCTGTCTCCCCCTCTAGATTGTAAACTCATTGTAGTCAGGGAATGTGTCTGCTTACTGTTATATTGTACTTTCCCAAGTATCGAGTAGAGTGTTCTACACACAGTAAGTGCTAAATAGATACGATTGAATGAATGAACTTGGTCTTGGAATCAGCCATGAAATCTACCGAGACACAAAGTCAAAATACAGAGAGAAGCTGTGACTTTCTAAGTCTTGTGGGGACAGGTGAGCGATTTCTTAGCCAGTCAACCAATTGTATTTATTGAGCATCAACTGTGTGCAGAGCACAATACTAAGTGCTTTGGAAAGGATGGACAATAGAGTTACTAGGCATGATCCCTGGCCTCAAGGAGCTTACAGTCTGGGAGGGTAGCTAAACATTAAGTTGCAGCTAGGAGAAAGAAGTGAAAGGGGTTACGTATGTGAGTTAGTGCTTAAATAATAGGCTACATGCGATTTGTCATAAATGCTAAGGGAAATTGTGGGTAGTTCAGTGCTTAGGTGGCAGAGTTACTGAAGGGAAAATTGAGGGAGTATAAATTGTGGAAATTAGAAATTAATCGGGGAAGACATTCATTCATTTGATCGTATTTATTGAGTGATTACTGTGCATAGAGCACTGTACTAAGCGCTTGGGAAAGGACAATGCAACAATAAACAGTGACATTCCCTGCCCACAACAAGCTTACAGTCTAGAGGTGGGAAGACAGACTTCAATACCAGACTTCCTGGAGGAGTTATGACTTTAGAAGGATTTTGAAGATGGGGAGATCTGTGGTTTTTCAGATGAGAAGCTGCATGGCATAGTGGATAGAACAGAAGGTCATGTGTTCTAATCCTAGCTCCTCCACTTGCCTGCTGTGTGAACTTTAATAAGTCATTTCACTTCTCTGGGCCTCAGTTGCCTCATTTGTAAAGTGGAGAGTGAGACTGTGAGTCCCCCGAGGTGCAGTGACTGTGTCCAACCCAATTTGCTTGTATCCACCCCAGCAATGCCTGGCACATAGTAAGTGCTTAATAAATACCGTAATTATAATTATTATCATTATTATTTGAGGGGTGAAGGAATTCCAGCCAGGTGGAGGGTCTGAGCAAGAGGTCAGCTGAAAATGGGAATAAAATATTGTTCTCCCTCTCTCTTTAATATTGTGAGGGACTGTACATATTATATCTACTCCAGTGATTAGCACCAAACTGGGTACTTAATAAGCACTTAACAAATCAATCAATCAATCAATCAATCGTATTTGAGCGCTTACTATGTGCAGAGCACTGTACTAAGCGCTTGGGAAGTACAAATTGGCATCACATAGAGACAGTCCCTACCCAACAGTGGGCTCACAGTCTAAAAGGGGGAGACAGAGAACAGAACCAAACATACCAACAAAATAAAGTAAGTAGGATAGAAATGTACAAGTAAAATAAATAAATAAATAAATAAATAGAGTAATAAATATGTACAACCATATATACATATATACAGGTGCTGTGGGGAAGGGAAGGAGGTAAGACGGGGGGATGGAGAGGGGTACGAGGGGGAGAGGAAAGAAGGGGCTCAGTCTGGGAAGGCCTCCTGGAGGAGGTGAGCTCTCAGCAGGGCCTTGAAGGGAGGAAGAGAGCTAGCTTGGCGGATGGGCAGAGGGAGGGCATTCCAGGCCCGGGGGATGACGTGGGCCGGGGGTCGATGGCGGGACAGGCGAGAGCGGGGTACAGTGAGGAGATTAGTGGTGGAGGAGCGGAGGGTGCGGGCTGGGCAGTAGAAGGAGAGAAGGGAGGTGAGGTAGGAGGGGGCGAGGTGATGGAGAGCCTTGAAGCCCAGGGTGAGGAGTTTCTGCCTGATGCGCAGATTGATCGGTAGCCATTGGAGGTTTTTGAGGAGGGGAGTAATATGTCCAGAGCGTTTCTGGACAAAGATAATCCGGGCAGCAGCATGAAGTATGGATTGAAGTGGAGAGAGACACGAGGATGGGAGATCAGAGAGAAGGCTAGTGCAGTAGTCCAGACGGGATAGGATGAGAGCTTGAATGAGCAGGGTAGCAGTTTGGATGGAGAGGAAAGGGCGGATCTTGGCAATGTTGCGGAGCTGAGACCGGCAGGTTTTGGTGATGGCTTGGATGTGAGGGGTGAATGAGAGAGCAGAGTCGAGGATGACACCAAGGTTGCGGGCTTGTGAGACGGGAAGGATGGTAGTGCCGTCAACAGAGATGGGAAAGTCAGGGAGAGGACAAGGTTTGGGAGGGAAGACAAGGAGCTCGGTCTTCGACATGTTGAGCTTTAGGTGGCGGGCGGACATCCAGATGGAGATGTCCTGAAGGCAGGAGGAGATGCGAGCCTGGAGGGAGGGGGAGAGAGCAGGGGCAGAGATGTAGATCTGGGTGTCATCAGCGTAGAGATGATAGTTGAAGCCGTGGGAGCGAATGAGGTCACCAAGGGAGTGAGTGTATATTGAGAACAGAAGGGGACCAAGCACTGAACCTTGGGGAACCCCCACCGTAAGAGGATGGGAGGGGGAGGAGGAGCCTGCAAAAGAGACTGAGAAAGAACGACCGGAGAGATAAGAGGAGAACCAGGAGAGGACGGAGTCTGTGAAGCCAAGGTCAGATAACGTGTGGAGGAGAAGGGGGTGGTCCACAGTGTCAAAGGCAGCTGAGAGGTCGAGGAGGATTAGGACAGAGTATGAGCCGTTGGATTTGGCAAGCAGGAGGTCATTGGTGACCTTTGAGAGCGCAAATACCATAATTATTATTAAAATGAAGATTCAGTTTATTCAATTAAATTTATTAAGCACTTACTGTGTGCAGGGCACCGTACTAAGCACTTAATACCCATCCTTACTCTTCTTTAGACTGTTAGTCTTCTGCCGGTGGGGGGGCCTGTATCTGACCTGATAATTCGTATCTACCCCAGAGCTTAGTATAGTGCTCGACACATAAAGCACTAAACAAATACCACTGTTATTATTAGAGGTAGATTTTCCTATGAAGAATAGAAGGGGAAGACACCAGGAAAGAGTGACACCATTCTAGTGCTGGGCTATCTGATGAAAATTAAGGTCCTTCAGGAATCCAGGGTCCTGCTTAAAAACAGGCCAGAAAATCCACGATGGGAATTGGTGGGGTTGTCCTCCCAGTGTGCTGGAATATCATCAGGATGTTTGCTCACAAAAATGTCTCTCGTTGCTGCTCCAAATCACCCGTTACATCCATCCTCTTCTCTGCCCATCCTCCCAAAATAGCCACCACTTGGTCTTTCATTCTACGTGAAGCGTGTAATTAGGACTAGAGGAGCCAGTCGAGATGAAATCGTGCCTCCCACATGCCTCGGAGCCTGGGGGTTCAGCAGAGTTCAGGCTACGGGTTGTTTTCTCCCTGGCGCTCACTTAAATGGGAGTCTCTGCGCTTCTGCCTTCCGGCCGAGACCAAAATACCCAGCCAGGGGCCACACTTATTCTCAGGCTCTCGTGAGAAAAATCTTGTCCTGGGAATATTTCCCAGCCGGCAGCATTAGAGGGTTGGACAAATTATACTTTTTGGTAATAAAAAATTGTATTTATTGAGCACCTATTGATAATCACAATAACTGTTCCTAGACTGTGAGCCCATTGTTGGGTAGGGACCGTCTCTATATGTTGCCGACTTGTACTTCCCAAGCTCTTAGTACAGTGCTCTGCACATAGTAAGCATTCAATAAATACGATTGAATGAATGAATGAACATATGAATGAATGAACTGTGCTATTTGCGAATCACTTACTATGCGTCAAGCACAGTACTGAGCTCTGGAATCAATATAATATAAGCAGATTGGGCACAGTCCCTGTCCCACATGAAGCTCACAGCCTGAAGGAGATGGAAATAAGGTATTTTTTCCCATTTTTACTTATGAGGAAAATGAGTAAGCACAGGGTAGTTAGGTGACTTGCCCAAGAGCTCACAGCAGGCAAGAGGTGGAAAAAGCTCCTGTGCTTTTTCCATTAGATCGCACTGCTTCTACTGAGTGCAAATGCACCACTCTAAGGACTTGGAATGTACAGCGGAAGAATGAGGCACATCCCCTGTCCCCAAGGAGCTTACCCTCTATGGGGGGAGACAGCAGAGAAATATTCACAAACAGTGAGACCAGAATAAACAACATTGGAAGATGTGCATAACCTAAGCACTAGCCTCATTGCCAGAAGGGCCTGGGTTCTAATCCCGATGAAGCCACTTTGCTGTGAGACATTGGGGCAAGTCACTTCATTTCTCTGTGCCTCAGTTACCTCATCTGTAAAATGGGGATTAAGACTGTGAGCCCCATGTGGACGGGAACTGTGTCCAACTTGATTAGCCTGTACCTACTCTGGTGCTTAGTACAGTACCTGGAACATAGTAAGAAGTAAATAAATAGCATAAAAAAGCCTAGCCAGAAGGGTGATGTCAAGGGGGGCCACTGTTTCTCGGCTTCCAAAGTGACCCGCTGCCAGCAACAGAACTGGGTCCAACTCAGTTTGCTTGAATCCACCCCAGCGCAAAGTACAGTGCCCAGCACATAGTAAGCACTTAACAAATACCATATGTATGAATTATTAACCCTGAGCCAAGAAATAGCCTTGCTTGTGTTCACAAGGGGAATCCAGAATGACTAAGCACTTGGGTAGATACAAGCTATTCAGGTTGGATGCAGTCCACGTTCCACATGGGCTCACGGTCTTCATCCCCATTTTACAGATGAGGGAACTGAGGCACAGAGAAGCGAAGTGACTTGCCCATGGTCACAGAGCAGACAAGTGACAGAGCCTTCTGACACCCAGGCCCATGCTCTATCCACTAGGCCACCCTGCTTCTGCAGTAGGGTCTCTGCTACTAACTCCTTACTCCCTATACTCTGAATAAGGGGGCCTTCCATCACCAGGGAAGCAGTGACAGACCTAGGGAAATAAAGTCCCCTGACTATATATATATATATATAGTCCCCTGTATATATGTATATATGTTTGTATGCATCTATTACTCTATATATTTAATTTGTTGTCTGTCTCCCCCTTCTAGACTGTGAGACCACTGTTGGGTAGGGACCGTCTCTATATGTTGCCAACTTGTACTTCCCAAGCCCTTAGTACAGTGCTCTGCACACAGTAAGCGCTCAATAAACACGATTGAATGAATGAATATTTATTCTATTTATTTATTCTATTTATTTTATTTTGTTAATATGTTTTGTTTTGTTCTCTGTCTCCCCCTTCTAGACTGTGAGCCCACTGTTGGGTAGGGACCATCTCTATATGTTGCCAACTTGTAATTCCCAAGTGCTTAGTACAGTGCTCTGCACACAGTAAGTACTCAATAAATATGATTGAATGAATGAATGAATGAACTATCAGGGCTTTATGCAAGTGACTAATCTCTATCTCATACAGCTCCTTGTCCAAGAAAGTGGCTCTTTGTTGAAACCAAATCAGTCTTCCCATTTTTTGTGGTATTTAAGTGCTTACTATGTGCCAGGCACTATACTAAATGCTCAGGTTGGACACAGTACCTTTCCCACATGGGATTCACCATCTTAGTTGGTGGGAGGAGAATCTAATCCCTATTTTACAGATGAGATAATTGATGTATAGAGATGTTAAGTGACTTTCCCAAGGCCCTACAACAGACCAGTGGAGGACCTGGGATTAGAACCCAGGTCCTCTGATTCCTAGTCCAGTGCTCTTTTCCTTGGGCCACTCTGCTTCCCACTATCCATGCCAGCGCAAGTCCCTACCCTGCTCAATGGATCAATCATTAGCACAAAACCTTGTGCTAGGAGCTAGGGAAGTTACAAAGAAATGAGTTAGCCTGGGCCCCTGTGCTAGAAGCATTTAATACTTATGAGAAAGATAAGCATATAGAAAAATTCATCGCTTTTTTTAATGTAACAACCAAATATGAAATGAGTGTTTTCAGGGCTTTTCAAGGTGTGTGCTCCCAGCCCGTGAGATCTCTGAATTTCTTTTTTAAAAAAATTTACAAGGTACTTTTAACTTTTTTCTCCACCTTTTCAGTCATATTATTATTACTGTATTTATAAAGAGCTTACTATTTGTTAAGCACTGGATTAGATATAAAATAATCACAGCTGACACAGTCCCTGTCCCACAGTCTAGGAGATAGGAAGACTATGAGCCTGTTGTTGGGTAGGGACCGTCTCTATATGTTGCTGACTTGTACTTCCCAAGCACTTAGTACAGTGCTCTGCACATAGTAAGCACTCAATGAATACGAATGAATGACTGAACAGTTTTTTTTATACTCAATAAAGATGAGGAAACTGAAGTACAGGGATCCTAAGTGACCTACACAAGGAGCTCAGGGGAAGAGTGATCTTAGAACTCAGGTGCCCTAACTCCTAGTCTCATGTGTTCTGTCTCTCCCCTGGACCAGGCTGCCTCTTCTCAGGGAGTGTGACCAGGAATTTTTTCTGAGATGGGAAGGTCTTAAGTCTAGCCACGGGACAGAATTCTCAGGGGGCCCCTCAGGACCCTTTTGCCCAGGAAAATGTTGGCATTATGTCTTGATACTCCATTTACGGTCATCCCAGATTTTGTGCTCGCCCACGGACTTTGAAGGATTTATTGTCTTTAGTGACCACCAGAGCCTGAGAGTCTTTATAGTAGCTCTTTTGCTGAAAGGGCACGTGACTGTGAGTCAGAACTCAGTTTCATAATCTGTAAAATGGGGATTAAATACCAATTCTCCCTCCCTGCAAGCCCCAAGTGGTCACACGGACTGTTGCTGATCTGATTTTATCTACCCCAGAATTTAGCACACTGCTTGGAACATAGAAAGTGCTTAGTAATGGTAATAATGTTGGTATTTGTTAAGTGCTTACTATGTGCAAAGCACTGTTCTAAGCAATGGGGGATACAAGGTAATCAAGGTTGTCCCACGTGGGGCTCACAATCTTAATCCCCATTTTACAGATGAGGGAACTGAGGCCCAGAGAAGTGAAGTGACTTACCCAAAGTCACACAGCTGACAAGTGGCAGAGCTGGGATTAGAATCCATGACCTCTGACTCCCAAGCCCGGGCTCTTTCCACTGAGCCACACTGCTTCCCCTAACACTACTATTATTAACCGTAATAAGGCAAGCCACCCTATTCATTTATTCATTCAATTGCATTTATTGAGCACTTACAGTGGGCAGAGCACTGTACTAACCTCTTGGGAAGTACAAATCGGCAACATATAGAGATGGTCCCTACCCAACAACGGGCTCACCGTCTAGAAGGGGGAAAGGCACTTGAAGATGACAGTTAGGGTAGGAAGAAGGGGAAGGGACAAACATTATGATAAGGTGAGAAGGAATGGTATCGGATGCACAGGTGGAGGGGATGGATTTTGAGAGGAGAGACCAAAGATCTCATCTAAAGATCCTGCTGGGACCCTATGTTCTATTGTACTCTCCCAAGCGCTTAGTACAGTGCTTTGCACAAAGTAAGCACTCAATAAATATGATTGAATGAATGAATGCATCTGACAGTCCTGTTAAGAAGGAGAAATGAAACAATCTCCCAGGCCCAGAATGCCATTAGTAGAACGACGACTGTCATGATCAGCTAGGAAAATGAATGAGCATCTCAGACTCCCAAATTCAGATGGGAGGGGTAAGCATAAGCTACTTCACCTGCTTTTTAGTGACTGGACCTTCAGAGGAAATAGACAAAGCAAGAGATGGCTTGCAGTCTAGACTGTAGTAATCAAGGTGAAGGTAAGTCGGTAATTTTTTCTAGTTGAGAAAACTAGTTTAGAATCTGGTTTGGAAGGAGGTTGGGCAGATTAAGTGGCCAAGAAACTGGGACTGGACAGCCCTGGGAGAAAAGAAGCCGTGGGCTGGAAGTATATTTTTGCATTTTAACATTAAATGAACAACTCGCAAACTGTATGCAAAACACCATGCAAATTAGCATCTGTTATTTTTTGAAGCTACTGCTTAGGCACTTTTTGTAACAGGACTCTGCAGAACTTAATGAACTAGAGCAGTTTATCAGGCAAGATCTTAATATGACCAGAAAAGCACTGGAACTCAGAGGACTTGATTCCTAAATTAAAAGGGAAGATCTTCAAAGTGTTGGTGCAGAGCTGGGGACATGGATTCCACACAAGCCCACCCATTCGTTTATTCATTCCATTGTATTTACTGAATGCTTACTCTGTGCAGAGCTCTGTACTAAGCACTTGGTAGAGTACAATATAACAGTAAATAGACATATTCCTTTCCCACAATGAGCTTACATTCAATCATATAATAATGATGGTATTTTTTAAGTGCTTACTATGTGCAAAGCACCGTTCTAAGTGCTGGGAAGGTTTCAAGGTGATCAGGTTGTCCCATGGGGGACTCACAGTTTTAATCCCCATTTTATAGATGAGGTAACTAAGGCACAGATTTCATTCAATCGTATATATTGAGTGCTTACTGTGCTTACTGTGTGCAAAGCACTGTACTACAGTCTAAAACCCCTACAGTGAGGGGCTGAGATGGTGGGCACAAAGGAAAGAGGACAAAGGTCATTTCTTTCTCCTCATGTAGTCCCTTGGTTGTCCCCCGTCCTCTTCTCCTGAAGTTTGGGGTTTTTTGTTCTTTCTGTAATTGATCATTGTTGCAGCATTAGTGGTATCTGGGAAGCAGCATGGCTCAGTGGACAGAGTGCGGGCTTGGGAGCCAGTGGTCATGAGTTCGAATCTCTGCTCCACCACTTAGCTGTGTGACCTTGGGCAAGCCACTTAACTTCTCTGTGCCTCAGTTACCTCATCTGGACAACAGAGATTAAGACTGTGAGCCCCAAATGGGACAACCTGATCACCTTGTATCCCCCCAGCACTTAAAACAGTGCTTTGCACATAGTAAGTGCTTAACAAATACCACCATTATTATTAAGCTCTTACTATGTGCCAGACATTGTCCTAAGTGCTGAGGTATCTACAAACTAATCAGGTTGGACACAATCCATGTCAATCAATTGTATTTGTTTACTGACCGCCTACTAAGCACTTGGGGAAGCACAACACAACAGTGGAACAGACAAAATCCCTGCCCACAGTGAGTTCATAGTCTAGATGGGGAGACAGACATTGATATAAACAAATTATGGATATATACATAAATACTACGGGGCTGAGTTTGGGGTGGTGATGAGTAAAGGGAGCAATTTGGGGAGTTGCAAAAGGGAACGGGAAAAGAGGAAATGAGGGCTTAGTCAGGGAAGGCTTCTTGGAGGAGATATGCCTTCAATGAGACTTTGAAGGTGGGGAGGGTAATTTTCCATTGGGAATGAAAAAGAAGGACATTCCAGGCCAGAGGCAGGATGGGGGTGAAGGGTCAGTGGTGAGATAGAGAAAATCAAAGTACAAAGAGTAGGTTGGCATTAAAGTGAAGTGGGTGGGATGAGTTGTAGTAGAAGAGTAACGAGGTGAGGTAAGAGGGGACAGGATAATAGAGCACTTTAAAGCCGACAGTAGGGAGGTCCCACATGAGGCTTCCAGTCTTAATCCCCATTTTACAGATGAGGTAACTGAAGCCCAGAGAAGTGATTTGCCCAAGCTCACACAGTAGATAAGTGGCCGAGTCAGGATTAGAACCCAGGTCCTTCTGACTCCCTGGCATGTGTTCTAGCCACTTGGACACACTGATCCTCAGTGAGCTTCTGTGAGTTTGCTTGGAGGCAAGCCCTAACTTCCCAACATTAACAGAGAGGCGGCCTTGCCTCTGACAGTTAGGCAGTGATCGATTCAGGGAGGCGAGAATCCAGTTCTGCAAGGGGAAGAGTGAAAGAGGAAGCTATCTGAGTCGTTAAGGCAAGCTTCTTCATAGTCTCTGGAGATCTTTAAGGAAAGATCGAGTGTCAATGAGAGCAATTCTCTGCCTTGAAACGAGAAGTAGCATGGCCTAGTGGTAAGACCACGGACCTGGAGTCGAAGCAGTGTGGCTCAGTGGAAAGATCCTGGGCTTGGGAGTCAGAGGTCATGGGTTCAAATTCGAGCTCTGCCACTTGTCAGCTGTGTGACTTTGGGCAAGTCACTTAACTTCTCTGTGACTCAGTTCCCTCATCTGTAAAATAGAGATTAAGACTGTGAGCCCCACGTGGGACAACCTGATCACCTTGTATCCTCCCCAGCACTTAAAACAGTGCTTTGCACATAGTAAGAGCTTAATAAATGCCATCATTATTATTATTATTATTCTGTCTGCAGCGTTTGTGCTGTCGTCTGCTGGGTGACCTTGAGCAAGTCACGTAATTTCCATGAGAGAAGCAGCGTGGTTCAATGGAAAGAGCATGGGCTTTGGAGTCAGAGGTCATGGGTTCGAATCCCGGCTCCACCACTTGTCAGCTGTGTGACTTTGGGCAAGTCACTTAACTTCTCTGGGCCTCAGTTACCTCATCTGTAAAATGGGGATTAAGAATGTGAACCCGCCGTGGGACAACCTGATCACCTTGTAACCTCCCCAGCCCTTAGAACAGTGTTTTGCACATAGTAAGCGCTTAACAAATGCCATCATTATTATTATTATTACACCAGTTTCCTCATCAGTAAAATGGGGATTAAAGGGCAAGGAACATGTCTACCAACTCTGCTATAGTGAGCTTACTACAGGCCTCATCTCTGTTAATGTTGGGAAGTTAGGATTTACCCACCGCCCCCCAAGCAAGCTTATAGAAGCTCATTGAAGAGCAACGTGGCCTAGTGGGTAGGGCAGGGGCCTGAGAGTCAAAAGGAAGTGGGTTCTAACCCCGGCTCTGCCACTCGTCTACTGTGTCACCCTGGGCAAGCCACTTCACTTCTCTGGGTCTCAGTTCCCTCATCTGTTAAATGGGAATTAAGACTGTGGGACTCAAGTGGGACATGGACTGTTTCCAACCTGATTAGCTCATACCTACTTCAACGTTTAGTACAGTGCCTGGCACACAGCACTTAAACAAAGACCCCAATTCTTATTACCACCGCAGTGCTTTGCACATGTGAGCGCTCAATAAATATGATCTGTTACTCCCTCCTACTAAGACTGTAAAACCCCACATGGACAGGGACTGTGTCCAATCTCTGTCCAATAAGCATCTTGTATTTACCTCAGGGCTTAATACAGTGTTTGACACATAGTAGATGCTTAACAAGTACCACAATTATTATTATTATAATTAGATGATTTCCTCAGACCTTGTAGTGGTCCTGTGGACATCATGGGTATTTTCTGGGCTCTGATTAGGGACTAAGTCCTGGCTGAAACAGAGCCCAAGGGGGACCCTCTATTAGAGACTTGAACTGTAAACTCATTATTGGCAGGGAATGTGTCTGTTTATTGTTGTATTGTACTCTCCCAAGCGCTTAGTACAGTTCCCAGCACACAGTAAGCACTCAATAAACGACCAATGATTGGCTGATTGATTCCAAGGTTCCAGGGAGTCTTGCAATTTCCCCTCCCTATCTGACAAGAGTCGGAAGGGAATTTTAAAGCATTCAGTCACCTTGCCCTCTCCTGCCTCACTTTGCTCCTCTCCTTCTACAGCCCAGCCAGCATACTCCAGTTCTCAAATGTCAATCTACTAACTGTACCTCTATCTTATCTATCTCACTGCTGAGCTCTTCCATGTCCTGCTTCTGGCCTGTAACACCCTCCCTCTTCATATCCTGTTCATATAGAGAAGCAGCGTGGTTTAGTGGAAGAGCCCGGGCTTTGGAGTCAGAGGTCATGGGTTCTAATCCCGGCTCCGCCACTTGTCAGTTGTGTGACTTTGGGCAAGTCACTTCACTTCTTCATGCCTCAGTTCCCTCATCTGTAAAATGGGGCTTAAGACTGTGAGCCCCCTGTGGGACAACCTCATGACCTTGTAACCTCCCCACTGCTGAGAACAGTGCTTTGCACATAGTAAGTTTAATAAATGCCCTCATGATTATTATTATTATTATCAGAACTTAGAACAGTGCTTTGCACATAGTAAGCACTTAACAAATACCATTATTATTATTATTATTACTCTGTGCCTCAGTTATCTCATCTGTAAAATGGGGATTATGACTGTGAGCCCCACATGGTATACCCGGATTACCTTGTATCTGCCCCAGTGCTTAGAACAGTGCTTGGCACATAGTAAGCGCTTAACAAATAACCATTATTATATCCAACCGAAAATTACTCTTTCCAACTTCCAAGCCTTATTGATACATCTCTTCCAAGAGGCCTTCCCTGACTAAGCCTTCATTTCCTCTTCTCCCACTCCCTTCTGAGTCACCCTTATATTTGGATTTGTACCCTTTATTCACTCCGCCATCCTATCCCCACACCAGCCCTGCAGTACTGATGTGCATATCTGTAACTTACTTTCTATTAATGTCTGCCTCAACCCTCTGGACTGTAAGCTCATTATGGGCGGGAATGTGTCTACCAACTCTGCCATATTGTACTCCCCCCAGCACTTAGAGAAGCAGCATGGCTCAGTGGAAAGAGCCCGGGCTTTGGAGTCAGAGGTCATGGGTTCAAATCCCAGCTCCGCCAACTGTTAGCTGTTTGACTCTGGGCAAGTCACTTAACTTCTCTGGGTCTCGGTTACCTCATCTGGAAAACGGGGATGAAGACTGTGAGCCCCCCGTGGGACATCCTGATTACCTTGTAACCTCCCAGCGCTTAGAACAGTGCTTTGCACATAGTAAGCACTTAATAAATGCCATCATCATCATCATCACTTAGTACAGTGCTCTGCACACAGTAGGCACTTAATGAATACGATTGATTGATTGGAATTGGAACGATGGAAACCTATGAGGACCTGCGTCTCCAGAAAAAGAGCCCTCAGATCTCCAAAAGACTCCTCTCCTTCCCACAGAGGGAGAAAATTACCCCCAGGATGGACTCTTGGTCTCTCCCAACCTCCCTGCTCCTTTTGCATCCGGGGCTAATGAAGATGAGGGCTGCCTAGTCATCTCACTTCTGGTACTGCCTTTTCCCTCTGTCCCCCATTTCTCATACTGCCTCTAGAGAAGCCCTGGCAAGACCTATTGCTGTTTGGGAAGAAGGATGTTAGTCTTTGACCCTATGTCTGCTCTCCCCAGTTATGCCTGCTTTAGGAGAAAATGATCAAGTACTCTAAGTGATTGGAATGCATGTACCTGCTCCCATCATGCACCGCTTCCCTCTCCAAGGCTTGGAAATATTGCATTTCTAGATTGATTTGTCCTCTGGAAGAACTCCAGTTTCCTCTCTTGTCTTGCTCAGTGAGAACTGAGCCAAACGGACTTGACTTTTCCCATTTCTTTGTCCGTCTCATTCTCCAGGGGATACACATAAATATTTCTATGTCCCAGGCAAGAAGGTATAACGTAGATTCCTCCCCCACATCTTTTGACTCGCCCAGCCTTCCCCAGCTGTGCTTCTCCATACTAATAATGTAGACAAAATATCATCAAATCCCAGCCGTCCTGGGGCTGCCCCAGTGGCTGGTCCTTGGGCCTGTGGTAAACACTTTCATCTCAGATTGTGTCCTGTGTTTTAAAAGCCTCCACCCTCAAATCAAACCCCCATTCTTCCATACCACACTTGCCACCCCCTGGAAATTGTTAACAGCCTCCATCGTGGAAACCAGGTTGGCGGGTTCTTTTTTGCCTTTATTGTTAGTCCCGAGCAATGGCAGATTCCCATACCAGATCCCAGAGGTCCGACAATGAACACCAACTTGTTTTCTCATTTTGACTCAGAGATGAGTGAGTGGTGATTAAGAGGGGGAAAAAAAGAACCAGCTGTCTGGCATCCAAAGGGTGCTCTTCTCTGCTTCAGAATCCTTCAAAGGTGACTTGCAAAAATAGACCTTGAACCATTGGTCTCCAGCAACAGGAAACCCTGCCCCAGCCCCCGGTAATCAGGCTGACGGGGGCTGCCGCTTCCAGCCACCTCAGCTGTAGCCTCCCCACGGAAGAGTTTCATTGACCCCAAGCAGCCCTGTTCCAGCTCGGCTGTGATGTGCTCCAGTGACATCACAGCTACCAAGGAAACCCTGCTGCAGTATTGAGCTGGTCCAAAGGGGCTCCAGGAAGTGGTGGGTTTTTAGCAGATGGTATGGATTTTCAAGATTCCTCTTAAATATCACTCTCTTCCGAGCTTCAGGGCACAGAAAAATAAAATAAAGGAGAAGCGACAACACATTCTTCAGTTAGGGCTTCCTGGCTCCTCCCTCCTCCCTGTGTGCACGGTTCTGCCCTGAAAGTGCCAAGTGCAGTGCTTTGCACAGTAAGCGCTCAATAAGTTGATAATTGATTGATAGGTCAGGGAACGTTCCAGAGAGGTGAGTCCCCACAATAATGGTGCCCGTGAAGGGTGCCAGAGAGAGCTAAGGAGAACTCCCTCCCTCCACATCATACCCTGCCAGTCCCAGCCAATCCTTTCTCACTCTCGGCATGAGCCTTTTAACCGGATCCCACCTTCTGGCCAAGGCCTTATCCCTGAGCTCCTTTTTCTGCCAATCTGAATCCTTCATCATAACAATAGTGGTCATTAAGGACTTGCTATGTGCCAAGCACTGAGTTAGAAACAAGATAATCAGCTTGGACAGTCCCTGTTCTACGTGGGAGTCACAGTTCAAGGGCGAGGGAGAACCAGTATTTCATCCCCATTTTACAAATGAGGTAAACTGAGGTTCGGGGAAGTGAAGTGACTTGTCCAAGGTCACACAGTTGACAAGCGGTGGAGCCGGGATTAGAACCTAGGTTTTCTGACTCCTAGTTATGTGCTCTTCCCACTAGGCCACATTGCTTCTCCCCAGTTTGAGGCATGTTATACTGTCCAGTCATTTATGACCCGTAGCGACATCACGGATACATCTCTCCCAGAAAGCCCCACTCTTCATCTGCAATCATTCTGGTAGCATATCCATAGAGATTGCTTGGTAAAAATACAGAAGTGGTTTACCGTTGCCAACTTCCATGGGGATACTAGACTGTAAGAGCTTCTTGAGGGCAGAGGTGATATATCTCTCAACTGTATAGTATTCTCTCAAGCACTTAATACAGTGCTCTGTGCACGGAAAGTGATCAAATAAATTGACAGCTGGAACCCCCTGAAATCCTCATCTCTCCACCACCCCGCTTCAGAGATAGGAGCGAGACATTTCAAAATTAATATATATTTTTATTGAATAGTTGTTTTAAGTAGCTCGTGATGCCACCTATAGAATTATTTTATTTCAGCCGTGGTTCAGTAACAGTTATTAGCTTTGCATGAGAGAGAGAAAAAGAGAGAGATGACAAATCTGAGGGTGCTTTTTAAATAAATAGATTTTTTTCTTTAAAATAAACTTTTTAAATAAATACTTTTTTAATGGTAGGGAGTATTGGCAAATATCAGCAGTGGATTATGAATATGTAGTTATGCCGTAAAAACAAGAAAAAAGAACAAATACTATTTTACACATTGTACAGAATGCCTTTGGTACCAAATTAACAGAGTCAGATGCTTGAATTCTTGGTCACGGAGGTGTTCTCTGGGGAACCCAGAGGGTAAGAGATGGGTAAGGAAGAAGAGGGGATAGAAGAAGAACAGGAGCTTCCAGCCACCAGCGTGTAGTGAATTTTCCAAAGGTTGGGGCTCTGAGGAATCCAATTTAGCGCTCCTCAGGGAGAGGGGGGTCAATTTAAAGGGAGCCTCCTCCTCATTACTATTCTTTCTGGGAGCTGTCCTCAAATTGGCCAATCTCTGGTTTCCAGTTGGAATTAGACAACAGGGCCAGGGCTCATCGTCTCCTTCTCTAGCTGCAGTCCTTTGCCAAGGGAAGTTCCCTTTGGGGAAGCCAAACCCTTTCCCCTGCTGCGGCCCCCACCCCCCCAGGCAGAAGGCTGAGGCCACTCGGTTTCCATCTACTCCAAATTCTTCCAGGTTCTCACCCCGTAGAGGCAGAAGCAACTCGGACTTGGACCGGTTCAGCAGCGTTGACAGATTTCAGTTTGGAGAAGATGGGACACTAGCTGTAACTGCCTTCATCGGCTCTCTGCTCCTGCTCTCTCAAATTCAGGGCAGTTACACCTTCCTGACAAACTTCTTTGGGAAAGCAGGGCAAGGAAATGAAACCAGAGGCAATAGCGCACGTGATCCTGCCAAGTGACTGTCCCTTTCCCCTCCCTGGCCTTTTCCTACCCCCTCATGCACACATAGCATCTGGCCATCTTCTGTACATCTGTTTCATCTTCAGAAATGCCACCTGGGGAAGGGAATGTGGCAATAACCCATTCCAGGCAAACCCCAAATTCAATCTGGGGCTTCGCTCTGATGGTCAGAGTGAAACCAGGGCCCTCAATAAATAGCTTAGCAAGTAGAGAGATTTCAGGGACAAGGTGAGAGAGCCTGAATGGAGCTTCAAGGTTCTCCTGGCAGGGATTTTCTCAACTTTTCCTTCCCTTCTCTTTTTTGGAGGAAACCAAGGAATGGGCGTGTGATATAGGAGCCTCTTAAAACCTCTAGAAAAGGGTGTCCTTTTGGAGGAGAAACGTTCTCAGACTTGCCTCCCGAAGTCCTTGGCAGGAATTGAAGTTTTGGCAGGAATGTTTTTTTCTAAGTTGATTGGTCCTTTTATTGCCCTAGAGAAGTCATTCTCACATGGATTTTGGCACCTGCTAGCCAGAATCACTAAGAGCCCCCTTAAAGAGAGAGAGAGAGAGAGAGAGAGAGAGAGAGAGAGAGAGCTCAATACTGAGTTTTTCTGATAAGATGGAAATCTCCAGCTCCCTTCACAAGAATGAGGGTAGCATGAGTGTTGCAGGAGTCTGGGCTAGCACCAACCATTGTCATTTTGAGGAAGAGGAGGAGGTATTGAGGGCCAAGAGAGGAATGGGAACAAAGTCTTTAATTACATCATTAGCAAAGAACCATCATGCCTACTTAAGATGTCATCAACTTGGCAAGGTTATTGGGGAATGGAGTTATTCGGATCAAGAACAAATGGTGTGATGAAAATGGGAGGAGAGGAGTGGGTTTAGTTAGGGGAAAGGAGTTTCATTCTATTTATTTTTTATAATGGTATTTATTAAGCGCTTACTATGTGCAAAGCACTGTTCTAAGCGCTGGGGAGGTTACAAGGTGATCAGGTTGTCCCATGGGGGGCTCACAGTCTTAATCCTCATTTTACAAATGAGGTGACTGAGGCACAGAGAAGATGTGACTTACCCAAAGTCACACAGCTGACAATTGGTGGAGCCAGGATTTGAACCCATGACCTCGGACGCCACATCCCAGGCTATTTTTACCAAGCTAAGGGGGAGGTTAGATTTAAACTGTGAGCCTAGAGGCAATTTGAGAAAATGGTTCAGCTGCTTACCATATCAACCAACCTCAACTGACAAAGAAGACCTTGAGCTCCAGAGAAAGGGATTGGATTTATTTTTTTTCTGTCAGACCATCCCTCAAAGGCAAGTGCAAACCATTTGAATGCAGAAGGAGGAGATCGCCTCAAATCCTGGGGAGACTAGACTGCAATCTCCCAACTCTCCCTAATGCATATCTACTTTTTTGCGAGGACCGGACCTGAGGTGGAGAATTGAAATCATCCGACTCCTGAAGACGTCAGATATAACCTCAAGTTGGACCGCGTAGTCCAGTAAGCACCCCCAGGTTTTACGGACTTGGAATGATCCCTAGTCGTGCCCCTCTCTCCACCTTATATTCACCCTGCCCGGGTCCTGACAATCAAGGCTCGGTTTTACTGGGTTCGATCTTCCCATCTAGGGACTTTGGAAGGGAAGGGAAAAGAGAGTGAATTCCATTGCTCAGATATAAATCAGGAACAGCAAGAAGGTCGTGTTAGGGGCTCTGGATGGCATCCAACTTGTACTTCCCAAACGCTTAGTACAGTGCTCTGCACACAGTAAGCGCTCAATACGATTGAATGAATGAATGAATGAATGAATGAATGAACTACACACTTCGGAGTCCAACCTTGAGTGGAGACAGATGGGCAAAAAGCAAAGGCTCACAGTGTCTGGTGAGCATGCCTTCTGCACACTCTCCTCTGACATAAACACTGGTGAGGAGAGGCTCCTTGAGCATTTCTATACACCACAGCTTATCAGAAGAACGTTTTAACCACTGGGACAAGCACAGAATTGACTCCAGACTCTTCAAATAATTCAGGTTCTGTCCGTGGGCAAAAGAGACCTCTCCTTAGATTCCGGGCAACTAGAAAGCACAATCAGGTAACTGACTACCTCTGCCATGAGATCTCTAAGTCCATGAGCTGCTCCCTCATATTTTGAGAAGGAAGTGAGTGGGAGAGCAGGAGGAGGCCAACAGCACTGCCACAGTCTCAGTCAGGATCAGATGGAGGGCAAAGATCAGCTCTTTTTGTCATGACTTTGACCTTCTTCTTACTGTTGACAGAGTTGGGGTTCAGTTCTAACAGAGAAGCTTCTCGCTTCTGCTCCTTTGCTTTGGAGGGAGAGGAAGGAAGGGAAAATGAGGTGGGATTGGAATTCAAGGAGTAGGGACGACAGTGGTCATCAAAGTGATCAAGTAACCCCACAAGGCTTTGTCCCTGAAATTTGGTTTTCCCTGAGGACAAAAAATGGGATGGGACTTGAAATCCCTTGGCTTATTCCACATGTTCAGTGTCCTGGGCCCAGAAAATAGAAAACAAATAATTAGGGATAAACGTGACCAACTGGAAAACAATCCTCAGTCAGAAACAATCTCTGCCTATTTCTGCTGATACTTAAATGACCGTCATGAAAAGTGGACCTCTCTGAAAGACCGGGCTCCTACCATCCATATTTTTTGAAATGCAAGTGTAATACACTTTGTTGTAATTATAACTAAGGGGTGGTTGCTAAAAAAGCCCAATAGGACTCAACTCTAGGAAGCTCTGAGGCAGCCAGAGTCTAGTCAGTGATGACACCAGTGAAGGCCTTGACTCAATGGAAGATTTTAGGATGTCCTGCATTGGAGAGAAGCCCCCTCACCCCCTACCCCTGTGGGACCCCCGGTTCTCCACACACAAAAAAAGATGAGTTGGCCATCACAAAAGGTCAGGCAAGGCCCATTTTTGACTGAAGAAAGAAATTTGCCCAAGTGAAGACTGTGGGATTGGAACCCGCAAACTTCAAGGGGAAGTACTGTCATCGACTTGAATCTTCGATCGGAAGCAAGCACCCAAAGTACAGTTTTGGCCTCAGAAAAAAAAAAAAGCACAAGATGTCAGAAGACCCTCATTCGACTCGGCTCTAAGCAAAGTTTGGACAGAAGCAGCTAAGAGCCTGCCGAGACCCTTCGCGTTCTGTCCTGCCTTCAAGGAGTTAGCACAACCCTTATTGGCAGGTTGGCACAAAGCTCTGTCAGGAAGGCTTAAAGGATACACGTTTCTTATAAATTATGGGTCCGGAAACAGCACAGGAGACTTTCAAATATTTGTTTGGAGTTCGTAAATGTACCAAGAAGCCAAACCTTGCATATGGCACCATTTGCAGCAGTATCATTAATATTATTAATAATAATAATAATAATAGTCCTAACCATCATAACATTATATTTATATATACAAAAATATATCAAAGTAATTCTAAACAAAGAGCAGGAGTCAGTGAATGGGTGGGGACATCGTAACCCAAATGTCAGCACCGCATCGGGGGAAGATTCGGAACAGACCAAGGATGTGTTGCATATATCTCTCTAGCTCTCTCGGGAGGACACTCTGCCCACTCCCCCACCCTACTCGTGCCACCCTGCAGCCCAATCCATTTCTTCTATACGGGACACCTGCTTTCCTCCCCTTCCTCTGCACAAAGGCACATACACACGTGCATGCACTCACACCGGCACACACCCACGCACACACTCCTTGAAGAATGGATGAAGAAGGACTGTGGAAGTACTAAACAGCTGTGGAGCTCCTGTTCCAAGCAAATCCCCCTCTGTGTCTGAATGCCTCAGTGGGTCCCGGCCTCTCTCAATCAATCAATCAATCAATCGTATTTATTGAGCGCTTACTGTGTGCAGAGCACTGTACTAAGCGCTTGGGAAGTACAAGTTGGCAACATATAGAGACAGTCCCTACCCAACAGTGGGCTCACAGTCTAGTCCTACTGTGAGTCTCTCATAGCGGGAAAGCTACCGTGGTGGAAAAAAACGCCCTTGGAGCCACTCCACGTAGGAGCACAGCTCTGGAGCCCTTTTGACTTGGAATAATTGGGAGCCCTGCTCCTTGGAGGAGCTAAGGTTCCCGTAGAAGGATGAGCCAAACCGGGACTCTCTGGGATTCCGCTTGGAAGAGCTGGAAGCCACTGCCTCTGGATGGGTGACGTGACACGGTTCGGCTTTTCGCTCTCCTCCACATCTGGATCCTCTCTCCCAGGAGTCTGAGCCAACGCCTCTGCCTCGGCGAGACCGGGCGACGGAAGAGTCCCGGTGTTGGGGAGGGGGTGAGGGCCAAAAAGAGTTCCATCTCCTTTTAGTTTTCTGTTTGGAGCTGCAGCCCCTCCCCGGCCACCCAGCAGGCTCAGCAGCAGGACCAGCTGGTCCCACCCGGCCATGCAAGCGGGCCTCAGCCTCATCCCTTCCAAAGAGGAAGCCCCCCTGGTGACTGCTGTTCCAGCTGCAGGATTGGGACACACATTCACCAGGCTCTGGATCAGGACTGCTCACTCACTTCCCAGAGACCGCTGAATGGAGTGGAGTGTTTGATGGCTTCCCGCTTTTGCCACGGGGAGCTGAGTGGGAGGGCCCCTGAACTCATCCCCGGGCTCTAAGCTCTTCCCTGCAGGTGGTGTTTTTGCTACTGACATGGGACTGACCTCTCTCTGGGCCCATGTTTGGTTTGGGGCCACAGATGACCAAAGGTGGCACCTCATCTCGGACCCTCTCCGCCCCCCTGGGTTGAAGCCCACTGAGCCGTAGGCCCATTTCTGCCACTGTGATGGGAAGACAGGGCTCAGAGATCCAAGAGTTCTGACCCAGGTGGGTCCGACCACTTGGCGTTCTAATCCCCAGGAGAGTTTGGGTGTGGGTACGGACGGTGACGGTGGGGAGAGTGGACGTGCACGTGTATCTGGAAGGATGGTGGAGCACTGCCACCGGTCGGTATGTGACCGGTAACCTTCTCTCTAAAGACCGGCAAACAGCATGACAAGGCAAGGAGCCCAGAGGGCGAGCCACGGGGAGATCCCGTACTTGGAAAGTGCTGAAGAAAGGAAAATGAAACAAACCAAAAAGAAAACACAACGACAACCAAGTGGGTCGTGTGGTCCCTGGAGGATTGTAGTGCTTGGACACGTCGCCCTGGGAAACCGGATTGGGAGGGCCACAGAGTCCTACTGTGAGTCCTGCGGCCTAGGAAGGGAAGCCCCCTGCCCACCCCCCAGAATCTGGCTCTGCTCATCCTCGATGTGCAAAAACCCACGACGATGCCGGATCTTTTGGCTGGGCCACGGGGGAAGGCAAGTGTGGAGGGAGGGATGCCGGGGCAAGCAGGGCAGCTCCCCGGATCTCAGGACACACCGGACTCTGTCCGGATCTCAGGAAGCATGGACCCTTCCCCCGGAGCGGCAGGGAAGCTGGTTCGAGTCTGGTCGATGGCTTCAGCCTCCCCCTGCCCCCGATAAGGGGGTGCCCGGCAGTGAAGGAGGCTCCATCTCTGCCCCCTCCCCAAGCAGAGAAGGTCATACGGGCTTATCGAGCGCCTTGGGGAAGGTGGCGCCGCCGGAGGAGGAGATCTTCCTGCAGACGGTGTTGGTGTGGCTCTTGCAGCGGCAGCCGGGCCTTTTGAGGCCGTCGTAGCCCCGCTGGCAGAGTCGAAGGCAGGCCCGGGTGGGCAAGTAGCAGCAGAGGCAGGGCAAGAAGAGCGAGAGGAGGCTCATGGCGGCCCAGCGCGTGCAGCAGGCCCCAGGCCCACAGGAGCAGGGGTCGTCGGCACAGTTGTCCTCGTCGTCGGAGGAGCAGTGGTAGAAGAGGCCCTTGACGCAGCAGAGGCAGGTCCCGTAGTCGAGGAGGCTGTCGGGAGAGCAGAGGCAGCGCTGATTGCACAACCAGCAGGAGGGCAGGCGGCGGGCCGAACTGCAGCGCACGCATTTGCAGCGGCCGCACTCCTCGCAGATGAGCATGTGGCCGCTCCCCGCGTGCAGGCCCGGGCCGGGCCCGGGGCCTTTCCCCGCCGGCCCCTTGAGGAGCCGGTCCTCGGCCTTCGGGTCCCCCCCGGGCTGGGGCTGCGTCCGGACCAAGGACTGGCCGGAGGGAGAGGGCGTCAGGCTGCCCAGGAGCCGCTGGTCCGAGGCCGTTGTGCTGCGGGACATGGAGCTGGCCGTGCTCCACTTGCTCAGGGGCAGCGCCGGGGCTTGCATCTGCTGGTGCTGGCTCAGGCTCCGCGGCAGGTCCCCCCTCCCGGACACCTGGGGCCACTCTGCCGCCTTGGGCCCCGGCTGGGACAGCGACGGGTGGGAGCGGGCCGCCTGGAAGGACGCAGCCGGACGCTCCACGTAGTCGTTGCTGGCACGGACCGAGCGGATCTGGTCCAGGGACCGGACCGGCTGGACATCGTCCGGTGCAGGGGGATCCATGTTCCACGCCCCGTCTGATGTTTAGGGGGTCCGGGAAGTTCGGAGGGGGTGGCGGTCGGACGGACGCTTGAGGTGGGCACGGAGAGAGGGGGGCCAGCCGTCACTCTGGCATCAGGGCACATCGGAAAAACCTGAGAGGAGAAGGAGGGAGAGAAGAGGGAGAGGAAGAGAGGAGAGAGGAATAGATAGAGGGCATTGAGAAAGAAGGAATAGAGAAATATAAAAAGGGAGTGAGATTGAGAGAGAAAGAGAGGGAGGGAGAGAGATTAAGAGAGAGAAATGGAGAAAGAGAGGGAGGGAGGAACAGAGGAAGAAAGAGAGAGAGAAAGGGATAGAAAGAAATATAAGTAGAAAGAAAGAGAACAGTGAGAACAGCTGGAGCACCTCACCCACCACCGGAGGAGGAAGAGAAGTCCCAACCACAGGCAACAGCATGGCGCAAACGGCACTGATGAGGCTGGCACCTGCAATCGGCATTCACCAACCTCCAGGACGGTTTTCCAGGCATAAGCACCAACCAAAACACTGAGACTCACTGCATGAACGAGGGCTGTTCCTCATGCAAGGGGGTGAAAATAAGAGAAATGGAAACCTAGGGAAGACTCTGCACACAGTAACCACTCAAGAAATAGGATTGAATGAATAAAGCACCTCGTGGTCACTCAGGGGAAGGAACAGAAGCTACCCCAGTCACGTAAAACTACAGCTGATACACCTGAGGGGTGATGGAATGGCAGGCATTGGGTCACTCGAAAGGGCCGCCGTCCCCCACCACGGCTTGACTAAATTACAGCAGGAAGAACTTGGGCTACCTCCAATGAATAATGATGATAGTGTGGTACTCGTTAAGCGATTACCGGTTGCCAGGCACTGTACTAAGTGCCAGGGTAGATATAGGGTAATCAGGCTGGACGAAGTCCCTGTTCTACATGGGGCTCAGTTACAGATGAGATAACCGAGGTACAAAGTGAAATAACTTGCCCAAGGTCACACAGCAGACAGCAGAGCTGGGATTAGAACCCAGGCCCTTCTGTCTCCTAGGCCTGCACTCTATCCACCAGGCTACCTTGCTTCTCTACCAACTTCCTGCTGAAGGTGATAGAGGTGGTAGGGTAGGGAAGAGTTATTCGGGTTGGAGATTGAACAATCTCCTTTCCTCTAGACTGTAAGCCCATTGTGTGCAGAAAACGTATCTCTTTACTGTTATACTGTACTCTCACAAGCACTTAGTATAGCATTCTGCACACAGTAAGTGAGTGCTCAATAACTATGATCGATTGAATGAATGAATGAAATTCCAGAGTATCTTTACAAAGAAGTCCGGGCTCCATGGGGGATGGCTCAGGGGCCTCTTTGTCTGGACTTGGATGCAGGGGCAGATTCTATGAGTCAATGATTTATGCTCCAACCATGGGCTCCAGTTGCTATGGCTCAGCTTCCACCTGCTTTTCCTCGAGCACACTAAAAGGTGGGTTTGGATGGATGGGATGGGATTTTCTGCAGTGGGAAGAGACCACACCTAGCGGAATGGCACGGGAAGGAAGGGACAGGGCTTTCCCAGAGAGGCGGAGGGGGCGGGGAGGGAGCATCGGCCTAACCCAAGCACATATTGCACAGTCTTGCTGACTGCCATGACTTTTCTAGGAAGCTTTGCTTTATAATAATAATAATAATAATAATAATAATAATAATAATAATAATAATATTGGTATTTGTTAAGCACTTACTATGTGCCAAGCACTGTTCTAAGCGCTGGGGGAGATACAAGGTGATCAGGTTGTCCCACGTGGGGGTCACAGTCTTCATCCCCATTTTACAGATGAGGGAACTGAGGCCCAGAGAAGTGAAGTGACTTGCCCCAAGTCACTCAGCTGACATGTGGCGGAGTCAGGATCAGAAACCATGACCTCTGACTCCCAAGCCCGTGCTCTTTCCACTGAGCCACGCTGCTTTCTGAATGGCAATGAAGCCCTGGAACCAAACTTTGGCCCCGATCCAGGAGGCACTGCCTTCCGGAGGCCTTATACACGGAAATGACGTCAAATCTCACGCTGCTCTTGAGCCTCCATAGGTGGAAGAAATATTCTGGGGGAGATCCACGGGGAAGGGAGAGCTGCCAGCTGGCTCACCTTCAGATCTAATGCTCTCAAGAAGACAGCACTTCAGTGCAGGGATTGCAAAATGCTGAGGGTACAGCACCAGTGTGGCGGCGGGGGAAATAGGAACTGAACTGGATTTTTCTTCCCATCTGGAAGGGACTCAGTGTGCAACACAGAAGGAAGAAAGAATCCAAAATGGATCCTTTTTTCCACCCCCCCAACAGGATTCTGTCAGCACTAGGCTGAAATGAATTAAACAGCCAGACTCCGAGTTGCAAAGTTATTTGTGTCGTGTCTTGTGCTGAAAACCATCCCAATTGGGCACTGCAAATCGTTTGAAACCCTGACCTTTGGTGACACCTGGTATCATCATCTGTTGACTATTCACCTAAAGCTTTCCGGAAAGAGTTTTTTTGGTTGTTATTTTCAGGTTACAGGTAAGCAGGAACTGAGTAGGGCTTTCCTCATTCCTCAGGCCCCATCCTATAAAATAAGTCTCATGAAATACCAAGCCTTTAGTTCCACAGTAAACAGAGCCTTCAAGTCAGTGTGATAATAATCCGAAGAACATTTCCAGCAGATGGTCATGGAAAAAGAGTCTGGCCCCCAGTAAAGAAAACAGGTAGGAGATGGATTGTCATTAGCTGAGCTGACCTGGAAAGATTAAGAATGAACACAGCTGGCTTTGATCTCTAAAGTATGATCTGTTTTATTTCCCTTTGGAAAAGAACTGCCTTGCCAGCTTTCTTCTTCTGGGAGCTTCCTGGCTCTGAAGGGCTACTCAGTCTACAGAGGCAAGCGGTCAATGTGGTGTTTGTGTGGTGATCCCATAATCGGGGGCTAGCTGGACAATGGAAGGATGGCACTGTGGAAACTGATCCCCCTCCAAAGGGCAATTATAATAATAGTAACGATAATAATAACGATAATGACTGTGGTATTGTTAAGTGATTACTCAGTCACTGGACTGAGTGCTGGGATGGGAACATGCAAATCAGGTTGGACACAGGCCCTGTTCCACCTGAGGCTCACAGTCTTAATGCCCATTTTCCAGATGAGGTAATGGAGGCCCAGAGAAGTGAAGTGACTTGCCCAAGGTCATCAGCAGACATGTGGAGGAGCCAGAATTAGAACACAGTTCCTTCTGGCTCTCAGGCCCATGCTCTATCCACTGGGCCACGCTACTTCATAAATTACCCAGCACGTGGGCACTAGGATCCAGAAAATTCTAGCCTGAATAAAAGAATGGATTTGAAACCCATCAGATTCCAGGGCTCCTCAAAATAGACCAATTAGTCACACCAACTGGATGTCACGGATGGTTTGAATGAGTAAGAGAACTGGGCTCGCTGAATGTAAATGATCGGCTGAATGGGTGAGGAAGGGGATGGTTCCATCTGATGCGCATGGCCGTCTAGTAAAACTGACACAAGGATGGGAGAGCAGCAGCGGAGGCGTGGTGGTAACGGACCCAGGTAGGATGGGAGATGAGGAAGTTGAGTTAGAGGAGCAGGATGAGAAAATGAGTAGTCAGGCAGGCACTTGAGAGAGAATGCAGCATTATATGGGGTAGGAGAGGCTCTTAGGCTCTGCCACTAGCATGGACGACTTATAGTGTTCGGCCAAGTCGAAGGAGGTGGCAGGGAGGGGGAGAGTGGGGGTGATGGAGAACAGCCAGTCAGAGGTAATGTACAGTTTGTATTCCTGTGTGATACCAAGGTGAGACACCTGTCAAACCAAAGCGTAAGGGCATGAGGATGCAGGGAGTTGTTGACTACAGGCAAGCTCGGGTCACGTGTTCTACTCCCGGCTCCGCCCCTTGTCTGCTGTGTGACGTTGGGCAAGCTCACTTCACTTCTCTGGGTTTCAGTTACCTCATCTGTAAAATGGGGATTGAGACCTTGAGCCCCACGTGGGACAGAGACTGTGTCCAACCCAATATGCTTGTATCCACCCCAGCGCTTAGTACAGTGCCTGGCCCATAGTAAGCACTTATCCAATTGGGAAGCAGCATGGCCTAGTGGCAAGAGCACGGGCTTGAGAGTCAGAGGTCATGGGTTCTAATCCCGGCTCCACCACTTATCTGCTGTGTGACCTTGGGCAAGTCACTTAACTTCTCTGTGCCTCAGTTACCTCAACTGTAAAATGGGTATCAAGAGTGGGAACCTCATGTATGACGGACTGTGTCCAACCTGATTTACCTTGTATCTACCCCGGTGATTAGAACAGTGCTTGACCCATAGCAAGTGCTAACAAATACCATAATTATTGTTATTATTATGAATATCATTATCATTATTATTATTATAACTCTGTTATCCAGGTGGGAACCTGCCTTGGGGATTGGTAAGCAGGGGCAGAACCTGGGACTTGAAGGACCCCGAACCCCAGGGGTCGTTGGGAACCCCAAACCAAATTTGGGAGCCCAAAGGATTCTGGATTCAGATAGTATTTAAAAGCCTAGATAGCACTAGAAGTCAAGGAGCTGGAATGAAAAGCCCACAGGCTTCAGGGGCCCAGCCAAGACAGAACACTCGCTGAAGAGAGACTACCCGCTGAAGGTATCGAAAGGTCCCCTGAGAAAAGTCTAGATCCCAAGGGGATAAAATCTGGAGCTAAAGGGCCACAGGACTCAATGCATTTGGAGATTCTGCAGAAGAGAAGGCCTGCCAATCAATCAATCAATTGTATTTATTACACATTTAGTGCAGAGCACCGTTCTAAGCGCTGGGTAACAGAGTTGGTAGACATGTTCCCTGCCCGCAAAGAACTTATCGTCTAGTTATACCCTCTAGTTGTTCTTGCCCTCTGAGCTGGATTTCCAGAACTCGGGATTGAGCCGAGATTAGTTGGATTAAATCCCAAGGGTTAGCCCACGAAAGAGAGTGTTTGAGTGTTTGTTCCTTCTCTGGAGATCTGTAAACGTAGGAGCCCATCTGGGTTCCAAAGGCAGGAGGATGGCCTTAAGCCTCTCTCCAACCAGCCCTACCGTTCTGGGGAGGATGTGAATTAGGGTGGATCCTAGGACCCAGCAGGGAGGAAAAAGGTAACGAGGTAGGCACTAGGACCTAGGAAGGATCACAGGGCCGAACGGGATAAAAAAGGATTGAATGACAATAAATTGTTTGCCATTCCGGACGTGCTGAATCCTATCCGGCCGGCAGGATGGACTGAAATAGATATTGCAGGGAAAGGTACAGCGGGGTGTGTGGGGGGGGGGGGGGGAGAAGTCAAGGGATGAATAGGCAGGAGACTGGTGGCAGCAGGTAGACCAGAGGAAAAACTACTACAGTATGTTTCTGCTCCAGAAAACAATCCAATACAGAAGCATTCATTCCAAGCAGGAGTAGCCAGAAGGCTGACCAGGACAAGGGTCAGTTTCGTCCCTTTTGAAATAATGGGCACAGTCTCTACATTAATTGGAACGAGAGGTAGTTTTAGTTGGATTATTCAAAATTCTCTATCGATTAGTGGGGATCCTCGGGGGATTTCTGTGATGTGTGTGTTTCAGGACTATTCTAGTATCTCTGCAGCAGTAAGTGACGAGATAGTTAACGCTGCTTCTGGAAACCAGTCTGGTTTGAACCCCTCTGACCAGAACCTGATTAACTTTCTAAACATTTTTCCTTTGACCCTGAAATTTGTCACATCCCAGCTCAATCTGAAAAGAATGTTGCTTTTTCCCCTTTGTCATTTTTAGGGAGTTGCAGCCAAACCCATTCAAGGAGTTTGGGTTTTTTGTGAATGGGGGAAAATACTCTTTTCCCCTGGAACCTAAACCAGCCGTGTTTGCTCTGTATTATTGAGACCAAAGTTGCCAAGTTTCCCATTCAAAGCCCTTCAGAACTCACACCTTCAATTTTGGAGATGAATTCCCTCTTTACATAAGATGTGAGTGTCTCATGAATAAAGAAGAAGGGGAAAAGCCACCCCACTCTTTCGCATACTTCCTTGCTTCCTGGGCTGTTTGCACCTTAAAAGAGCAGATTCTGGGAGGGGGCTTTTTCTTATTTCTCTGAACTGTTGTTTCCTCCCTGGACAGCTTCAGAAAAACAAATCAACCACAATTGCATCCCAGCTATGGCTTTAAATAATTTCCCGGGTCTGATCCTGTCACTTCCCTTTTCTCAAGCATTCACATCACTCTCCTTTAATTCCCCTACTCGCAAATACCAAATTGTGTATATTTTATGGCATTAACCCCTGTTCGGCCGCTCTGACTCATTCCTACCACACAAATGTCATTGAAGCGGCTGGCTCAGATGCTACTTTAACTCTTGCCGACTTGTACTTCCGAAGCGCTTAGTACAGTGCTCTGCACACAGTAAGCGCTCAATAAATGCGATTGATTGATTGATTGATTGATTAACTAATAAGACACTTCCAGATAGTGATACATTACCTCGCTCTTATTTTTTTTAAGGCTCCTGCCAGCTCATTTGAGACTCAACTGCCCCATCTTTTCAGGCTGGGAAACCAAGGAGGTTTTAAGACCTTGAGTTAATCGAGATATATTAAGTCTATGTGATGAGGGACCCAGGACGAGATTGTAAAACCAAATGAATTACAGATGCATCTAATCCCCGGGAACATGCAGAGCAACTGGTCACTTATTTCAGGGGATTTTCACTTCTCCCTCTCCTGCCTGCCTCTCCCTCCCCTCCACAACCCCCGCCCCCCCACCATGACCGCCCCCTTTCCTTTTGTGCTGTGGGCCGTTGATTCCATTTCTCTGTTCCAAAATCCCATTCCTCTAACCAAGTGTTTCTTTTCTTCCCTCCTCTGGACCCTGCCCACTATGCATCCCCTTTGCCCTGGGTATCTACCTCCAAATCCAAGTAATCACAAGTAATCACTTACATAGCCACACCATGTTCCACAGCCACAAAACAGCTCCATCCCATCTACTCCCCCCAAAAAACCCATCCCAAGTCAACCTCTGAGCTTATATAATAATATCAACCACGGCTTCCACCCAGCTTTTCTAACTAGAAGCTCCAGAGTCTCACTTTTGCCTGCCGAGCTTGGCTTGAAACATGCAGAGGTTACTTACAATCAGCTAGAAAGGAGTGAGCAAGTGAGCAAGCCTGGGGCCTCATAGGGTCCCTATGTAATTTCTGTTGAGGATCTCCTTTACAGTTTCTCCCTCTTCTTTAAATATGTACATATCATATGCATACCTATACATATTCATATGGATACACAGTCAAGCAGAGACAGGGATATTTTTAAATGTCTGTTGGGTTTGATAGGGCCGGGGGGGTTACGCCGTGTCAGCTTGCGCCACTTCGTCCCATGGCGGGGTGATGTGATGAAATCTGGGCGATGCAATAAAAAGACCTGTGACTCAATGGCAGACTTTCTCCCTCCATTCTCCCTGCGCTGGTGAAATTCCCAGCTGGGCAGCCCAAACTGCCCCATCTCTGGTTCTGGCTTTCCCATTGCCCTTTAGAGTCATTTTCCCAAATCAGTTTTTCTGACCTATGTTTTGCATTGGGTTTTTTTTCGGGGGGGGTGGGGGGCGGTGAGTTGAAATCCTGATTATGGGGAGGGGTGCACTTAAGCCTCACCTAAGCCCAAGATGCATTTAAAGGTCAACAGAAGGGAAATGATTTCAGCTTTGGGCTTCAAGAGGGTTATTTTCAAGGGCTATGTTTCTAGCTGTCAATAACAAATCTAGAGAGTTTGACTAGGCCAGGGATGGGGAGGGATTTTTTTTTTTTTAGTTTTCTGTTCCTTTGGCATTGTCACATTCAGTAGGTTTTCACTCCATTCAACCAGGTCTTTAACATTACCAGCCCCCTCCCCAACCAACGCACACAGAGAGCAGAGTGCAGCACAATGTGTAGCTAACACACGTACATCAATACGCTGCATATGGAGAGTGTTGAAGGCAACATGCGTTAGTCTTTATAAAGCTAATTCCTCACACTTACCTCGATGAGCGTGGAGATCCATGTTGCTGAGAGCCGTGGAACTAATCTCCCAGCCGGATACAGGAACCTCTTCTTTCCTTGATTCTCCCTCTCTGTCTCTCCAGCTCTTTTCAGAAAGTCTGAATGAACACTCCTCCTCGGGCTGGGGAACCAGATAGAGACAGCTCTGTCTCGTTCTCTCTGACACAGCAGAGAAAATGAAAAAAAAAAAAAAAGCAAGAAACGTACTGGCAGATACTCTGTATAGGTTTTACATACAGATATAAATCAAGATGCACATATTCCCCAAAGAAACCCAGGAAATGCAAGTCCTGTTTTTTCTCCTCCTCCTCCTTTTCCTCCTCCTCCTCCTCCTCCTCCGATCTGACAGATGAACAGAAGCAGGAACTGCAGTTGTAGGATTCAGTAAATCTCGGCGCAGCAATAGATGCTGCTTGTGTCTGATTCTATAACTCTAGACTCAGTATGTGTGGATATAATCTAAAACGATGGAAAGGGAGGGAGGGAGAGAGAGAGAGAGAAAGAGAGAGAGGAGTGGATATGGTTGCAGTGTATTCAGTAGAGCAGGCTCGCTGTTTTGTGAATGTAGATGATTTCTGGAGGTCTTGTGAATGGGTTAGAGGGGAGGATGGGAGGGGAGGGATTTATTGCTCCTTGTTACAATTTCTTTCTCTCTCTCTCTCTCTCTCCCTCTCTCTCTCTCTGTCTCTCTCTCTCTCTCGCTCTCTCCCCTCTCTCCCTCTCTCTGTGTCGTTTGCCTTCCCGGAGCTGGAGCTCTTAATGCTTGGCTAAGTGGCGTCATCCAGTTGAAACGGAATCGGCCCATTAGAACTCCCCATAGAGATCTCTGTATCCGGTCCCTGGGTAATGACTGCTACAGAATTAAAAAAGAGAAAATGGGGAGGGGGGGAGGCGTGGAGTGGGGAACAACAATTTTAAGGAGGACCCATTTGAATATTTTTGTCCGGATGTCACTGCTTCTGAGCCCCCGTTTCTAAAAGATGATAGAAACTTCAGTCTGATAAAGAGGTGAACATTCTTCTCTGCTTCTGTTCCTTTCCTCGCCGCCAGCAGATGCCTCCAACCCGCACTACCGCCAACGCGTTAACCTAGGCTCTCTTCTCCTTCGCCCCTTTCCCCTCCCCCTGTAGATTTTCAGCAGTGGCTGCCTCAGACTCCTCACCCTCAGAGCTGCTGGGGGAGCCCAAAAGGAAAAAAACCCACTGAGGGAATCCATCAGTTGAAGTCTCATCATTAAAGATGATCATCTTGTCCTCTGGGCCTCAGTTCTCCCCTAGGCACGTTCGGCCGGATTTTCCACCTTGATACCAGAAGGAAAGGAGCCTGGATCGCTGCTTTGGGGATCCATAATAATGATAATAACGGTATTTGTGTAGCATCTACTATGTGTCAAGCACTGTTCTAAGTAAGGGGTAGATACAAGCTAATCAGGTTGGACACAGTCCACATCCCACATGGGGCTCTTGGTCTTAATCCCCATTTTTCAGATGAGGTGACTGAGGCACGAAGTGAATTGACTTGCCCAAGGTCACACAGCAGGTAAGTGGCAGAGCTGAGATTAGAAGCCAGGTCCTTCTGACTCCTAGGCCTGTGCTCTATCCACTAAGCCTCTCTCGTGGGGATGGGAGGGCGTGCTCTCCCCTTTCTGAGGGGGCTGCATGCTAAAAATACATCAATCAGTTCTACTTCTGCCTCCTCTACTGAGGCACTGTTTGACTTTGGACAAGAACACTGACCCTCTCTGGGCCTCGGTTTCCCCATATATCAAATAAGGATGATAATCTCTGTCCCCCTATCCATTTCAAAGAGGGCAGGTGGGTCATAAGATTAAACATTAGGGTAAGCAAAGGCATGGAGAGGAAGGAAGTCTTTTTTTTGCTAATGATGAAACTACATTCAGCACATTGCCATTTTTAATCCAGAGCCCCCTTTTCCAAAATAAATTCCTGGGTTTGCAATCACTCGGTGGTCTTCTCCTTTGACTAACCCAGCTCAGATGTTCCCCTCCCCTCAGGGTCTGGGAGCCAGAAGGCCATGGGTTCTAATCCCAACTCTGCCTCTTGTCTGCTGTGTGACCTTCCACAAGTCCCTTCACTTCTCATTGCCTCAGTTACCTCATCTGTAAAACGGGGATAAAGACTGTGAGCCCCAGGTGGGACAGGAACCGTATCCAACCCAGTTTGCTTGTATACCCCCCATGCTTAGTACAGTGCCTGGCACATTCATTCATTCATTCAATCGTATTTATTGAGTGCTTACTGTGTGCAAAACTCCATACTAAGCGCTTGGGAAGTGCAAGTTGGCAACATATAGAGACGGCCCCTACCCAATAGTGGGCTCACAGTCTAGAAGGGGGAGACAGAGAACAAAACAAAACATATTAACAAAATAAAATAAATAGAATAAATATGGACATATTTAAATATGCAATATTATATATTATATGTAATATGTATGTAGTAATGCTTAACAAATACCATTATTAATTATATGAATTCAAGGAGTCCCACCTGTTCACAGTATCCCAGGTGGGCAACAAAAGACCCCCCCCTCCCGCAGGATGTGCCTGAACCCAGCGTGCCACTGTGAATGAGAATCAATACAGCTGAATTCCCAGGTTTCTTCCAGAGGTGAGGGTTCGGTGATGTGAAACGTACCCAGCTTTCTTGGCCCCAGAGCTCCAGAAGAGGCAGAGGTCAAAGCGAACACACTTTCCTAAGGGGGACCAGGGAGACTGGTGACCGGAATGCCACTGATTCGGAAGTGGAAAATCCCAGTTCCCCCTTTAAGGTGGGCTGGGATGCCAGGGTCTTGGGAAGGGTGCCCTGTGCTCTCTAATTCCAGCCTTCCCCACTTCTCCAAAAATAGGCAGTCTGCCATCTACTGGAGAGCAGACTGGGGCCCAGAAGATTTATTCTAGTGACCTAGAAGTGAATAATAATAATAACAATAATAATGTTGGTATTTGTTAAGCGCTTACTATGTGCAAAGCACTGTTCTAAGCGCTGGGGTAGATACAAGGTAATCAGGTTGTCCCACACGGGACTCACAGTCTTCATCCCCATTTTACAGATGAGGGAACTGAGGCCCAGAGAAGTTAAGTGACGTGCCCAAAGTCGCACCGCTGACAAGTGGCAGAACTGGGATTTGAACCCACGACCTCTGACTCCAAAGCCCGTGCTGTTTCTACTGAGCCACGCCGTTCATTAGTGTCTCTCTCTCTTTCACCACATACCACCAGCTCCTCAGTATACCTTTTAGTGAGGAGTCCGATGGCTGCTTTGCCTCAGAACAGGTCTTTCCCCATCACCGAATCTTTGATCTAGGGACACCTTGAGAGGTCATCCCCTAGATTCAGGCAGAAATCTATTCTTTATTTTACATTACAAACGTCGACCATTTAAAACCAGCTCATAATACGGTATTGGCATTTTTTAATGTCCCACTCTTGACAGTTAATTTAGAGCAGCAGTGTGGCTCAGTAGGAAAGAGCCCAGGCTTTGGAGTCAGAGGTCAGGGGTTCAAATCCCAGCTCTGTCAATTGTCAGCCGTGTGACTTTGGGCAAGTCACTTAACTTCTCTGGGCCTCAGTTACCTCATCTGTAAAATGGGGATTAAGACTGTGAGCCCCACCCGGGACAACCTGATCACCTTGTAACCTCCCCAGCGCTTAGAACAGTGCTTTGTGCTTAATAAGTGCCATTATTATTATTATTATTATTATTTTAAATATTTATAATTACAGTGCTATTCCCTCCATCGAAGATATGCACAGAAGCCCATCTAAATCTTTCCACTCAGAGGAGATTCCACTATATTTTCACATACGTTCAGAGAAAGGGATCCCCATAGAACCCTTCATTCAACCCTACCTTTCTCCCTGTCTGGAAGGGAGTTTGGGGGGTTTTTTTTGGTAATCTAAATACATCCACTGTGCACCAGTTTAAACCCATTTTCTTCTTGCTCCTGTTGAAAAACAGCTGGTTGCAGTTCACTCCCTCTTCGCCGCCGCAGCCGGGAAGTATTTCCCATTTCTGCCCAACCAGAAAAGCCTCCCCCTTCCAGGAAAAAAAAAATAGATCAGTGATCCTGTGAGATCCTGCCAATGCCCACTCTGCTCCTCACCAGGGAGAGCTTCATGGGTGCATACAATGAGACTCTGACCTGTGGCTATCACTGTCCAGCACTGACACCATAGAAAGAGAGCACTGAGAAGCAGAGAGGCTCAGTGGAAAGAACATAGGCTTTGGAGTCAGAGGGCATGGATTCAAATCCCGGCTCCGCCAATTTTCAGCTGTGTGACTTTGGGCAAGTCACTTAACTTCTCTGTGCCTCAGTTCCCTCATCTGTAAAATGGGGATTAAGACTGTGAGCCTCCCCAGCGCTTAGAATAGTGCTTTGCACAAAGTAAGCGCTTAATTAATGCCATTAAAAAAAAGTGAGAGCAATGCCAGGAAAATACGGATAAAAATCGAACAGACTTTCAAAACCGTGAATGCTCATTTCTTTTCAAGAGAAACTGGAGAACAAGGCAAGGGGCAAAAATTGCAGCTGATGAGGGAGCCACACAGGAAAGAGGATCGGTTGTGAGAAGGAGGGAAACTCAGGAGATGTAAACCAAGGGAGAAAGTTATTTTTCTTTTAAGTCGGTGTGATATTAAAGACAAATAAGCTGCTTCCGAAAGATGACATAAGTAGGTAAACTCCCACCTTGGAGTTGTGGTGTTGCAGAATTCTCTCTTGTGGCATATCGTGACACCAGTACCTCATTGCTGACAGGACAGCCATTGAATGTATGCTGAGAAAAGCATCATTCCTCATGTTCTGTTATATTGTACTCTCCCAAACGCTTAGCCCAGTGCTCTGCACATAGTAAGAGCTCAATAATTCTATTTATTTAGACTGATGCCTGTTTACTTGTTTTGATGTCTGTCTCCCACCTTCTAGACTGTAAGCCCAGTGTGGACAGGGATTGTCTCTATTGCTGAATCGTACTTTCCAAGTACTTAGTATAGTGCTCTGCACACAGTAAGCACTCAGTAAATGCGATTGAATGAATGAATGGATGAAATACGATTGATGGATTGATGTTCCAGGGAGGGAAGAGAGGATAGATGGGGATATGGGCAAGAGAGCAGTCACCTAAGGAACCAAAGGCCATTCTTTCAGGAAGCCGAATTTAGGAAATATCAAGAGGGAAAAATTTAGGAAAAATTAACATGGGATTGAGTCATCAAACACAGTTCAGGGGTGATGCTTGTTTACTGTTTTCTATATAACCTCAACCAGATGGTGAAACTGAGGTGATTAATTTCCGCTTTTGGCTTTCCTGCAAGGGGATCTTTTAGGAATTAAAAATGGATGTCTTCCGAGAATCTGAAATATTATGAAAATATTGATGATATGGGATTTTGTAGAACACTTCCCCTTCCCCCCAACCCCTGTAAACACACTCACATTCTCAGCAAACTGTGTGCCCAGTCTGCATGATAAATGTTTAGTGTTTTCATCCTTTTTGTCAAGCCCTCAGACTAGTGCAGGATCAGGCTGGAGCGAGGCAGGCTTTCAAGCCTACTTGTCCATCTCCTAGCCTGATCATGCCATATTCCGCCTTTGCAAAGAGTCTGCTAATTAGCCACAGTGATTCAGTCCGGAAGCACTGAGGATCAGTCAGGGCTCCTTGGAGGTGAGGAGAGATACTCTAACCTCAAAAAAGAAGGTGAGCTGTATCGTTCCTGCTCCTTTTTCTTGCTTTCAACCTCTGGTTTTGGGAAGAGGATTTCTAGGGTAGGCTTAACCTGAGTGGAATGTGTAGAGGGGAGTCATGTCTCCACATGGAGCCACGACTCATTTCCGAGGAGTGATGACTAGGGGAAAGAACTTTTCCTTTGGTACTTAAAAGGAGCCTGTCAAGGTAGTTTGAAAGCAGCCAGCTCCTGCTGATTTGTGGCTTCAACCTCAGCTTTCTTGGAGTAGTGGACAGGATGGGACGGGGGCAGAGGAACGGAAGGTATTTAAGGAAATGAGCTGGGTCAGATGGCCAGGGTCCACCAGATGGAGAAGACTCTGAGCACAGAGACAGCAGGTGCCTGATGCATATTCCTAATAATAATAGTAATAATAATTGTGATGTTTGTTTAGTCCTTACTTTCAGTGTTTAGAACAATGCTTGGCACATAGTAAGCTCTTAACAAATGCCATCATTATTATTATCATCTGTGCCAGGCACCGTACTAAGTGCTGGGGTAGATACAAGGAAATCAGCTTGGACATAGTCCCTGCCCCACGCCATAATAATAATTAAAATTATGGCATTTGTTAAGCACTCACTATGTGCCCAGCACTGTTCTAAGCACTGGGATAGATACAAGGTAAGCACGTTTTCCCACGTGGGGCTCACAGCCTTAATTCCCATTTGATAGATGAGGTATCTGAGGCACAAAGAAGTGAGGTGATTTGCCCAAGGTCACACAGCAGACAAGTGGTGGAGGTGGGATTAGAACCCAGGTCCTTTTGCTTTCCAGGCTCACGCTCTATGCACTAGACCATGCTGCTTCCGGAGGAGTGAGCAGGAAGGGACAGGGGGAGAGGAGCGAAGGGTATTTGATGAAATGATTTGGACTGGGGCAGGTCGGCAGGGACTGCCAGATGGGGAAGTCTTTGAGCACAGAGATAGCAGGTGCCTGGTGTGTATTCTTCACTCTTACCCCAAGGTGAGATTAGGGTGAGATTAGGCCACAGCATGGCCTAGTGGATAAAGCATGAGCCTGTGATTCAGAGGACCTGGGCTCTAATCCCAGCTCTGCTGTGTGCTGTGTGACCTTGGACAAAATCACTGCACTTAACTGTGCCTCAGTTTCTTCAACTGCAAAATGGAGGTTCAATATCTGGTCTCCCTCCTACTTAGACTGTGAGCCCCGTGTGGGACAGGGACTGAATCCAGTATGATTAAACTGTATCTGCCTAGCTCTAAGAACAGTACTTGACACATAGTAAGCACTTAACATATACCATAAAAAAGAGGGCACATGAGAGAATGAGTAGGGCAATGTGATCAGCGTTTAGAACAGTGCTTGGCACACAGTAAGCACTTAGCAAATAATAATCATTATTATTGTGTGTTTGTGCCTATATCTACAGCTACTCTCCCCACACCCTAACTGAATCTTGCTGTGAGATTCCTCTGCTCTGGCCATCCATAGAACCTAGCCTAGGCAAAAACTCCTCACTGTTGGCTTCAAAGCTCTCCATCACCTTGCCCCCTCCCACCTCACCTTCCTTCTCTCCTTCTACAGCCCAGCCCACCCACTCCACTCCTCTGCTACTAACCTCCTCGGTGTACCTCGTTCTCGACTGTCCCACCATCGACCCCTGGCCCACATCCAACCTCTGGCTTGGAATGCCCTCCCTCCTCATATCCACCAAACTAGCACACTCCCCCACTTCAAAGCCCTACTGAAAGCTCACCTCCTCCAGGAGGCCTTCCCAGACTAAATCCCCATTTTTCTCTGATCCTCCTCCCCTCCCAATCACCCGACTCCCTCCCTCTGCTCTATTCCAAGACTGAACTCCTTATCTTCCCTCCCAAACCCTGCCCTCTCCCTGACTTTCCCATCACTGTTGACAGCACTCCCATCCTTCCCGTCTCACAAGCCCACAACCTTGGTGTCATCCTCGACTCTGCTCTCTCATTCACTCCTCACATCCAATCCATCACCAAAACCTGCCAGTCTCACCTCCGCAACATCGCCAGGATCCACCCTTTCCTCTCCATCCGAACTGCTACCCTGCTGGTTCAATCTCTCATCCTATCCCGACTGGATTACTGCATCAGCCTCCTCTCTGATCTCCCATCCTCCTGTCCCTCCCCACTTCAATCTATACTTCAAGCTGCTGTACAAATCATCTCTGTGCAGAAACGCTCTGGGCATGTTACTCCCCTCCTCAAAAATCTCCAGTGGCTACCAATCAACCTGTGCATCAGGCAAAAACTCCTCACCCTTGGCTTCGAGGCTGTCCATCACCTCGCCCCCTCCTACCTCACCTCCCTTCTTTCCTTCTACAGCTCAGCCCACACCCTCCGCTCCTCTGCAACTAACCTCCTCACTGTGCCTCGTTCTCGCCTGTCCCGCTGTCAACCCCCGGCCCACATTCTCCCCCTGACCTGCAGTGCCCTCCCTCCGCACATCTGCCAAGCTAGCTCTCTTCCTCCCTTCAAAGCCCTTCTGAGAGCTCACTTCCTCCAGGAGGCCTTCCCAGACTGAGCTCCCTCCTTCGTCTCCCCCTCCTCCCCCTCCCCATCCCCCACACCTTACCTCCTTCCCCTCTCCACAACACCTGTATATATGTATATATGTTTGTGCATATTTATTACTCTATTTATTTATTTATTTAACTTGTACATATTTATTCCATTTATTTTGTTTTGTTAATATGTTTTGTTTTGTTCTCTGTCTCTTCTTTCTAGACTGTGAGCCCACTGTTGGGTAGGGACCGCCTCTTTATGTTGCCAACTTGTACTTCCCAAGTGCTTAGTACAGTGCTCTGCACACAGTAAGTGCTCAATAAATACGATTGAATGAATGAATGAATGAATGAATAGTCCCTTCCCTGCCCCAAAGCACTTGTGTATATATGTACATATTTCTTATTCTATTTATTTTATTAATGATGTATATATATATAATTCTATTTATTTATACTGATGCTATTGATGCCTGCTTACTTGTTTTGATGTCTGTCTCCTCCCTTTTGACTGTGAGCCCGTTGTTGGGTAGGGGATTGTCTCTATTGCTGAATTGTACTTTCCAAGTGCTTAGTACAATGCTCGGCACACTATAAGTGCTCAATAAATATGATTGAATGAATGAATGACTATATTGGAACCAAACTTCTATAAGGTAGTAGCAGTAATAATCACAATAGTATTTGTTAAGCGCTTAACAATGCCAGGCACTGCTCTAAGCACAGGGGTAGATACAAGGTCATCAGGTGGAACCCAGTCCCTGTACCACATGGGGTTCACAGTCTTAATCACTATTTGATAGTTGAGGTAACTGAGGCACAGAGAAGTGAAGTGACTTGCCCAAGGTCACACAGCAGACAAGTGGTGGAGCTGGGATTAGAACCCAGATCCTTCTTACTCCCAGGCCCGGGCTTTATCCGCTAGGCCATGTTGCTTCCCCAGGTAAGAGTTGGAGGGTCCCCCATTCCAACATTTTCACCTTTACTTGATTCCCTAGACCTTTTGACATGTGGCCCTTTGGCTCACCTATTACCTGGGAAAATGCTTTCCCCTTTGATTCCCCCCACTGAGAACCACCTATAATTATCACTGGTCATCCCAGGTTCCTCCAGATTCAGTGAATCATACGGGTGGAAGGAACCTTGGAGATCAGCAAATTTGCCCCTGGATCTCCTCGATGCTCTAGAACTCTGAAAATAATCTCCGAGATGGGATCTCCTTTAACTCAATTTAGCTTTAAAAGACTATCTCAACAATGAGCACTCCTGACTCAACACTAACATTAACTAAATGCTTACAATGTGCCAAGCACTGTATGAAGTACTGAGGTAATTTCTTAAAACTCCTTTAAGGCCCAGCCTCTGCCCACAGGGTACTTACAGTCTAAACGGGGAAGGGCAGGTAATAGGTGAAAGGTCAACAGGTCAAAAACATATGCTAGAAAAGTGCGGAAATTAAGCGCTGCTTGGTGAAAGCAGTCCTCAAGTCTGTTGTCACTGTACACAGAACAGTCCTCTTCCTCATCATCATCGATGGCATTTATGAGTGCTTACTATATGCAGACCACTGTACTAAGTTCTTGAGAGAGCACAGTACAACCGAGTTGGTAGACACTTTCCCCGATGAGAAACTTCCCCACGGTTCCATGATTCCAAGCCTGCTGCCCTTCCTCCTCTCCTTGTCTTATCCAATGCTGTCGACTCACCTCCGATCCATGGCGATTCCATGGACACATCTCTCCCAGAATGACCCACTCTTCATCTGCAATCGTTCTGGTAGTGTATCCACAGAGTTTTCTTGGTAAAAATCCAGAAGTGATTTACCGTTGCCACCTTCCACACTGTAAACTCGAGTCTCCACCCTCGACTCTCTCCCATGTTACTGCTGTCCAGCACGGGTGAGTTTTGACTTGTAGCAGATTGCCTTCCACTCACTATCCACTGTCCAAGCTAGAAATGGAATGGGTAGGCCTCTATTTGACTCTGTCTCCCATAGTCAAGACTGGTAGAATAGTGGAAACTCTCCAGATGCAATACTACAAGGGGTCCCTCTGTTCCTTAATAATAGTAATAGCAGTATTTGTTAATTTCTTACTATGTGCCAGACGCTGCACTAAGTACTGGGATAAATACAGGATAATCAGATTGGACACAGTCCCTGTCCCAAAATGTGGGGTTCACAGTCTTCATCCCCATTCACTGAGGCACAGAGAAGTGAAGTGACTTGCCCTAGATCACACAGAAGATAAGTGGTGGTGCCAGGATTAGAACCCAGGTCCTTCTGACTCCCACGCCCGAGATCATTCCACTAGGCCACACTGTTTCTCAAAAGGGCAGGCCTTCTTCAATGCCGCTTGAAATAGGGGAGAGAAAGGAGGTTGCCCAGGGCTCAGTTGCAATGCAGGGAGGTCAGACCCCCCTGTTCATTTTGAATCTGATGAGGTGATAGACTGGAATGTGACTTTTGAACCGGGTGTTCCTGAAATGTGGAGAGAACCGAAGAGGGATACAAGGAGAGTAGAGCAATCTTTTTTTTGTATAACTCTGTCAGTGCTCTTCAAGTGTTTTCTCACAGTGCGGTGGTACTACTTTTGGTTCCCCCACAGACAACCTTAAGCAAGGCACGTAACTTCTCTGGGCCTCGGTTTCTCTGTCTATAAAATGAGGGAGAGGGGTTTTGAGGGGAAATGAGATCATAGATGTAACAGCACTGGGAGGAGTTTGAGGTGGCTTGGAAATCTAAGGGATTGTTATTCCATGGTATTTCTGAACTCGGTCCACTGTGTTGCTGCTCATTTTTTTATGGCATTTGTTCAGCACTTTCAATATGCCAGGCACCATACTAAACTCTAGGGTACATACAAGCTAATCAGGTTGGACCCAATCCCTGTCCTACATAGGGCTCAGTCTTAATCCCCATTTTACAGATGAGGTGACTGAGGCACAGAGGAGTTAAGTGACTTGGCCAAGGTAACGCAGCAGACAAGTGGCAGAGCTGGGATTAGAACCCTGCTCCTTCTGACTCCCACTCCCATTCTCTATCCACTGGCCATGCTGCTTCTCATTTGTATCTGTTAGCATTGCTGGCAGCTCTCTACATTGCTATTTCAATTCTAGCCAGACCAGCGTGATTTCTCAACCCTGTTTAGAGGGATCCCTTCTAGAAAGCAAAAAGGAGTTGTGTCTCTAAGGCCTAGCCTATTTCCCCTGGTTGCCACCAAGAAGCTAAAGAGCCAAAGCCTTCCGTGGCCAGACTAGGCCTGGAGCTGAGACCATCAAAGCCTTTCAGGTAGGAAATCATCATCATCAATCGTATTTATTGAGCGCTTACTGTGTGCAGAGCACTGTACTAAGCGCTTGGGAAGTACAAGTTGGCAACATATAGAGACAGTCCCTACCCAACAGTGGGTTCACGGGTCTGGACCGTGGTGGCTCTGGTAAAATCCAGAGGCTTGATCTCACGGAAAGGGCACAGGCCTGAGAGTCAGAGGTCCTGGGTTCTCATCCCAGCTCTGCCACTTAATAATAATAATGATGGCATTTGTTAAGCACTTACTATGTTCAAAGCACTGTTCTGAGCACTGGGGAGGATACAAGGTGATCAGGTTGTCCTACATGGGGCTCACAGTCTTCATTCCCATTTTACAGATAAGGTAACTGAGGCCCAGAGAAGTTAAATGACCTGCCCAAAAGTCACACAGCTGACAAGTGGCGGAGCCTGGATTAGAACCCATGACCGCTGATTCCAAAGCCCAGGCTCTTTCCACTGAGCCTGCTGTGTGACCCTGGGCAAGTCACTTAACCTCTCTGTGCCTCCATTTCCTCACCTGTAAAATGGAAGTTAAAATTCAGTTCTCTCTCCTACTTCGACTGTGAGTCCCACGGGGGAGAAGGATTATGTCCAACCTGACTACGTTGTATCTACCTCCAGCGCCGAGTGCAGTTCTTGCAACATAGTAAACACTTAACAGATACGATTGATTAACAAGGACCATAATTATTATTATAATGATTATTCTCTTCCCAGCCACCAGCCCTTAGGCAATCCACTCCCTGAGGTTATGGGGAGGTTTCTGGTGAGGGGGAGGGAGGAAGTGAACTCCAAAGTCACAGAGATCAGGTGAGCCTTGGGAGGTGGCCCTAGCACAAAGTATGAGGAACTTTTGGAAAATCCCACCAGCCTCCCAGGGCCTCCCATCTTGAAGGCATTGCTCAGACACCCTATTTCCTCCCGGCCACTTTTCCCCTTGACCCCCATGGGCATATGTTATCTGCTTCCACACTGTAGTCTCCCTTCCAGGACCCAGGGGAAGCTTCAGTTTCTCTTCAATTCTACTTCCTGCTCCGTCACCTGGGGCACATCCCCTTCCCGGAACTCACCTGCAACTTTAAACCACATCCCACAACCACCTCCAGACCGTAAGCTCACTGTGGGCAGGGAATGTATCGGTTTGTTGTTGTACTGTACTCTCCCAAGCGCTTAGTACCGTGCTTGGCACGCAGTAGGTGCTCAATAAATGCCGTTGAATGAATGAATCATTCACACCTCTCCAAAAAAAAAACAGCCATTCCTGAATGTGGGATGGATTCTGTCTCTGATGTGTGAGAACCCTCCTCCTTGATCTTCCACTGAGAGACAGAACACCATTGCATTCCCTAAAGAGATACCTCCCGAATGCAAGGAAATAGCTTTCTGGCTCCGTCAGCTGGGGGTAGGAAACCCTCCCATCTTGAAGGCATTCCTCAGGCACCCCAATCTCCTTCCCGCCACTTGTCCCTTTGAACCCCCCAGGCGTGTGTTCTCCCGGGCCATCTGCTTCCACATATAAGGCTCCCTTCCAGGCCGCAGGAGATCTTCCCCGAACGAGCTTCTGCTTCTCTGCCCGGTCCCCACAGACACGCGCTCCCCATGTGACTCGCCTCCTGCCACCCACAGATATGTGCTTCCAGCATGACTTGCATCCCGACTGCCACTCGCCTTCCCCCACCCCCACGAATGTACTCTCCCCATGCAATCCACCTGCACGCTGCCTGTTCGCCTTGCCTTCCCCAGCTCCCCGGGCAACCTGGATCCCTGCTGCTGCTGCCGCCTCTGCCTTCTGGACTCCCCCAAACATTCCCCTCCTTATCCTTCCCCATCTCCCCTGACACCCCAGAGAGGTAGGAACCCCAAGGAGGAAAAGAAGGATGTTCCCAAATTGCTTTGCTCTTAGCTGCTTGTCCTAGCCTCAATGTCACTGGACCATAGGAGAGTGTGTGTGTGTGTGTGTGTGTGTATGTGTGTGTGTGTGTGTGTGTGTGTGCGTGCGTGTGCGTGAGTTTAGTTGGTATTAGATTCCCAATCCGGTCACATGTTGCTCAAGTTTTGGCAGTAGCTTAGCAGCGCCACCCCCGCATTCACTTTTTCAGCTCGCGTAACTCCTCGACGTAACGCAGAATAAGTTAAGAATAGGAGAAACGGTGGAAGGGGAAAAAAGGGCAAGTCGTTGTGAATGTCAGGAGTTCCAAGGCAGCTGGTCTTCCAGCTCCCCTGTCCCCCTCCTCCTCACCTCCTGAAACCGCCCTCGGCCCGCTGCATGTGACAACAGCAGCACCAGCAGCAGCAGAGAGGATTTCATTAGGTTCTGGTGGCGGTCTATTTTCAGAGCCGACACCCTATCCAGGACTAAATATAGCCAGTTCCCTCCCCTCAAACTCTCTTTTCTGTTAAACTTCAATAAATCTTTCTGCTACGTATCCTAGGGCTTCATTCTTTCCCTTTCTCTTCGCTTCTCACTTTATGTTCTTGCTTTTCTCAATTGCTTTCTTCCTTCCTCCTCTCACTCCCACTGGTGGGCTCTCTCACTCTCTCTCTCTCTTTCCTTCTCTACCTTTCTCTCAGCGCCTCCTCCCTCCTCTGCTTCCTTGATCTCCTCCCCAGCCTCTCTCTGACTCCCCCAGCTTTCTCTGACAGGCACTTTCCAGGTGAATCTGGGGGGACGTGAGGAGAGTCAACAAACGCCCAGAGTTCGGCCTGCTTTAAAGTTGAGGGGCTTTGATCAGTCGGCCATGCTGAGGATGCCCAAGTTGGCTTACGTGGTGATTGGTTGAACCAAAATAAGATGGATGGTGTTTGGAGAGCAGGTAACCGTAAAAGTAGGGGCAGGAGAAGAGAAGCGATGGGAGTTGAGAAGGGGAAGTCTTACCTCCTAGACATAAGATTCAGGACCTTCAGACAGCTGACCAAAGGAGCCTAACCCTCTGCCAATCTCGCCTGCTGCCAAAGCTGGAGAATAATAAAAATAATAATAATGATGGTATTTGTTAAGCACTTACTATACGCCAAGCACTGTTCTAATTGCTGGGGAGATACAAGATAATCAGGTTGTCCCACGTGGGGCTCACAGTCTTAATCCCCATTTGACAGCTGAGGGAACTGAGGTCCAGAGAAGTTAAGCGATTTGCCCAAGGTCACACAGCTGACAAGTGGCAGAGCTGGGATTAGAACCCACGACCTCTGACTCCCAAGCCCGGGCTCCTTCCACTGAGCCACGCTGCCTGTTTGGCTATCACCCTTGCCATTTTATGCGGATGCCTGTATCTCCAGCCTGGCTGTCCTTCTGATTCATCAGCTTCAGGTTTTGCGGGGTTCAGGTCATTGCTGGAGGGAAGAAATAACAAATTTTGTGAGCAGAGAGGTGACTCTCATTGGCAGCCCCAGGAAAAGAGGGACATCTGGGTTTAAGCTTGTTATGGGTGGGGAACATGTCTGCCAGTTCTGTTGCACTGTACTCTCCCAAGTGCTTAGTACAGTGCTCTGCACATAGTAAGCACTCAGTGAATACCAATGATTAATTGAGTCTTAGATTGCATTTGGATTTTATCCTTTATTCACCCCTCCCTCAGCCCCACAGCTTTTATGCATATAAACCATAATTTATCTTAACATCTTTCATCTCCTCCAGACTGTAAACTGCTCACAGGCAGGGGACGGGTCTACCAGCTCCGTTATATTTTACTCTTCCAAGCACTTAGTACCATGCTCTGCACACAGGAAGTGCTCAGTGAATACTGCTGATTGATTGATTGATGAGTCCAGAAGAGATTAGAGCAGTCTCCTCTGCCCTCCCAAAAAACCAGCAAGACCAGGCATTAAGCCCAAGGAGGATCTGAGCCAGCTTCCCATCCCCCTCATCCCCTTTCATATACTCAGAAATGCAAAATCATAAGCAACGCTGCTTCCCTTTCCCAGGAAGTCACCTTGGCTAAGATCCACCCCCATCAGCAAGGAGAACTTCTGGGCTATCAAGAGTGGCACTAGAGCAAACTAATGAGCATTCAGGGAGCTAACAGGAACCTTATCAGTAACAATAATTGTGTTTTTTTTATGGTATTTGTTCATTCATTCAATCGTATTTATTGAGCGCTTACTGTGTGTGCAAAGCACTCTATTAAGACTTGGGAGAGCACTTCCTATGTGGCACTGTACTAAGTGCCGGGGTAGCAGCGTTGCCTAGTGGATAGAGCAAAGGTCTGGTAGTGAGAAGGACCTGGATTCTAATCCCGGCTTGTCTTCTTGTATTCTGTTTGTGACCTTGGGCAAGTCACTTCATTTCTCTGAGCCTCAGTTCCCTCAACTGTAAAATAGGGATTAAGGCCCTTGAGGGACAGGGACTGTGGCAAACCTGATTAGCTTGTATCTATCCCAGTGCTTAGAACAGTGCTTGTCACATAGTCAGTGCCTAACAAATACTATTATTATTATTGTTACTTTATTATTATACAGGCTAATCAGGTTGGACATAGTCCCTGTCCCACGTGGGGCTCACAATCTTAATCCTCTTTTAATAGATGAGGTAACTAAGGCACAGAGAAGTGATGTTACTTGCCCAAGGTCAGAAAAAAGACAAGTGATGGAGCTGGGATTAGAATTCAGCTCCTTCCAACTCCCAGGCCCATGTTCTATCCACTAGTAAGCATTGCAAGTGCTTACTATATATCAAGCACTGTACTAGGTGCAGTGGTAGCTTCAAGATAATCAGGTCACATGGGGCTCTCAGTGTAAGTGGGAGGTAGAACAGGTATTGAATTTTCATTTTGCCGATGAGGGAACTGAGACACCGAGAAGCGAAATGACTTGTCCAAGATCACACAGCAGGTACATGGCAGATCCGGGATTAGAACTCAGGGCCTCTGACTCCCAGAACCTGAGCTCTTTCCATGAGGCCGTGTTGCTTTAAGAACCTTGGAAATGATCACTCTGCAAGAAGTCCGTCCATCCCTGCCTTTACTAAGTGACCTGCTCAACACCTGACTGGGGTCACCTCCAAGAACTTTTTCCCTTCCGCGGCACCTTGCCAAAACTTTTTCATATTTTTGCTACCAGCCCTTCACAGCTCCTTATCCCTCCCTCTCCTGGGATGGTGTGTAATTCCCTTCCTTCATTAATACTGTTACCGTTTGAAGGTATTTATACATCTGGATCCCTGCTCAGTCCCCCTTCCCTGATACCCCTCTTTTTTCTAGACTGCTCAAATTTAGCTCTTTCAGTTACTCCTTCAGGTGTCTCTGATCCGTATACCCCTTTTTGAGAAGCAGCATGGCCTAGTGGATAGAGCACGGGCTTGGGAGTCAGAAGGACCTGGATTCTCATCCCAGCTCTGCTGCTTGCCTGCTCTGTGACCTTGAGCTTGTCACTTTACTTCTCTGACCCTCAGTTCCCTCATCTGTAAAATGGGGATGAAGACCGTGAGCCCCATGTGGGACAGGGACTGGGTTCAACCTGATTAAGCCCGTTGTGGGCTGGGATTGTCTCTCATTATTGCTGAATTTTACTTTCCAAGTGCTTAGTACAGTGCTCTGCACACAGTAAGTGCTCAATAAATATGACTGAATGAACAAATGAATAATAATAATAATAACATTAATAATAATAATATATAATAATAATAATACTTGCTAAGCACTTACTATGTGCCAAGCACTTTCGTATGCGCTGGGGTAGATACAAGTTACAGTCTAGAGGGGGGGAGACAGACATCAAAACAAGTAAACAGGTATAAATAGCATCAATATAAATAAATAGAATTGTAGAGACAATACACATCTAAAAAACAAAAAAACAGACGTTAATCTAAATAGAATTATAGCTATGTACATATATACACAAGTGCTGTGGGGTGGGGAGGGGGCGTACAGAAAAAGGGAGAAAGTCGGGGCGATGGGGAGGGGATGGGGAGCTGAGGAAAGGGGGGCTTAGTCTGGGAAGACCTCTAGGAGGAGGTGAGCCTTCAGTAGGGCTTTGAAGAAGGGGAGTGTGATTGGTGGTTTTGAGGAGGGAGGGCATTCCTGGCCAGAGGTAGGATGGGGGTCAGGGGTCAACGGCGGGACAGGAGAGAACGAGGCCAAGTGAGGAGGTTAGCAGCACCAGAGGAGCGGAGTGTGCAGGCTGGGCTGGAGAAGGAGAGAAGGGAGGTGAGGTAGGAGGGGGCGAGGGGATGGAGAACTTTGAAGCCAAGAGTGAGGAGTTTTTGCTTATCACTGCCTCTTTCCAGGTGATCCAAGTACTGCCGAGGGGCCTTACAAGAGGACGGAACAGATGGTTGGAGTGTTGTCAGAACCCAAAAATGAGATTAAAGGCATCATGGCTTTACTCCACACACTTTTAGTTGGCATCGCTAAACCCTATCTTTCTATTTTCAAGCTGCTCAGCCAGTAAGCGAAAATAGGGGGTTGACTACTTACAAGACAATTCAGTCAATCGATGATATTTATTGAGTGCTTACTGTCTGGAGGGGACAGTACTAATTGCTTGGGAGAGTACAGTACAATTGAGTTGGAAGACACCATCCTTGCCCACACGGAGCTTACAGTTTGAATTATTTATTCCTATTAATGCCTGTCTCCCCTTGTAGGGTGTAAGCTTGGTGAGTGCAGGAACATGTCTACCAATTCTGTTATATTGTGATCTTCCAAGTGCTTAGTACAGGGCTCTGCTTATAGTAATTGCTCAATAAACATAATTGATTGATTGAGGCAGTGGGAATGACACTAGAGCCTCGCTCATGTCCCTTGCATAAAACCTCACTGTCCATCCAAATCTGCCCTGTCTCTTGCCTTACACTGCTCCCTTTATTTCATCCTTGAAATCCACAGACTTGGGAGTCAGGAGATTCGAGTTCTAAACCCAGCTCCACCACTCGCCTGCTCTATAACCTTGGCTAAGTCATCTATCTTCTCCATGCCTCAGTTTTCTCATCTGTAAGATGGGAAGCAGCATGGCATCATGGATAGAGCATAGGTCTGGGGGTCAGAAGGTCATGGGCGCTAATCCTGGCTCTGCCACTTAATAATAATGGCTTTGTTAAGTGCTTACTATGTGCAAAACACTGTTCTGAGCGCTGGGGGGTTACAAGGTGATCAGGTTGTTCATTCATTCAATCGTATTTATTGAGTGCTTACTATGTGCAGAGCACTGTACTAAGCATTTGGGAAGTACAAACTGGCAACATCTAGAGACAGTCCCTACCCAACAGCGAGCTCACAGTCTAGAAGGGGGAGACAGATGACAAAACAAAACATATTAACAAAATAAAATAAATAGAATAGTAAATATGTACAAGTAAAATAAATAGAGTAATACATCTGTACAAACATATATACATATATACAGGTGCTGTGGGGAGGGGAAGGAGGTAGGGCGGGGAGGAGAGGAAGGAGAGGGCTCAGTCTGGGAAGGCCTCCTGGAGGAGGTGAGCTCCATCAGGCCTACAGTAAAATTCAGTTCAGCCAATTCAGCCCAGCTTCCTACTACAGGTTGTCCCACGTGGGGTTCACAGTCTTAATCCCCATTTTACAGACGAGGTAAGTGAGGCATAGAGAAGTTAAGTGACTTACCCAAGGTCACACAGCTGACAATTGACGGATATATAGATATGTACACATCATTAATAAAATAAATAGTTTAATAATAGCATTCTGGTTAAGCTCTGAGGTTTGGAGCTTCATCCCATTCCAGGGTTTGGGACCATCCGAAATCTGCATGTCTGCCATGTGACCTTGGACAAGTCATTTCCCTTCTCTGGGCCTCAGGTACCTCATATGTGAAATGGAGGATTGAGACGGTAGGCCCCACAGGGTTTGCGGTCCAATCCGATTTGCTTGTATCCACCCCGGTTCTTAGTGCCTGGCCCATAGTAAGCGCTTAACAAATACTATTAAAAATAGCAAAGTGAAGTCTCTGATGAAGAGAGATAGACCATCATAATGTCTTGTTTTGAGGCATAGCAGGGTATAGTTTTGCTGTTGCCCCACTGTCTCCCTGGGCTCCCAGGCAACCAGCCTGGTAAGATTTCAAACAGAGGCAATCAATCAATCAATCAATCGTATTTATTGAGCACTTACTGTGTGCAGAGCACTGTACTAAGCGCTTGGGAAGTACAAGTCGGCAACACCTAGAGACAGTCCTTACCCAACAGCGGGCTCACAGTCTAGAAGCCACTGACTCTTCAGTTGTCTGGTGTTCATGTGAATTTAATGCCGCCTTGACTCAGAGGGTCCATCCTCCACCCCTGAGTGGCAGTTGCAGGTATTTACGGTGTCTCAGCAAATTGTCCATTAGGATGGTGCAGTTTTCTTTCTTTCATTCTCCCCGTCTTCCTCTGGGTGTGCATTGGCCTTTAAGAGGCCCTGGCCGCCTGCCAGACAGCCATTTCCTGGTAATCTAATAGCTGCAGCAGATGAACTGAAAATGCATTTCCTGCCACCGTGCTGTAAAATTTTTATTAATGTAATGGGAGAATGCATTTCTGGCTTCGGTCGCCCTGAAGTTGGCGGTGCTGCAGAGGGGCTGGGAGTTTCGGAGGTGGCTTTGGACAGGGATCGGTGGTGGTCACACCGCTGGGGAGCCCAGAGACTTCCTGGGGAGCTTGGGTCTTTTTGAAACACCCAGAGCTGGAACAACTGGCCCCAGGTGGGCTCCTTTTCCCAGAGCAGCTGGACGTTGTGCCGGAGGCAAAGATAGTTTTTGTCATTCAGATGCAAACTTTTTTGGGGTGGAAAGAAAGAAATGACACTGAATCGATCAATCCATCCTATTTACTGAAGACTTACTGTGTGTAGAGAAGCTGGAAAGCTAAGTTTATAGAGCAAAGGCTTGGGAGTCAGAAGGACCTGGGTTCTAATTCCATCTCTGCCATGTGTCTGCTTTGTGACCTTGGGCAAGTCACTTCACTTCTCTGGGACTCAGTTCCCTCATCTGTAAAATGGGGATTTAGAGCGTGAGCCCCATTTGGGACCGGGACTGTGTCCAATCTGATTAACTTGTATCTACAGTGCTTGGCACATAGAAAGTGCTCAACAAGTGCCATTACTATTATTATTACTATTATTAGAGCACTGTACTAAGCACTTGGGCCAGAACTGTACAGTAGATCCCTGCCCTCAAGGATATTGCAATCTAGAAGGGAGCTATTTTTCTTATGGTATTTATTAAGCGCTTACTAAGAGACAGGCACTGTACTAAGTGCTGGGGTAGACACAAAATTGGACATAGTCTATGTCCCACATGGACTCAGGGTCTTAATCTCCATTTTACAGATGTGTTAACTGAGGCACAGAGAAGTTAATCAATCGTATTTTTGAGTGCTTACTTTGAGTTGCCCAAGGTCACACAGAAGACAAGTGGCAGAGCCAGGACTAGATAACCAGGCTCTCTAACTCCCAGGCCTATGCTCTTTATTATTAACAATGATAATAATAATATTTATGGTACTTGTTAAGTGTTTGCTATGTGCCAAACACTGTTCGAAGCACTGTGGTGGATATAAGTTAATCAGGTTGGACACAGTCTCTGTCCCATATGGGGTTCACAGTCTTAATCCCCATTTTCCAGATGAGAGAACTGAGGCCGAGAGAAGATAAGTGACTTGCCTGAGTCACACAGCAGACATGTGGAGGAGTCAGAAGTCAAACCCAGGACCTGCTGACTCCCAACTCCATGCCCTCATTCCCCTAGTCCATGCTTACCTGGGTGTTTGGAACAGCCTGGGGGGCTAGGAAATTTTTCTAGCATCCCATTAAGGTCATCCAACTTTATAGCTGGAGCCCGGGCCAAATTTCCGGTCAGCTGAGCCAATGTTTTTAGTCCTGGAAGGGGGTTTGGAAGAGAGCGAGCAGCTCCATCTCATTGTTCCTTGGGCCTTGTTCCAGTTGCAGGTCCCCATGTGCTCTGGGTCCATCTCTCTTCATCCCCTACCAAGAGGACACCTTAATTAAGTCTCCTCACCTTGGTACTAAGGGACCTTGGGGGCAAGAGGAGTCATTTCTGTAAGTAATGGGCGAATGGACAGCCTAATGACTCGGACTTTTTAAAGTCCTCGATTCCTTCCCCAAGGACGAGGATGTGACCTTGGCCAGATTTCAGGCTGCGTTCCTGTTATGGGTCTCTCCCAGCATCCCCTCCGAGTGTCAGCCAGTTAATCGTGTTTATTGAGCGCTTACTGTATGCACAGCACTGTATTAAGCGCTTGGGAAAGTACAACGCAACAATAAACAGACATATTTCCAGTCCACGAAGGGCTTACAGTCTAGAAGGGGAGACAGACATTAATATATTCTTCCTTTCCTTCACTAAGTTGTCGCCTACAGCAGTGGATGGCAAGGCATGTGTACATATCCACCTGTAATTTATTTTAATGTCTGTCTCTCCCTCTTATCCATAGCCTTCTTTGGCGGGGATTGTGTCTACCTACTTTATTGTCCCCCTCTCAGGGTCGCACCTGGAAAGTTTCCAGTACTCTACCAGTCTCGGCTACAGGAGGGAGAGTAAAGCAGAGGCCTACCCATTCCATTCCTAGCTTGGGCAGTGGCTAGCGAATATAAGGCAATCTGCTACACAGACTATCTCTATATGTTTCCAACTTGTACTTTCCAAGCGCTTAGTACAGTGCTCTGCACACAGTAAGCGCTCAATAAATACAATTGATGATGATGATGATCAAAACTCCCCTGTGCTGAGCAGCAGCGGCATGGCAGAGAGTCGAGGGTGGAGACTCAAGTTTACTGCGCGGAAGGAGGCAATGGTAAACCACTTCTGTATTTTTACCAAGAAAACTCTATGGATCCACTGCTGGAACAAATGCAGGTGGAGGTGGAGCATTCTCGGAGAGATGCGTCCATGGCGTTGCTAAGGGTCAGAGTTGACTTGGCAGCTTAAGACAACAGCAATAACTTTATTATCTGGTTCTCTCTCAAGCGCTTATCACACTGCTAAGTGAATACCACTGACTGATGGATTGATTCAGTACCCATCTCATTCCACTCCAGGGTTGGCTTCATTTCCTTGGTCAGTCAACAAGTAGCAGCGTGAGAAGCAGCGTGACCCAGTAGAAAGAGCACGGGCTTTGGAGTCAGAGGGCATGGGTTCAAATCCCAGCTCTGCCAACTGTCAGCTGTGTGATTTTGGGCAAGTCACTTAACTTCTCTGTGTCTCAGTTACCTTATCAGTAAAATGGGGATTAAAACTGTGAGCCCCCGTGGGACAACCTGATCACCTTGTAACCTCTCCAGGGCTTAGAACAGTGCTTTGCACATAGTAAGCGCTTAACAAATAGCATTATTATTATTATTATCAAGTACCTGCTGAACTTCCACTGACTTTTAGACTGTAAGATCGTTGTGGGCAGGGACTGGGTCTGTCCTATTATTGTATTGTACTCTCCTAAATGCCCTACATGCAGTTCTTGTCTTATGCCGTTGAGTGGTTTCCGACGCTTAGCGACACGGTGGGCACGTCTCTCCCAGAACGCCCCACCTCTCTCTGCAATCATTCTGTTAGTGGATCCATAGTGTTTTCTTGGTAAAAATCCGGAATTGGTTTACCATTGCCTCCTTCTGAGCAGTAAACTCGAGTCTCTGCCCTCGACTCTCTCCCAGGCCGCTGCTGCCCAACATGGGTGAGTTTTGATTTATAGCAGATTGCCTTCCACTCACTAGCCACTGTCCAAGCTAGGAATGGAACGGATATGAGAAGTAGAGTGGCTCAGTGGAGAGATCACAGGCTTGGGAGTCAGAGATCCTGGGTTCGAATCCCGGCTCTGCCAATTGTCAGCTGTGTGACTTTGGGCAAGTCACTTAACTTCCCTGTGCCTCAGTTACCTCATCTGTAAAATGGGGATTAAGACTGTGAGCTCCACATGGGACAACCTGATCACCTTGTATCCTCCCCAGCACTTAGAACAGTGCTTTGCACATAGTAAGTGCTTAACAAATGCCATTATTATTATTATTATATGTCTCTGCTTGACTCTCCCTCCTGTAGTCAAGCCTGGCAGAGTACTGGGAACTCTCCAGGTGCAACCCTGAGAGGAACTACATATAGTTAGTGCTCAATAATTATGATTTATTGATTTATTGTCTTTTTGACACGGCACTAGATGATTTGGTGAATGACAATAAATGTAAAAATCTCATTGCCTTCACTGACAGTTGCATAAAGTACTTTGGAATCCTTTAGCAATCATTCAATAAATCAATCAATGGTATATATTGAGCGCTTGCTGCCTGCAGAGCACTATACTAAGCACTTTTGGAGAGTACATTACAACAGAGTTGGTAGACGTGTTCCCTGCCCATAATGAGCTTACAGTCTAGAGGGGGAGACAGATATTAATATAAATAATTTATAAGATAGCATTTATAGATCGGTATGTAAGTGCAGTGTGGTGAACACCAAATGCCAGAAGGTCACAGATCCAAGTGCATCAGTAATGCAGAAGGGAGAAGGAGCTGACGAAGAGAGGGCTTAACTGGGGAAGGCCTCTTGGAGGAGATGTGACCTTGAAAAGGCTTCGCAAGTGGGGAGAGTAGTGGCCTGGGGTAGTAGAAGGGAGTGGAAAATGCGAGGGGCAGTGATTCTTTCTTGAGTGAGTGTCCCTCTCCTGAAAGGAGCCCGGGCTTTGGAGTCGGAGGTCATGGGTTCAAATCCCAACTCTGCCATTTATCATCTGTGTGACCTTGGGCAAGTTACTTCACTTCTCTGGGCCTCAGTTCCCTCATCGGGAAAATGGGGATGAAGACTGTGAGCCCCACGGGGGACAACCTGATCACCTTGTAAACTCCCCAGTGCTTCGAACAGTGCTTTGCACATAGTAAGTGCTTAATAAATGCCATTATTATTATTATTATTATTATTATTATTATAAGTAGGTAATCAGGTTGTCCCACGTGGCTCTCACGGGCTTCATCCCCATTTTCCAGATGAGGGAACTGAGGCTCAGAGAAGCGAAGTGACTTGCCCAAGGTCACACAGCAGACATGTGGCAGAGCCGGGATTCGAGCCCACAACCTCTGACTCCCGAGCCCGGGCTCTTTCCACTGAGTCCCGCGGCTTCTCTCATTCATTAATTATTCATTAATTCAGCCCTCTTCCACTCTGGTAATGTCGGACTCCGGTAGAGTAAGGGTCAGTGTCCGGGAATAGACCACAACCAGCCAACGAATTAACAGTCCTCAATTATGGCTTTGGTTTTGCCAATGACTCGCTCTGTATCATTGCGTAAGTCACTTAACCTCTCTGGGCCCTTACATGATTCCTGGATTAGGAATTAGAAGCCGCGTGGCCTAACGGAGCGAGCACGGGCCTGGGTTCTAATCCCGGCTCTGCCAATTGCTTGCTGTGTGACCTTGACTTCTGTGTGCCTCAGTTTTCTCAACTGTAAAACGGGGATGTCTATGCTCACTCTTTCTTAGATTGTGAGTCCTGTGCAGAACTTGTACCTACCCCAGATCTTAGAACAGTGTTTGACATACCGTAGGCACTTAACAATACCATAAAATTCAGGCTGGAATTAGAGTTAATAAGAATTGCTTAATTTGTCCTGGGAGATCACTTCTCCTAACTTCCACCTTTCAAGGAGAAGTTTAGTGTAAAGCTCATAGGACTGGAAGTCAGGAGACCCCATTTCTAATTCTGGCTCTGCCACTGCTGGCTATATGACCTTGGGCAAGACACCTCTCTGTGTCCCAGTTTCCTCTTCTATGAAATGGGGATAAAATACCTGTTCTCTTGACTGGTTGGGATGAGGACTGTGTCCTATCTGATTATCTTTTATCTACCCCAATGCTTGGTACACAGTACGTACTGAATAAATATCATCATTGATGTCAACATTAACTTGAAGAATAGCAGTAGAGAAGAGGGGAACAATGGCAGTGGTAAGCTGCTTGCGGGCAGGAATCATACCAACTGACTCTATTGTACTCCTGTGAGCTCTGTACACAGGAAGCACTCAAAAAACGCCATTGATTGAAATGGAGGGAAGGAGAATTCTAAAGAGTGGCAGGTTCTGGAATATGCATCCAATTCTAGAAACAGTGATTCCTCTAATGTGCATGGGTGAACCAGCCAGCTCCAACTCAGTCTCTCTCATATCTGAAGACAACAGATGCCAAGGTCTTTAAAAGAAAGGTGTCATAGAAATTTGAAGTTCAAGAGCAGTCCCACCCAAAGGCTGGGGAAGGGTCTGATAACCTCAGAAATTCTCTTCCAACCTGGGGATTCTGGAATTTTTTTTCCAACAATAAAAAATTACTAAAACAGATTAAGTTAGATTTAGAAGGGATTAAAAATGATGTTTAAACTTGGGAGATGTCCTTTGAAAGGAAATGAACTTAAAGAGGCCTCCCAGCCCCATGTAGGAAGTGATTTATTTTCTTGCCATTAGTGTCCAGCTCTTATGGAACAGAATGAGTCAAAGCAGTCTCTAGGCACACTACAGCCCTGAAATGATTTTTTTCAACCACTGCTTTGGCACTGTCACTGAGAGGCATCCACTCTATAGCCCTCGCCTCTACCCCACTCCCCTTCCTGCCTTTTATTCAATGTCTGAACAAAGACCGTGCACTGTCAGGTGAACCCATGAAATGTCCATGAATGAAAACAACATGTTGCATTGCTCATGAGGAAGTGAGATCTGCTAATAATAGCAATAGTAATAATAATAATAATTGTTGCATTTGTTAAACACTTACTAAGTGCCAGACTTTGTGCTAAGAAATGGGTAGATACAATATAATCATTTACAGTCCTGTTCTGCATGGACCTCACAGACTAAGCAGATATTGAATCCTCATTTGGCAGAGGCATAGTGAAGTTAAGGGAGTTCCTAGAAGTCAAACAGTATGCAAGCGACAGCTGAACTGGGATTAGAACCCAGATTGTCTGACTCCTAATCCTGTGCTCCATCCATTAGGTCACATAATAATAATAATAATAATAATAATAATAATAATAATAATGATATTTGTTGAGCATTTCTGATGTGCCAAGCACTTTTCTAAGTGCTGGAGTAGATACAAAGTAATCAGGTTGTCCCATGTGGGGCTCACAGTCTTAATCTCCATTTTACAGATGTGGTAACTGAGGCACAGAGAAGTGAAGTGGCCTGCCCAAGGTCACACAGCAGACAAGTGGAAGAGCCAGGATTAGAACCCACGTCCTCTGTCTCCCAAGCCCGTTCTCTGTCCGCTAAACCACGCTGGTTACTATTGTTATTATTAATAAGTATAATAATAATAGTATTTGTTCGGTTCTTACTATGTGCCAAGCACTGTAGTAAGAGCTGGGATAAATACAAGATAATCAGGTCCCACGTGGGGTTCACAGTCTAACCAGGAGGGAGAACAGGCATTGAGTTCCCATTTTGTGGATGAGGAACTGAGGCACAGAGAAGTTAAGTGACTAGCCAAAGGTCATACAGAGAGTCAGAGGCAGAGTCAGGATTAGAACCCAGATCCTCTGACTCCCAGGCTTGAGTTCTTTCCACTAGGCTACGATGCTTCTCTACTACTCAGATGTCCCCAAATGAAAGTATGGAGAGGCTGAGGTGTTTCTGTTTAAAGCGCTGAACCATTTTGTACTTCCCAAGCGCTTAGTACACTGCTCTGCACACAGTAAGTGCTCAATAAATACGATTGAATGAATTCAGTGAGGTCTGAACCCTGCTGGGACCAGGTCACATAATCAATCAATCAGTCAGTCATTGGTATTTACTGAGCACTAACAGTTTGTGTGTAAAGCACTGTACTAAGCATTGTGAGAGTATGATACTATGAAGTTGGTAACAGTAGTTGTAGTAATATTTGTTAAGTGCTTACTTTATGTGGAGCAGTCTACTAAGTGCTCTATTTTACTTTCCCAAGTGCTTAGCACAGTGCTGTGCGCACAGTAAGCACTTCATAAATGTGATTGAATGAATGATGAATGAAATGCTGGGAAAGAGTATACAGGTGGGAATTAGACACGGACCCTTAGAAACAATCCCTTTCCACAGGGAACGTGCAGTCTAATGCATCTATCAGTCAGTCAATCAATCAGGGGTATTTTTGAGCACTTACTGTGTGCAGGGTTCCCTGTTCCACAATGGGGCTCACAATCTGAATCCTTGTTTTAGAGATGAGGTAACTGAGGTACAGAGAAGTGAAGTGACTTGACCAAGGTCACACAGAAGACAAATGGAAGAGCCGGGTTTAGACTCCTCGTTCTCCTGATTCCCAGGCCCATGTTCTATCCATTAGACCACCCTGATTCTCAAGTTTGGATATTGAGTTGGCAAAAAGGACTGGGTTTTCTTGCACCTCTTGTACTGATGATTCATGGGTTCTAATCCCAGCTCTTCTGCGTGACCTTGGGGAGGTCATTTAACATCTCTGTTCCTGTTACCTCATCTGTAAAATGGGGATTGAGATGGGGAGACCCACATGGGGCCAGGGACCGTGTCCAACCCAATTTGATTGTATCCACCTCAGCCCTTAGTAGAGCGCTCTGTAAATAGTAAGTGCTTAACAAATACCATAATTATTATTATTATGAGGCATTTTCGTATCACCTGTCACTGAAATCCCAGAATCCCACCACAGTTTATTTCCCTTCCAATTGCTAATAATGTTTACTCTGTGTCTGTCTTCTTTTGCTGTCCCTTTTCAATCTTTCACTCTCTGGGTCCCTTACTCTTCTCTCTGTCTCTGTCTCTCTCCTTTAACATAGCTTTTGTGTGTTAACACATTTCATTGTACTCCCATCGAGGAAGAAGCATGCTAATATCCTGAGGCTGTCTCAGTTACTTCATGAGTAAGGGTGGGGGGAGGAAGGGAAGTGATTTTCCTTATTTAAATGTTATTAGTCTGGTTGTTTCGCTAACCGTGGGCATTCCGTTCAGAGAAGATAGATGGCTCTGAAGCTTTTCACTGTCAGCCATGAATTATTTAGTACTGACTGCTAATAGAGCAGCATGTTTGCCTTTCTGTCCAAAGAAAGCTTTCCAGTCCGAAGCAATCAGAAGTTGATTCCAAAGTTCTGGCCTAAAAAAGATGAGAGAGGGAAAATAGGAAGTAGGGGAAAGAGGGAGCGGCATGCAAGGCTGAGCCTGGCAAAAAAGAGTGCACCTGGAGAACAACTCCGATTCTCTTACCATCTTCTCTTTTGTAGCTCCAGATTTTCACTGCTGCCTCAATAGTGGGATGGTGGGTGGGAAGGAAAAAAGGAAGGAGGTGGAGAAGGAGGGAGAAGTATTATTGAGCCGAGTAACTTGTTCCCCACTACCATGGGAATATCCCCTCCCCCTTAAATGAACTCCTTTCCTCTTAGAGGAGCCCGTTATTCTGCCCCTAAAAAAATGTCAACTTTGGCAGGTTCCCTACTTACCGTCATCTGGCACAACTGTGGATCTTGGACAGGTGGGAAGGAAAGTAAAGGAGAGAGCGGAAGGAAGGAAGGAAAAGGAGGGAGGAAGGGAGAAAGGAAGAAAGAAAGGAAGGAAGGAAGGAAGAAAGAAAGAAAGAAAGAAAGAAAGAAAGAAAGAAAGAAAGAAAGAAAGAAAGAAAGAAAGAAAGAAAGAAAGAAAGAAGGAGGGAGGAAAAGGAAGGAAGAAAGGAAGAATGAAAAGAAGGAAGGAAAGAAAGGAAGGAGGAAGGTAAGGAGGGAGGAAAGGAGGGAGGAAAAGAAGGAAAAGAAAGGGAGAGAAAGTAGGGGAGATGAAAGAAGGGAAAGAAAGATGGGGAGAGGATAGAAGGAAGGATGAAGAAAAGAAGAAAGAAAAAATGAAAGCAAGGAAGAGAAAGAGAAGGTGAAAGGAACAGGAAAAAGCAAAGGACGGTTAGGAAGGGATCTACGAAGAATGTCAGGGGCTGAAGGAAAGAGATATAAATAGAGGAAGAGCATAAGACCAACAGGAGAGGATTGGAAGACCAAAGAAAAGAAGGAAAAGGTGGCATGAGACAGGGAACGAGAAAGACAGAGCAAGTGAGAAAATGAGGGGGAATGAGTGAATGTAAAAAAGCGATTTGTTTTAAAGAGCCAGAAGGAGCTCGTTGGAGTCCAAGTGTGGGAGAGAGAAAGAGCCAGATGGATAGAGGACGGTGTCGGTGTGAAGAAGAATGAGAGGGTGAGCAGCTTGGTGATGAGAACAGCTTTCTGTCTACAGGAACTTTGCAGGGGAGGCAGCTCTTGCTGTATCAATCAGGCAATCAATAGTATTCTGTGCAGACCACTGAACTCCTTGCCCACCTCCCCCCACCCAGCCTGCCAGCTCTGAAGGTCTTTTTTCAGGCAAAACATTTTTGTCTGGTTCTGATACTTTCTCAGATAACCCTCTCTCAGAATGACCATCATGAAAGTAGCCACCCTCAGTCCCCAGAGCCTAAAATAAATCCACTTGGGCCTTACAAAAAAAAAAAAAAATTAGGCAACAAACCTAAAATCAGTCAGTCAGTCAGTCAATCATAAAAGAAATTTAATAAGCTCAGGCAGTCTTTTCTATGACCAGTTTCTGGGGGTTTCATTAGATAAGTAGCATGGCTTAATGGGTGGAGCACAGGCCTGTGAGTCAGAAGGGCCTGGGTTCTAATCTTGGCTCTTGTCAGCTGCGAGACCTTGGGAAAGTCACTTAATTTCTCTGTGCTCAGTTACCTCATCTGTAAAATGGGAATTGAGATTGTGAGCCTCATGTGGGACATGGACCATATCTTACCTAATTAGCTTGTTTTTATCCTAGTGGTTAATACAGTACCTAAACATAGTAAGCACATAACAAACACCATTTAAAAAGCAAAACAAAATAAGCTGTATTTATTGAAGAAATGTGGCCAGATGGAAAAGCACGAACCTGAGACTCATACATGCATACCAGGGTAACTACAGATATGGCAGAAGATAGGACATTCTGAAGAAAATATGTCCATACAGTCGCTATGGATCGGAAATGACTCAACGGAATTTGAGGATGATGATGATGACGATGAGAGTCAAAGGACCTGGGTTCTAATTATGACTCTGTCACTTGCTTACTGTATAACTTTGGGCAAGTCCCTTAACTTCTCTGGCCACAGTTTCCTCACTATAATTATTCACTAATTCATTCATTCAATCTAATTTATTGAGTGCTAACTGTGTGCACTGTACTAAGTGCTTGGGAAAGTACAATACAACAATAAACAGTGACATTCCCTGCCTACAACGAGCTTACAGCCTAATTACAACCTAATTAATTAATACAGCCTATCGGATTGGCTGATACTTAGAAGGGAGTAGGGCATTGACAAAGGTAGAGGGATTTCCAGCTTTGCCTAGTGGATAGAGCACCAGCCTGGAAGTCAGAAAGACCTGGGTTCTAATCCTTTCTCCACAACTGGGCTGCTGGGTGACTTTGAGCAAGTCTCTTAACTTCTTTGTGCCTCAGTTACCTCATCTGTAAAATGGGGGTTAAGACTGAGCCTTATGTGGGAAATGGAAGTGTCCAGCCTGATTAGCTTTTATCTACCCCAGTGCTTAGTACAGTGTCTGGCACATAGTAAGTACTAAAAAAAATACCATAAAAAGCTTCTGGAGATAATAGTATTTTTTGTTGGCTGGGCGGCTCTCTCAGTCTTTCTCCAAGACTGCATTTAAATAATGAAGATACTAGCAATCACCCTTAGCCTGAGCTTGGGATATTCATTCTTCCCTTAGATGAAATACATGTACATTTATTATTCTTATTATTGATAACAATAATAAGTATAAGAACAATGGTGTTTGTTAAGCACTTGCCAAGCACCGTACTGAGCTCTCAGGTGGATATAAGCAAATCCAGTTGGACATAGTCCCTGTCCAACATGGGGTTCACAGTCTTAAGCTCATTGTGGACAGGAACTGCGCCTGTTATATTGTACTCTTTACATTGATTTGCATACAGTAAGCGCTCAATAAATATTCATTCATTCATTGAATCGTATGTATTGAATGTTTACTTAAAGTCAGGGGGCAGATGGGGTTTGGATGGGAAGATAAGTAGTTATCTTCAATCACATATAAGTATGATTGATTGATTAATCCCCATTTTTATACAGATGAGGTAACTGAGGCCCAGAGAAATTAAGTGATTTGCCTAAAGTCACACAGCAGACAAGTGGCATAGCCGGGATTAGGACCCAGGTCCTTCTGACTCACAGAGAGGGCAATCATTAGACCACCCTGCCACTGACCTCTATTGTCTCCACACGCCAGAAGGAAGAGCATTTGGAATTTTGAACAAGTGGATAGTTGGACTTGAACCTCTCCAACCAAGTGAATAAGTAATAACAATAATAATAATAATAATAAGAGTATTTGTGATTAGCTTACTTTGTGTCAAGCACCGTGCTAAACACTGGAGCAGGTACAAGATAATCAGGTCCCACGTGGGCTCACAGTCTAAGTAGGAGGGAGAAAAGCTATCGAATCCCCATTTTGCAGATGAGGAAACTGAGGCATGAGAGGATGCAGAGGGGATTGAGCATGGACTTGGGAGTCAGAAGGTCTTGGTTCTAATCTTGGCTCCACCACTTGTCTGCTGTGTGACCTTGGGTAAGTCACTTCACTTCTCTGTGCCTCAGTTACCTCATCTGTAAAATGGGGACTATGAGTGTGAGCCTCATATGGGACAGGAACCCAATCTGACCTAATTTGCTTGTATCTACCCCAGCGCTTAGTACAGTGCCTGGCACAGAGCAAGCACTTAACAAATACCAAAATTATTATTATTATTGAAGTGACTTGTCCAAGGCCACACAGAAGAAGAGTGGTGGAGGCAGGATTAGAACCCAAGTCATCTGACTCCCAGGCACAGTTCCTTGCCATAGGCCATGTCCCACAGGCTACATATTTCTATACTGGGCACTTACTGCACCTACATAAAGCATAGACATAGGCCCTGCATTCAGACCTGATAGATTTTAATAGAATCATCATTTAAAAGAATGTTATTTTTGTTTTTAATATTAATAAGTACTGTGTGTCAAATGCTGTTCTAATCGCTGGGGTAGAGTCAAGTCAATCAAGTGGGAAACAGTCCCTGTCCCACATGAGTCTTAGAGTCCAAATAGGAGGGAGAGCAGGTATTCAATCCCCATTTTACAAATGAGGCAACTGAGGCACTTAGAAATTCAGTGACTTGCCCAAGGTCACACTGCAGGCAGGTAGTGGAGCTGGGATTAGAACCCAGGTCTCCTGATTCCCAGGCCCGGGCTCTTTCCAGTAGGCCAAGCTACCTTCTCAACAATTCACTTCTATGAGCAGAAAGCATTACAGCTAGATCCAGACTGTCAACTTCTGTCTAGATTGTAAGCTCGTTGTGGGCAGGGAATGTGTCCGTTTATTGTTATATTGAACTCTCCCAAGCACTTGTACCGTGTTTTGCACAAAGTAAGTGCTCAAAAAATGCGATTGAATGAGTGAACTGGGGCAAAACTCCTGTTTCAGTGCTGTCTTTCCTTCCCCAGCTCCAGTTTTCATTCCTTCCTTGGTAGTAGACTGGTGGGCTGGAGGGAAGAGGGAAGGGAAGAAGAGAAGTAAAGAAAAAAAGGAGTTATAACTGATGTATCAGGAAGAGGATTCCTGTAGACTGTAAGCTCCTTGTGGGCAGGGATCTCACATCCACTATTCTATTCTATTATATCGTACTTTCCTAAGCACTTGATATAGTGCTCTGCACACAGTAAGGATTCAATAAATTCTATTTATTGGTCGACAGATCAATTATAATCTAGACACAAAACGGACACTGTGTCTGAGGAGGTTAAGGCCACTGTCGACTCCCAGGGAATTCTAAAGCCCTCGACTCCCCTGAGAGAGGAAAACAGGAATCTGGGCTATGATCCCAAATCAATGGGAAATCCAAATGGATATCCGATGACTGCTGTGTTGCTGGGATACAGGGACATCCCCAGCACATGGTGTTCTCCATCTGCCACATTGCGCATCTGCTTTCTAGAGAGACCATGTGGTTCTGTGGTCTGAGCCAATGACTCAAGTGTTTCGGTCCTACCACCTCTCCAAAGGTTCCCCGGACTGCATCTGTCCCACAGTGAACCTCACTTCACTTCTCTTGTGCCTCAGTTCCCTCATCTGTAAAATGAGAATTAAGACTGTGAGTCCCTTGTGGGACAGGGACTGCGTCCAGCCTGATTTGCTTGGATCCACCCCAGTGCTCAGTACAGTGCCTGGCGCACATTATCAAACACCATTGAGTCGTTTCCGATTCAGAGCGACTCTATGGATATACTTTCTCCAGCACGACCTGCCTTCTGCCATAAATCTATAAACTTGCTAATGGTTCTTCTGTCATCATTTTTGTGGTTTCTATCCATCTAGCTGCTGCTCTGCCTCTTCCACGTTTTCCCTGGACTTTTCTTAGCATTACTGTCTTCTCCAGAGAATTAGTCCTCTCGATGATGTGTCCAAAATATGCTAATCTAAATCGAGTCATTTGGCCTTCTAAATGACTGGCACATCTTAAGCACTTAACAAATACCGCAATGATTATTTATTAAACACTTACTGGGTGAAAAACACTATACTGAGCACTAGCCATACTGCTTCTTGTGACCAGAGCTGCAGAACTCTAAACAGTTAGTTGATAAACTCCCTGAGGACAGGACTGCTTTCTGCATCTCCATCTGGACTTTCCTGAGGCTCTCTGAGGGCCATGACTCCAAATTGAGGAAACTCAAGGAAGGCGATTCTAATCTTAGCTAAACCTCTGATTTCCTGTAGTAGGAGGATCCAACTTTTACTTAATCCCCCTGGGTTACAGTTTTGTGATCTATAAAAGATGTGTTGGTTTTATTTTCAGGAATGGTGAATAAATGTGATTGTAAAATGCTTTGCCAATGTGAAAGTGCCTGATCTGGACTTACTCACCACTCTATAACTCTTCAGAACCTTGGGCCAATATTTCTACTTCCATCTTGCGTTTATTTTTTTAAGATGAAAAAAATGAAAAAATGCACCTGATGAATCCCAAGGAACACTGCAGTTGTAAGTAAACCTAGAGCATCACAGTGGGAAAACTCCTGTACCTGGTTGTTAGTTAGCAGTGTGGCTCAGTGGAAAGAGCACAGGTTTTGGAGACAGAGGTCATGAGTTCAAACCCTGGCTCTACCAACTGTCAGCTGTGTGAGTTTGGGCAAGTCACTTAACTTCTCTGGGCCTCGGTTACCTCGTCTGTAAAGTGGGGATTAAGACTGTGAGCCCCCGTGGGACAACCTGATCACCTTGTAAACTCCCCAGTGCTTAGAACAGTGCTTTGCACATAGTAAGCGCTTGATAAATGCCATCATCATCATCATCATCATCACCTAAGAGACAGACTTTGCCTCCAAAACATCTCCCTTCGATTCCTAGGCCTGTGGCTCTATCCACTAGGCCACGCGGCTGCTCTAGTGGCTTGCAGTTATCGTCTAGACAGAGTTCCAGGCCATCTCTGAGACGTTCAGGCAGTCTTCCTAGGTCTTCTGCTTGGGCCTTGAAACTGTGAACCCTTCTTTCATGAGGTTAGCTCTTCACACCTGTTCTGGACTTTACCTGGTGGGAGAAGACAATGGATCAGACTCGGAAATTGTTGCGTTGCATTTTACTCATTCATTCATTCAATCGTATTTATTGAGCGCTTACTGTGTGCAGGGCATCATCATCATCATCATCAATAGTATTTATTGAGCACTTACTGAGTGCAGAGCACTGTACTAGGTGCTTGGGAAGTACAAGTTGGCAACATATAGAGAAGGGCCCTACCCAACAGCGGGCTCACAGTCTAGAAGGGTTCTGTTCCCATCGCCAAGCCAACACTAAATTGGAAAAATGCACACAGTGACCTCTTGTGGGATGCATTATTAATATTTGATAGCCCTAATGTAATCATATACAATCAATAAATGCAGGAATTTCTCTTCCTCCTCTGCTCTCTGCTCTCTCTCTCATTCTCTCTCTCTCTCTCTCTCTCTCTCGCTCTCTCTCTCTCTCTCTCTCTCTCTCTCTCCCTCTCTATGCTGGGTTCCTTTCTTTTTTTCTCTCTTTCATTAATGCATCCTCCTTTTTAAATTATTTATTAACTTCCTTTTTTATTTTGAAAAAATAAATAAAACGCCATCAGTTAGCCTTAGTCTCGGATGTCTTGCATAAGCAGTTTTGGTCAAACAGGATTTTTGATTCTCTCCCCATTTATTCTCATGGTGCTCTTTTGTTACTCCCCCTCTTTCCCACCCTCGCAACCCCCGTTCTTCCTTGGATTAGGTTTGACTAAGGAAAGCAGCCCAAGTGGCATCCCGATGTTTTTATTCTTCTGATAACACCTCCTTGGCTTTCCAAGAAAATCTTTCCTTCCTTTTCTCTCTGCCCCCCCCCCCAAATAAATGGGATACCCTGTTCTTACTGCACTCTCCCCGTGTCCATTTATGCAGAGCCTTTTCCATTCTCTCCATTTCCTCCACTCGCGACTCCAGTTTCAAGCATCCGTCCATGCTTTTAGATGGGCAGAGCCCACGCCGAGACAATAATGACCACGATCAGAATTCACGGCATTAATCGAGCACTTATTGGCTTTGAAGTACTGTACTGGGGGCTCGACAAGTCTTAGATGGCAGAGAATGGTCTACAGAGAGGAAATTTGAAGCTTCCAACCAATCGAAGGTATTTATTGAGCAGTTGGGTACTAGACACTTGGGACAATGCAGCAGGAGACAAAGACATGGTTTCTGTCATCATCATCATCATCAATCGTATTTATTGAGCACTTACTGTGTGCAGAGCACTGTACTAAGCGCTTGGGAAGTACGAATTGGCAACATATAGAGACAGTCCCTACCCAACAGTGGGCTCACAGTCTAAAAGGAGCTTACAGTAGAAGCAGTATAGTGCAGTGGATAGAGCGTGGGCCTGGGAATCAGGTGGGTTCTAATCCCAGCTCCACCATTTGTCTGCTGTGTGACCTTGGGCAAGTCACTTCACTTCTCTGCACCTCAGTTTCCTTGTCTGTAAAATGATGATTAAGACCATGAGCCCCATGTGGGACAGGGACTGTGTCCAACCAGATTTGCTTGTATCCACCCAGAGCTTAGTACAGTGCCCGGCACACAGTAAGCGCTTAACAAATACCAGAATTATTATTATTCTTCTTTTTATTAATCTAATGGGGGAAGCAAGTGGACAGAAATATTTCAGTGTGAGAGAGCAGGAGAAAGAACAAGGATTTAACAGATGGAAGCAAAAGCAATACTTTGCTCCTTTCAACTGAGAAGACAGTTAGGGTTTGCACCTCCATGAGATCTATGGACACTAGCAGTATTTTTCCAAAATGTTACCAGGCAACCAATCGATCAGTCAATCAATCAGTGGTATCTATTGAGCTCTTACTGTGTGCAGAGCACTGTACTGAGGACTTGGGAGAGTACAATGTAACAGAAGCCATATGGCCCAGAGAAGCAGCGTGGCTCAGTGGCTTGGAAGCCAGAGGTCATGGGTTCTAATCCCCGCTCCGCCGCTTGTCAGCTGTGTGACTTTGGGCAAGTCACTTCACTTCTCTGGGCCTCAGTTACCTCATCTGTAAAATCGGGATGAAGACTGTGAGCCCCATATTGGACAACCTGATCAGCTTGTATCTATCCCAGAGCTTAGAACAGTGCTTTGCACATAGTAAGCGCTTAACAAATGCCATCATTATTATTATTATTATTAGTGGAAAGAGTTTGGGCCAGGGAGCTGGAGGAACTGGGTTCTAATCAATCACTCAACCAATAGTATTTATTGAGTGCTTACTTTATGCAGAGCACAGTTCTAAGTGCTTGGGATAGTACAGTGCAAGAGAATAAGCCGACATGTTTCCTGCCCATAATGAGTTTACAGTCTAGAGATGAGCTCACAATCCTGGCTCTGCCAGTTGCTTGGTGTATGACTTGGGCAAATCACTTAGCTTCTCTGTGTACCTCGGTTTCCTCAACTGTAAAATGCAGATTCCAGACCTGTTCTCCCTCCTAATTAGACGTGAGCCCCATGTGGGACAAGGACTGTGTCTACCTGATTAACTGTACCTATTCCAGCATTAAGGACCTAGGGGATGGGAGTGACTAGCAAAGTAATGTATTGGGGACTTTTGCTACTGTGAAGTACTTCATCACTTCACAGTAGCAAAAGTCCCCATATATTTTTTATGACATTGGTAAAATGCTTCCTATGTTCCAGGCGCTGTACTAAGGGCTGGGGTAGATACAAGGAAATCAGGTTGGACACAGTCCCTGTCCCACATGGAGCTCACAGTCTTAATCCCCATTTCACAGATGAGGTAAAATGACTTGACCAAGGTCACCCAGCAGACAGGTGTTGGAGCTGGAACTAGAACCCAGGTCCTTCTGACTCTCAGGCCTGGGCTCTATCCACTAGGCATCACTGCTTCCTGCTGCTTAAAGCAGGCTACTCTAGACTCAAGAAGAATGGAAAATTGCAACAAACTTTAGTATCTGTTTATTAACAGTAGCAATCTTGACCGTAACTTATACCACAGCCACCATCTGGTCGCTAGTTCCACCAGTAAGTAAAGATAGGATGGACCAGTTATGTCCATCCCAGCTTGATATAGTGGTGATGGGTTCTAATTCTGACTCCACCACTTGCTGGCTGTGTGACCTTGGACAAGTCACTTGACTTCTCTGGGCCACAGTTACCTCATCTGTAAAATGGGGATTGAGACAGTGAGCCCCCCATGAGATAGGGACTGTGTCCAACTCTTGTATCCAACCCTGAGCTTAGACAGTTACCTCATCTGTAAAATGGGGATTGAGACAGTGAGCCCCCCATGAGATAGGGACTGTGTCCAACTCTTGTATCCAACCCTGAGCTTAGAATAGTGCCTGGCACATAGTAAGCATTTAACAAGTACCACAATTATTACAATTATCATAATAATAATAATCGTGGTGTTTGTTAAGTGCTAACTGTGTGCCAAATAATGTACTAGACCCTGGGGTAGATACAAGATAACCAGTTCCCATACAGGGCTCACAGTCTAAGTAGGAGGGAGAACAGGTATTGAATCCCCATTTTGCAGATGAGGTAACCAAGGTACAGAGAAGTGAAGCAACTTGCCCAAGGTTACAAAACAGAAAATTGGAAGAGCTGGGATTAGAACCCAGATCATCTGATTCCCAGGCCTGTGCTCTTTCCACTAGGCCACACGCTTCCTATCAACATTTGTCTAAACTCACTGTGGCCACGAGGCTTGTCAGGGAGGCTGCAGTGAATGTTTCAAGTATTGTGTTCTAACTGCAAGCAGGAATGTAATTAGATATTGTGTGTCATGGGCCATGTCTCAGGGACTAAGCCCCAACTTTGGGAGCCCAGCACTAATTTAAATTGCTCTTTTTCTTTACATGCCAATTGGGTTCTGGGATACAAATTGCAAGCTAAACAAACAACAGCTTTGTACTTGATTAAATTGAAATCAAACTAAATAAATACAGATAACCAGCCCCTCTGCTGCCACGACCACTACAAGTGGCTATTGCCATCGCTACATAAGGCGGCTTGGCTCCTGCTTCCAGGTCTGAAAATCTGGCCCCAAAACTGTCCCTTTGTTCTCCTGTATTTTTTTAATGGTATCTGTTAAGTGCTTACGAGGTGTCAGGCACTGCGTTAATTGCTGGGGTAGATGTGAGCTAAACAGGTTGGACGCTATCCATGTCCCAAATGGGGATCACAGTCTTAATCCCCACTATATAGACGAGGTAACTGAGGCACAGAGAGGTGAAGTGACTTGCCCAAGGTCACACAGCAGACAAGTGGGGGAGATGGAACTAGAACCCAAGTCCTTCTGGTTCCTAGGTCCTGTATTGTGCAGGTAGGTTGCCCTGGGTCCTTTGGCTAATGCAAAATAATAATAACTGTGGTATTTGTTAAGTGCTTATTATGTGCCAGGCACTGTACTAAGGGTTGGGGTGGATACAAGCAAACCAGAATGCATCTCCTTCAAACTCTGGTCCTGTCTACACCCACTGTTCAAACGCTTGTAGGGGTAGGGTATCCACCCTGATGAGAAACCCCAGGCTAATAATAATAATAAAGGTATTTGTTAAGCACTTACTATGTACCAGGCACTATACCAAGTGCTTAGTACAGTGCTCTGCACACAGTAAGTGCTCAATAAATATGATTGAATGAATAAATACTAAGCACTGGGGTAGATACATGGTAATAATAATAATGGCACTTGTTAAGCACTTACTATGTGCCAAGCACTGTTCTAAGCACTGGGGGAGATACAAGGTAAACAGGTTGTCCCACGTGGGGCTCACAGTCTTAATCTCCATTTTACAGATGAGGGAACTGAGGCCCAGAGAAGTGAAGTGACTTGCCCAAAGTCACACAGCTGACAAGTGGCAGAGCTGAGATTAGAACTCACAACCTCTGACTCCCAAGGCCCATTCTCTTTCCACTGAGTCACGCTGCTTCTCTCAATCTAATCAGGTTGGACACAGTCTCTGTCCCCCATGGGGCTCACAGTCTTAATCCTCATTTTACAGATGAGGAAACTGAGGCCCAGAGAGTTTAAGTGACCCATCCAAGGTCATCCAGAGTTGGGACGAGAAACCATGACTCCTGACTCTCAGTCCTTGCATGGTCCACAGGGCCGTGCTTCCTCCCCAGGAGCCTAAGGACGAAAAAAAAAGGCTAACATCTATTACCTTAAGGCAGGAGACATCACCGAGAAGGCAGTACATACGGCTGAAAGCCGGGGCACGTAGTGGCCATGGCCATGTCAACTCCGTTCTCTTTATGCCTCAGTTCTGAATGGCGGTGCTCTGCAGTAGGGGTGGAGTGGAGATAAATGAGATCATATGGAAAGAAGGATGCTGTGTAAATACGCGGTTATCTTGGCACAGAGAGAAGGCAGTCCATATGGAACAGTGTTGTGGCAACTGGAGGATCTCCTCTTCTCAACTGCATTTTCCTTGAGACTAAATAATGACTGAAAGAAAAAAAAGCTCTGAGACCCAGGGCTCAGAAACATTATTTTGTCTAACGTCACTGAACTAACAAGACTTCGAGAGCTTTCCCCCGTGATGTTTTACCAGTCAGTCAGTGAGACAATCGTATTTATTGAGCGCTTACTGTGTGAAGAGCACTGTACTGAGCGCGTGGGAGAGCACAAAACAATAAACACATTCCCTGCCCACACTGAGCTAGCTGACAGTCTAGAAGCCTGTTTACCAGCCACCTGGGAGGAAACCTGGAAGAACTACTTGTACTTCCCAAGCGCTTAGTACAGTGCTCTGCACACAGTAAGCACTCAATAAATATGATTGAATGAATGAATGAATGAGCTATTGAGAAGCAGCCTGGAGGTCACAATTTGTCTGCTGTGGGACCTTGGGCAAGTCACTTAACTTCTCTGTGCCTCCGTTATCTCATCTGTAAAATGGGGATTAAGATTGTGAGCCCCCTATGGGACAGGGACTATATCCAACCTGATTATCATCTATATACCCAAGTGCTTGACACATAGTAAGTGCTTAACAAATGCCCTTATTATTAGAAAAACAGTATGGTGCAGTGGATAGAGCACGGGCCTGGGATTCAGAAGGTCATGGGTTCTAATCCTTTCTCTGCCACTTGTCTACTGTGTGACCTTGGACAAGTCACTTAACTTCTCTGTGTCTCAGTTACCTCACCTGGGACTATACCTCATCTGGGACTGTATCCACCCCAGCACTTAGTACAGTGCCTGGCACATAGTAAGCGCTTAGCAAATACCATCATTATTATTAGTGGTAGTATTAGTATTAATAATGATAACTATTTATAATCCAAATCAAAGTAGAACTGTTAATGTGTGCTCTTCCCTCTGGCTCCTGGTTTACATTTCCAGTATAATTGCTTTTTCAGGGGTTTAGCAATGGGGGTAACTTCCCTGTGCCCTAGTTACCTCATCTGTAAAATGGGGATATGGGAAAGCACAAATCACCTCAAGCACACCTACCACCTAAGATCAATAGGGCAGGGATCTTGTCTCCCAGCCTTATTGCATTGTAGACTCCAATAAGCATCCAATAAATGCCACTGATGGATGGATTGATTGATTGATCTCACAGAGAGTCCATCTACCATCCCACTATGCCTTTGTGCCTAGCCCATGCTCCTCCAGAGGACTGAGGATGAGGACTGTACTGTGCCCTGGTCTCTTCAGGAATTTTAAACACAAGTTTCCACAAACCATAAATGCACCTTTCCCTGATTTGTTCTGTCAGTGAGTTAACTTTCATAAGCTAACTCATAACTGATAACTCAAAACTTATAGAGTTAACTCATAACTGGATAGCGGAAGTAGCAGTATTATTATTGGGATTCAATACCTGTTCTCCCTCCTACTTAGAATGGGAGCACCATGTGGGACAGGGACTATGTCCAACCTGATTAGCTGGTATCTACCCTTAGTGCTCAGACAACAACAATAGTAGTAGACGTAGTAGCCGTAAGAACAGCATTTATTGAGCAGCCACTGGGTGCAAAGCTTTTGGAGCTTTTAAAGTACCAAATCAGCAAATGACAAATTACCTACCTGCAAGGAGTTTACACTCTAACATAATTTACTATCTGTCTTTTAGACTGTGAGCCCTCTGTTGGGTAGGGACTGTCTCTATATGTTGCCAATTGGTACTTCCCAAGCGCTTAGTACAGTGCTCTGCACATAGTAAGTGCTCAATAAATACAATTGATGATGATGATGCTGTCCAGTCATTTCCAACCCATACAGACCCCATGGCTACATCTCTCTCAGAATGCTCCACCTCCATCTGCAGTTGTTCCAATAGTGTATCCATAGAATTTTCTTGGTAAAAATATGGAATTGGCTTACTATTGCCTTCTTCCATCATCATCATCTAAACTTGAGACTCCACCCTCGACTCTCTCCCAGGCCGCTGCTGTCCAACACGGTTGAGTTTTGACTTGTAGCGGATTGCCTTCCACTGGCTAGCCACTGGCCAAGCTAGGAATGGAATGGCTATGCCCGTGCTTGACTCTCTCTCCCATAGCCAAGACTGGTAGAGTAATGGAAAACCCTCCAGGTGCCATCCTGAGAGGGTAAAAGTATTTACAGAGATCCCAAAATAGATAATTGAATGCTCAATTGAATAAATGCAATAATAATCATTGTATTTGTTCAGCATTCACTATGTACCAAGGGCTGTGTTAAACACTGGGTTAGATACCATAAAATCAGAACAGATACAGTCCCTGTCCCATAGTGTAAGAGATAGTTTCTTTATCTGTACAATGGGGATTAAATGACTCGTCCTGAGGCACAGAGGTGTGACTTGCCCAAGGTCATACTGCGGGCAGTTGATAGACGCAGGATTAGAAATCAGGTTTCTTGATTCCCAATCCTGTGCTCTTTTCACTAGGTCATTCATTCATTCAATCATATTTATTGAGCACTGTACTAAGCCCTTGGGAAGTACAAGTTGGCAACATATAGAGAAGGTCCCTACCCAACAACGGGCTCACAGTCTAGAAGGGGGAGACAGACAACAAAACAAAACATGTGGACAGGTGTCAAGTCATCAAAATAAATAGAAGTAAAGCTAAATGCACATCATTAACAAAATAAATGGAATAGTAAATATGTACAAGTAAAATAAATAGAGTAATAAATCTGTACAAACATACATACAGGTGCTGTGGGGAGGGGAAGGAGGTGGGGGGGGATCGGGAGGAGGAGAGGAAAAAGGGGGCTCAGTCTGGGAAGGCCTCCTGGAGGAGGTGAGCTCTCAGTAGGGCTTTGAAGGGAGGAAGAGAGCTAGCTTGGCGGATGTGCAGACGGAGGGCATTCCAGGCCAGAGGGAGGACATAAATACATACAAGTAGAAGTACTGTGCATAAGTAAAGAAACAGCATGACCTAGTTGATAGACCATAAGCCTGGGAGTCGAAAGGACCTGGATTCTAATCCCAGTTCTGCCACTTGCCTGCTCTGTGATTTTGGACAAGTCACTTCACTTCTCTGCGCCTCAGGTCCCTCATCTGTAAAATAGAGATTAAGACTGTGAGCCCCATGTGGGACAGGGTCTGGGTTCAACCTGATTAGCTTGAATCTACCCCATAGCTTAGTACAGTTGTCCGGCATGTAGTAAACACTTAACAAATACCATAAAAAGTACATTAGCGCTAAAGATCAATGATGGACGCAATAAATTTATATTCACTCATTCAGTCGTGTTTATTGAGCGCTTACTGTGTGCTAAGCGCTAGGGAAGTACAAGTCAGCAGCATATAGAGACGGTTCCTACCCAACAACTGGCCCACACCAGGAAAGCACAGAGGCTGTCACTTTGGATCCTCAGAAAGGGCAGGGGAGACGAGTCAGACAGGCGGTTATCTAGCAGCAGAGACGAGAGGAAAAATCAAATGAACCTGTTGTTTTCTTTGTCTGCTAAGAGTGTTAAAACAGTATCATTCAATCTCCCCAGACCTAATCGCCCTAGCATTGACTCAGACAAAGCTACCAGTGATTTCGCCCCAGAAGGCCCGAAGATCTGGTCTTCTTGAAGTACTTGGTACAGAAAGATTTCTTACTTTGGTATTTCTCAGTCATGGCCAAGGCTGATTTCCCAGAAGCCCCTCCTCCAGCTGCTGGCGCTTTCTCCGTTCGGCGCGAGAAGCTTCCGCAGAAATTCCCAGAGGGAGTGTCTCTCTTCCATCCACTTCCCTAGATAGGCTGGCCCTATCCGACGGGGAAGGCTTGGGAACATTCCAGCTTTCAGAATGTAAGAGAAAAGAAACGGAGCGATCCATATGCTTCAGGACATATGGAATGCTAGAAGGGAATGGCAGGAGGTCAGAGGAGGGAAATTCATTCCAAAGACAAGAAAACTCTCCTGTGAGGTTGGACAGACAGTTCCGGTGAGGGGGCGAGTCTCCGCGGCTTCCCACCATCGGGGCTGGACAAGATGAAGTCAAAACTTGAAACTGGATCAGATAAGGTGACATAGTCGGCCTGATGCCACCAGAAAAAAATGCGGACGGGCTCCGTCTCTGGGAACAGGCTAACCCTTTCAGGTTCCAGGGATCTAGTTCATTAATGACCGCTTCTCATGTATTAATAGCCCCCCCGCCCCCGGCTTGAAAGAGTAAACGTTTGACCAAAATGGGAGTTCGAACTGTACAGTCCAGCCCGTTATTTTGAGTTCTTTCAGATGCATATCATTGTCTGGCCCTCTCCAGGGTTTTGCCAAAATACAGAATGGTGTGTCATGTCATTGCTCATTGTCTAAGCCCTTCTTTGGCTGATGCAAACCAGGACAGAGTTCTTTCTCCCAGAACTGATCTCCAAATCACTGCAGATCAATGTGGGTTGGAACTGATCTGTTACATTGTACTCTCCCAAGTGCTTAGTACAGTGCTTTGCATCCGGTAAGCGCTCAATAAATACGATTAAATGAATGATCTCCTCGGGGTGAGAACGGGATTTGAGACGGTGGGCCCTCAGGGTGACTGACGCTGGAATGTCCCAAGGTTCCAGAATGTCTGCTTGTGTGACCTTGGGCAAGTCATTTAACTTCTCTGAGCCTAAGTTACCTCCAAATTGGGGATTAGGACTATAAACCCCATGCCCAACCTGATTAACTTGTATCTACCCCAATTCTTAGAACAGTGCTTGCCACATAGTAAGCACTGAACAATTACCATTTTTATTATTATTATTATTTATCAACCTGGAGGTGTGGGCCATGTTGGGTACCAGGGTGACTCATACCTTTTAAAAAAAAAAACAATATTTGTTAAGCACTTACTATGTGGCAGGAACTGCATTAAGTGCTGGGGTACATACAAGCTAATCAGGTTGGATGAGGCTCCTGTCCCTCGTGGGGTTCACAGCCTTAATACCCTTTTAATAGATGAGGTGACTGAGGCACAGAGAAGTTAATTGATTTGCCCAAGTTCACACAGCAGACAAGCAGCAGAGCCTGGATCGGAACCCAGGTCCTTCTTACTCCCAGGGCCCTGTTCTATCCACCAGGCCGTACTGCTTCTCCACTCTTCCAAACCTGATCTGGGGTTGACCAATGTGGACTAGAATTGGCATGCACTGCAGTGCTGGGGAAATAACAAGAATAATAATAATTCTTATAATAATAATAATAAAAATGGCATTTATTAAGCACTTGCTATGTGCAAAGCACTGTTCTAAGCACTGGGGAGGTTACAAGGTGATCAGGTTGTCCCACTGGGGACTCACAGTCTTAATCCCCATTTTGCAGATGAGATAACTGAGGCACAGAGAAGTTAAGTGACTTGCCCAAAGTCACACAGCTGACAGATGGCAGAGCCAGGATTTGAACCCATGGCCTTTGACTCCAAAGGTCCACTGAGCCACGCTGCTTCTCTATATATCTTTTGAATACTTCCTTTGTGTCAGGTGCTGTGCCAAGATAATTAGATGGACATAGTCCCTGTCCTGCATGGGGCTCCTTGCCTAAGTAAGAGGGAGAAAAGGTATTGAATTCCCATTTTAAGGAAACTGGGGCCCAGAGAGGTTAAGTGACTTGCCTAAGATCACACAGCAAGTAAGTGGAGGAGTGGTATTAGAACCCAGGTCTTTATTAAAAGCACATCTACTCTTAGAAGCCCTCCTTGACTAAGCCCTCATTTCCTCTTCTCTCACTCCATTCTGCATCATCCTTGTACTTGGATTTGCATCTTTTATTCGCACCAACCCTCAGTCCTGTAGCATTTTTGTATCTATCAATCAATCAATTGTATTTATTGAGCTCTTACTGTGTGCAGAGCACTGTACTAAGCGCTTGGGAAGTACAAGTTGGCAACATATAGAGACAGTCCCTACCTAACAGTGGGCTCACAGTCTAAAAGGGGGAGACAGAGAACAAAACCAAACATACTAACAAAATAAAATAAATAGAATAGATATGTACAAGTAAAATAAATAAATAAATAGAGTAATAAATATGTATAAACATATATACATATATACAGGTGCTGTGGGGAAAGGAAGGAGGTAAGATGGGCGGATGGAGAGGGGGACGAGGGGGAGAGGAAGGAAGGGGCTCAGTCTGGGAAGGCCTCCTGGAGGCCTTCATAATCCATAATTTAATCTATGTATTTATATTAATGTTTGCCTCCTCCCTCTAGACTATAATGAGCTCATTATAGGCAGGGAACGTGTCCACTAATTCTATTGTATTGTACTCTCCCAAGTGCTTTTAGTACAATAATAATAATAATCATAGCATTTGTTAAACGCTTACTATGTGCCAGTCACCGTACTAAGCGCTGGGGTGGATACAAGCAAATCGGGTTGGACACAGTCCCTGTTCCCTGTGGGGCTCACAGTCTCAATCCCATTTTACAGCTGAGGGAACTGAGGCACAGAAAAGTGAAGTGACTTGCCCAAGGTCACACAGCAGACAAGTGGCAGAGGCGGAATTAGAACTCATGACTTTCTTACTCCCAGGTCTGTGCTATATAATAATAATAATAATGGCATTTGTTAAGCGCTTACTATGTGCAAAGCACTGTTCTAAGCGCTGGGGAGGGTACAAGGTGAGCAGGTTGTCCCATGTGGGGCTCACAGTCTTAATCCCCGTTTTACAGATGAGGGAACTGAGGCTCAGAGAAGTTAAGTGACGTGCCCAAGGTCACACAGCAGACATGTGCCAGAACCTGAATTTGAACCCATGACCTCTGACTCCAAAGCCTGTGCTCTTTTCACTGAGCCATCTGCTACACTCTGCACACAGTAAGCACTCAAAAAATATATCCATCGATCACTGGTATTTATTGAGCACTTACTATGTGCAGAGCACTATACTAAGCACTTGGAAGAGTACAATACAACAGAATTAGTGAACTCATTCCTTTCCCATAACAAGCGTACAAACTGGAAGAGGAGACAGACATTAATGTAAGTAAACAATTTATAATGTATAGTTTAAAAATAGATACATAAGTTTAGCTTAGTGGCAAGAACCCAGGCTTGGGAGTCAGAGGTCATGGGTTCTAATCCTGGCTCCACCACTTGTCTGCTGTGTGATTTTGGGCAAGTCACTTCACTTCTCTGTGCCTCAGTTACCTCATCTGTAAAATGGGGATTAAGACTGTGAGCCCCATGTGGGACAACCTGATTACCCTGTATCTCCCCCAGTACTTACAACAGTGCTTGGCACATAGTAAGTGCTTAAAAATACCATTATTATTATTATTATTTTAAGTGTTGCAGGGTTGGAGGTGGGGCAAATATGAAATGTTCAAGGGTCACAAATCCAATTGCAATTGATTGATTGATTGATTGATTGATAGCAGCAGGGGCCGTCCCTGGGATAACCTCAAAATCCTTTCACCCCAGCTAACAGCTTAGTTGACATCTCCCCAGTGCTGTAATTGTGGGCAGGGAGTCTGTCTGTTCTACTGCAATAATAATAATAATGGCATTTATTAAGCGCTTACTATGTGCAAAGCACTGTTCTAAGTGCTGGGGAGGTTACAAGGTGATCAGGTTGTCCCACGGGGGGCTCACAGTCAATCCCCATTTTACAGATGAGGGAACTGAGGCGCAGAGAAGTTAAGTGACTTGCCCAAAGTCACACAGCTGGTAAATGGCAGAGCGGCATTTGAACCCATGACCACTGACTCCAAAGCCCGGGCTCTTTCCACTGAGCCACACTGCTTCTCTACTGTACTCTCCCAAGTGCTTAGTACAGCACTCTGCACACAGTAAGCACTCAGTAAATACAATTGATTGATTGATTGATTGATTGAGTGGGGCTGACCATCCTCCCCCCACACTCCAAGTACAAACAGTCAGTCTCTGATCTACTTGTTGAGCCAAATTTTCCAGGTCCCCTGGAGATCAAATTCCCGCAGAGGAAGCCAAAGCGAAAGATGAAAGCCGAGCAGCTCTGAAAAGAGCACCTGGCTATTACAGCCAGGGCTGTTGGAAAAAGTTCTCCGGGCAACATCCGTCCACTCCCAGGGGAAATCTCTTCATTCAGATCCGTTTGAAGGTCTAGTGGAGAGGGCACGGCCCTAGAAATCAGAAGGACCTGGGTTCTAATCCCGGCTCCGCCACTTGCCTGCTCTGCGACCTTGGGAAAGTCACTTCACTTATCTGTGACTCAGGTACTTCATCTGTAAATCATCTATAAATTATTTATTTATGTATATTCATGGCTGCCTCCCCTCTAGACTGTGAACTTGTTGTGGGCAGGGAATGGGAAGCAGCGTGGCTCTGTGGAAAGAGCCCGGGCTTTGGAGTCGGAGGTCATGGGCTCAAATCCTGGCTCCACTAATTGTCAGCTGTGTGACTTTGGGCAAGTCACTTCACTTCTCTGAGCCTCAGTTACCTCATCTGTAAAATGGGGATTAAGACTGTGAGCCCCTGTGGGACAACCTGATCACCTTGTAACCTTCCCAATGCTTAGAACAGTGCTTTACACATAGTAAGCACTTAATAAATGCCATTGCTATTATATTACTATTAATGTATCTGTTTATTGTTCTATTGTACTTTCCCAAGTGCTAAGTACAGTGCTTTGCACTCAATAAATACGTTCAATAAATACGATTGATTGAATGAATGAATGTAAAATGGGCATTAAGACCCTGACCCCCACATGGAACAGGGACTGTGTCCAACTGGATTATCTTGTATCCACCCCTGTGCTTAATACAGTGCCTGGTACATAGTAAGCTCTTAACAAATACCACTATTAGTAGTAGTAGTAGTGAGTGCTTAGCAGGCCAGTTATTGCCTTCCTGCCAATCTTTCTGCTTCCCTTTAATTTATTTATAGTAATGTCTGTCTCACCTCTCAGTTTCCAGTACTCTACCAGTCTCGACTATGGGAGGGAGAATCAAGCAGAGGCAGCGTGGCTCAGTAGAAAAAGTATGGGTTTTAGAGGCAGAGGCCATGGGTTCAAATCCCCATTCTGCCAGTTGTCAGCTGTGTGACCTTGGGCAAGTGACTTAACTTCTCTGTGCCTCAGTTACCTCATCTGTAAATGGGGATTAAGACTGTGAGCCCCCACCCCCACCCCGGGACAACCTGATCACTTTGTAACCTCCCCGGCACTTAGAACAGTGCTTTGCACATAGTATGTGCTTAATAAATGCCATCATTATTATTATTATATCTGTTCTATTCCTAGCTTGGGCTAGTGAGTGGAAAGCAATCTGCTACAAGTCAAAACTCACTTGTGCTGGGCAGCAGCGGCATGGCAGAGAATTGAGGGTGGAGACTCGAGTTTACTGCGCGGAAGGAGGCAATGGTAAACTGCTTCTATATTTTTACCAAGAAAACTCTCTGGAACCACTACCAGAATGATTGCAAGTGAAGGTGGGGCATTCTGGGAGAGATATGTCCATGGCATCGCTATGGTTTGGACATGACTTGATAGCTTAAGACAACAACAATGTCTCCCTCCCTCCCTCTGGACTGTAAACTCACAGTGGGCAGGGAATATGTCCGACTGGATTGTACTCTCCCAAGTGCTTAGTATACAGTGGTCTCCATGCAGTAAGCTCTCAATAAACACAACTGAATGAATCAGCCACACCCAAGTCGGTCCCCATCATCAATTGTATCTATTGAGCGCTTACTATGTGCAGAGAACTGTACTAAGCGCTTGGGAAGTACAAATTGGCAACATATAGAGACAGTCCCTACACAACAGTGGGCTCACAATCTAAAAGGGGGAGACAGAGAACAAAGCCAAACATACCAACAAAATAAAATAAATAGAATAGATATGTGCAAGTAATAAATAAATAAATAAATAGAGTAATAAATATGTACAAACATATATACAGGTGATGTGGGGAAGGGAAGGAGGTAAGATGGGGGGATGGAGAGGGGGACGAGGGGGAGAGGAAGGAAGGGGCTCAGTCTGGGGTTAGGTGGGAGAACCACAGGCCAGGGAGAGAGAGCTATAGTTACATTAGGCAAGCACACGGCTGGGTAACTGCCCACAGGAAACTGGAATTAAAAATAATAATAATAATAACGACTGTGGTACTTATTAAGCCCTTACTATGTGCCAGTCACTGCACTAAGTGCTGGGGCAGATACCAGTAAATCAGTTTGGACACGGTCCATGTCCCACACGGGGCTTACGGTCTTAATCCCCATTTTACAGACGAGGGAACTGAGGCACAGAGAACAGCTGCCCAAGGTCACACAGCCGACAAGTGGCAGAGCCGGGATCAAAATCCAAGTCCTCTAACTCCCAGGCTCTTGCTCTATCCAGTCCGCCATGATGCTTCGTTAGGTGCTTACTATATGCCAGTCAATCCATCAGTCAGTCACGAGCCCCCTTTTAGACTGTGAGCCCACTGTTGGGTAGGGACCGTCTCTATATGTTGCCAATCTGTACTTCCCAAGCGCTTAGTACAGTGCTCTGCACACAGTAAGCGCTCAATAAATACGATTGATGATGATGATGATTTGTTGAGCAAGCAAGCTAGCAAGGGGCAGAGCCGAGACTGGCAATCAGGTCTCCTAAATCCCAGGTCTGGGCTCTTTAGGCTAGGCCAAACTAAATACTGTTGATTGATGGATTGGCCTCCACCCTCACACATCCTACTCTGGCATCATTAATGAGCCAAAATCTCATCTCAGAAATGGTCCCCTCCCTCATCCCAACTTCCCTTGCCATTGTGTGGGGCCCGCTCCTCCCTCCTGCTTTCCAGGGAAGATTCTATCTCCCGCATCAGTCACACCGCTTCCTGCAGCACGTAGGGGCCCAGCGGCCCAAGGAGAGTCCCGGCTGGTACGGGGTGGGACGTGACCTGTGAACGTGAGGACTCACCAGGCTCCGATGGCAGAGAGCCTTGGCAGTCTGTCCCTCCACATCTGGCCCACTCCTCGGACCCTGCAGTGGCATATCCGTCTCTTTTCCCTCATAATAATAATAATAATAATAGCATTTATTAAGCACTTACTATGTGCCAAGCACTGTTCTAAGCTCTGGGGGGATACAAGGTGATCAGGTTGTCCCACATGGGGCTCACAGTCTTAATCCCATTTTACAGATGAGGTAACTGAGACACAGAGAAGTTAAGTGGCTTGCCCAAGGTCCCACAGCTGACAAGTGGCGGAGCCGGAATTCGACCCCATGACCTCTGACTCCAAAGCCCGTGCTCTTTCCACTGAGCCATGCTGCTTCCCCAGCAAATGGTATTTGTTAAGCAGAAGCATCATAAGTGGATAGAGCACGAACCTGGGAATCGGAAGGTCACAGGTTCTAATCCTGACTCCACCACTTGTCTGCTGTGTGACCTTGGGCAAGTCACTTTACTTCTCTGGGCCTCATTTACTTCAGCTGTAAAATGGGGATTGAGACTGTGAGCCCCACGTGGGACGGGGACTGTGTCCGACCCAATCTGCTTGTATCCACCCCAAGCGCTTAGAACAGTGCCTGGCACAAAGATGGGTTAGTGGAAAGAGCACGGGCTTGGAAGTCAGAAGTCATGGGTTCTAATCCCTGCTCTGCCCCCTTGTCAGCTGTGTGACTTTGGGCATGTCGCTTAACTGCTCTGTGCCTCGGTTATCTCATCTGTAAAATAGGGATTAAGACTGTGAGCACCACGTGGGGGAACCTGATAATCTTGTATCTACCTCAGCACTTAGAACAGTGCTTGACGCCTAGTAAGTGCTTAACAAATACCATCATTATTATTAACAAATACCATAATAATAATAACTATGATGATTATTATTAAGTGCTTACTATGTGCCAAGCACCGAAACTAAGTGCTGGGGTGGATACCAGCAAATCAGGTGGGACGCAATCCCTGTCCCACCTGGGGCTCACGGTCTCAATCCTCATTTTACAGATGAGGTAACTGAGGCACAGAGAAGTGAAATGACTTTCCCAAGGTCACACAGCAGACATGAAGCAGAGCCGGGGTTAGAAGCCGTGACCTTTGGACTCACAGGCCTGTGCTCTATCCACTATGCTATGCTCTTCATTCAAGCACTTAGTACAGTGCTCTGCACACAGTAAGTGCTCAATAAATGCGATTGATTGATTGATTCATTCAGTTCAATTGCATCTATTGAGTGTTTACCGAGTGCAATACACTTTACTAAAAGCTTCAGGTTCATAGAGAATCTTACTCTAAGAAGGATCATTGTGGTATTTACTAAACGTTTTCTATGTGCTAAGCACAAAGGTAAATACAGAAGCAGCATGGTTAGGTAAAAAGAGCTCAGGCCTGGGCTCTAAACCCAGCTCCACCACTTGTCTGCTGTGTGACCTGGGACAAGTCATTGAACTTCTCTGTGCCTCAGTTTCCTTATCTGTAAAGTGGGAATTAAATACCTGTTCTCCCTCCTACTCAGATTGTGAGGCTTATGTGGGACATGGACTGTGTCCAACCTGATTATGTGGTATCTACCCCAGTGCTTGGTTCAGTGCATAACTATAAGCTCATTGTGGGTAGGGAATTTGTCTGTTTATTGTTATATTAAGTAGCATGGCTCAGTGGAAAGAGCACGGGCTTGGGAGTCAAAGGTTATGGGTTCAAAATCCGGCTCTGCCGCTTGTCAGCTGTGTGACTTTGGGCAAGTCACTTAACTTCTCCGTCCCTCAGTTACCTCATCTGTAAAATGGGGATTAAGACTGTAAGCCCCACATGGGACAACCTGATGACTTTGTATCCTCCCCAGTGCTTAGAACAGTGCTTTGCACATAGTAAGTGCTTAACAAATGCCATCATTATTATTCCAAGTTTTTAGTATAGTGCTCGCACACAGTAAGTGCTCCATAAATACGATTGAATGAATTGAATGAACCAACAAATACCATTAAAAAAAATGATGCTGAGGTTGATGGACACAGTTTCTCTCCCAAATGGGGCTCATGGCTAACTAGGAGGGAGGGCAGGTATTTAATCCACATTTGACATACGAGGAAACGGAGGCACAGTTAAGTTAAATGACTTGCCTAAGGTCACTCAGGAGGAAAGTGGCAGAGCCAGGATTAGAACCCAGGTCCTCTTGGATCAGATCTTTCTGAGTTCAAGGCCCATGCTTTATCCTCTAGGCCACGTTGCTTCTCTAGTCAAATCCAGAGGAGCCTTAGAAAGGATATTAACTTAGGGGGTTTCAGCAGACCCTGTATTTGGGAGAGGTCCTCTGGACTGTGAGCTCATGGTGGGCAGGAATGTGTCTATGTTGTTATATTGTACTCTCCCAAGCACTTAGTACAGTACTTTGCACACAGTAAGCACTCTATAAATACGACTGAATGAATGGCTCCCAGGTCTGTGTTCTTTTCCATTAATCTATAGTCTTTCAGCTAGGCCAACCTACTTTCACTGTCTTCTAATCTGTGGAAGCAAAATAATAATAATAATTAATAAGGCAATGGGCAGAACCCAAGGAGTAGGCTTTGGGGAATTGTTGTGCTGGGAGTTGTTTGGGTTACCTTAGCCTTCACTGTGGTCTTGTCTTGTGCTGTCTAGTGTAGCGACGCCATGGAGATATCTCTCCCAGAACGCCTCACCGCCATCTAACATCATTCTGGTAGTGGATCCATAGAGTTCTCCTGGTAAAAATACAGAAGTGGTTTACCGTTGCCTCCTTTAACGCAGTAAATTCGAGTGTCTGCCCTTGACTCTTTCCCAGGACGCTGCTGCCCAGCATAGGTGAGTTTTGACTTATAGCAGATTGCCTTCCACTCCCAAGATAGGAATGGAATGAATATGCCTCTGCTGCACTCTTCCTCACATAGTCAAGACTGGTAGAGTGCTGGAAACTCTCCAGGTGTGACCTTGAGAGGGGCTTCACTGTGGTAGCTAGCCCCATTTTGACCAAAGGGTTGTTGTCCGGGCTATCTCCCATGACAGCAAAAAGGGAGGGACAGGATGGAATTCGACTTTTCCTTGTGATTCCTTGTGATCACATTCCTTGTGATCAGTAGAATTCTGGGATGTCATGGGCAGATTGGCCAAAGTTGCCTTCTGGAAAATCCTAGGCCACCACCATTAGGGGAAAAGCAAGGATGAAAACCCAGAGCTCACTGAATCCTAGGGAGGTGGGCCTCAGATCCTCACTGCATCTCTCAGATTCAATTTGTTTTTTCCTAGAGTCTTTCCCAGAAACCCTTTCATCTGACATAAACTGGCCTCTTCAAGTGGGTCCCAAGTCTTTCGGCTCCAGTGCTTTACTCAGCAAAGGAAGTTGCTTATTAGCAAGAGAAGTATGAAAACAGCTCAGTCCTGGGAATCAGAGGACCTGGGTTCTAATCCCAGCTCTGCCACATCACTTGTCTGCATCACAGCTTCCTCATTGGTAAAAAGGGGATTCAAATATCTGTTCTCCCTTCCCCATGTGAGCCCATGTGGGTCGGGTACCGTGTCCCACTTGATTGCCATGCTTCTCTACCAGCGTTTAGTATAATGCTTGGCACATAGTAAGTGCCTAACAAATACCATAATTATTATTAAGGAAACAAACCCCATAAAAGGTGTTAAACTAATTCATATTATTCATTCATTCAGTCGTATTTATTGAGTGCTTACTGTGGGAGAGTGCAATAACTGACTAAATAGTTTCCACTTCTGTAATTTATTTCATTTACCTAGCACTGACTCTAACTTGCAGGAAGGTTTATTAGTCTGTGGGGATACATCTATTAATAGCTAGAAAATAGGTATATTAGTTTTACAGATAAAGACACCAAAGCCCAGATGAGGTGCTAGGCGCCATACTAAGCCCTGAGGATGAGACAAGCTAATCAGGTTGGACATGTCCATGTCCCAAGTAGGGCTCAAAGTTTTCATCTCCATTTTACAGATGTGGTAACTGAGGCACAGAGAAGTTAAGTGACTTGACCGAGGTCACACAGCAAGACAAGTGGTGGATCTGAGTTCCCCAGTGTTTTCCGTTAATGGCCACCTTTAGTCCACAGGCTCTTATGAAAGGAGAGTTAGAAAGAAGTGAGGAAAATAGCCCTCTCTCATCTCTCACCTTTCACCCCCACACAAGATGCCCGAGTTCTCTGGGATACCCCACGTTTGTGTGTGATGGAACGAGAAAATTAGAAATTGAAAGCAGGAGCCAGAAGGCTGAGACCAGCACTTAGGCTGTGTCCACAGCTGGTTCCCTGGCATTCCGGTGGGAAGTTTGTCCGGGCACCAGGCAGAGAGCTTCAATTCCAGGAAACCAGCACACGTAAGCCCTCAGTAAAGGAAACAGAGGAAGGAATAGCATCCAGGTCTTCTGACTCTAAATCCAGGCTTCTCTCTGTCAGGCCGCCCAGCTTCTCCTGGGTGTGACACACCCAGCCTGTGCGATACTTGTGATCCATTTTCCAAAACGCATCCCCTGGGCTTTACCACTTCCCCTTCCCAAGCTGCACCTGAAGCCTTATTGCATATCTGGAAAGGAAAACCTTATCTCCAGATTTCCATCATGCCCCAGCCCCTACCATCTGAGATCCTCAAGCCCCTTAATACTATTACTCCTCCTACTGCTGCCAATAATAATAATGATAATGGTATTTGTTAAGCACTTACTATGTGCCAGGCACTATACTAAGTGGTAGAGTGGATATAAGCAATCGGGTTGGCTACAGTCCCTATCCTACCTGGGGCTCATAGTCTTCATCCCCATTTTACAGATGAGGTAACTGAGGCCCAGAGAAGTGAAGTAACTTGCCCAAGGTCACACAGCAGACAAGTGGCAAAGGTGGGATTGGAACCTAGATCATTAATAATAATAATAATAAAATAACAGGATTTGTAGAGCTCTTACTACGTGCCAAGCACTGTTCTAAGCACTGGGGTAGATACAAAGTAGTCAGGTTGGACACAGTCCCTGTCCCACATGGGGCTCATAGTCTTCATCCCCATTTTACAGACAAGGTAACTGAGCCCAGAGAAGTAAAGTAACTTGCCCAAGGTCACACACAAACGGCAGAGCAGGGATTAGAACCCAGATCCTTCTAACTCCCACGTCTGTGCTCTATTCACTAGGCCAGACTGCTTCCCAGATTTGACCCCTATCCCTGTGAGTAGAGGCATTTTGCTTCTTCTCATTTGACTGAGAGGAAAACTGAGGCAATGTGAAATGATTGACCAAAAGACTCACTCCTTGCCAGTGGCATATCCAAACCAGATAGGCCTTGGCCCGCCACTCTTTAGCCTAGGAGATTTTGCCGCCTGGGACCCTCTTCAGAGGGCAGGAAGTGCTGGCTGGCAAAGCTAAAACATTTCTGTAATTTCTTCCTTTTGCTAATGTTGGGTTTTGAAGATATTGCATAGTGCTTGGGTAGTCATCAATAATTTATTTTTCAAGGTCTTTGGTTAGAACCGTATGTTTTGAGTGCGCTCTCTGAGGAGAGAGGGAAACTTGGTTTTTCCATTTTAGATCTCTTTCGAGTTTGGAAAACACTCAGCCCTCTGAGTCCTTAAAATACTCCCAGCTGGCCTGGGAAAATCCCCTCTTCTTCCCTGTCTGGCCCAAGAGAGAACAAGGCGAAGGGCTGGAAAATCTGTCTGTCTCAATCTGCCCCATTTTAGCCATTCAGCATGGCCTCAAACTCCGCTCTCAGCCTCGGTTATTTCATCCGTTTAATCATATTTATTGAGCGCTTACTGTGTGCAAAGCACTGTACTAGGTGTTTGGGAGAATACAGCATAACAACAAAAAGACACATTCCTGACCATAACAAGCTCACAGTCTAGAGGGGGAGACAGACATTGAAATAAATAGATAAATTTTAAAAATTCATTACAGATATATAGATATGTGGTGTGGAGTTGGGAGGGAAGGAACTTGTAAGAGTGGCGCAGAAGGGAGTGGGAGAAGAGGAGAGGAGGCCTTAGTCAGGGAAGGCTTCTTGGAGAAGATGTGCCTTCGATAAGGTTTTGAAATGGGGGAGAGCAATTATCTGTCTGATGTGAGGAGGGAGGGCATTGCAGGCCAGAGGTAAGATGTGGGTGAGTGGTCAGTGGAGACAAAGACAAGATCAAAGTGTAGTGAGAAGGTTAGTATTTAGTCTATCCACCAGTCACTTGGGAATAATTTGGGGCATCCTCCCATCTCTCTCAAGGAGCTTCTGAAAGTGGATGGAAATAACGTCCGGAGTTCCCTGAGCCCTTGAGAGAGACCTGGATTTGTCTTAGGCATTGGAGGACAGAGGAAATGCACACAGCAAGCGCTCAATAAATACGATTGAATGAATGAATGAATATACATTTTCTGGGCAAATGCTGGACAAATGCTCTAGACACCAAGCTCTTCGTGGGCAGGGAGGGTGTCTACCTACTCTATTGTACTGTAGTCTCCCCACCACTTACAACAGTGTGCACAGTAGGCACTTAATAAATACCAGTGATGATGATGACGGTAAATACTGATGCTATTTGGGGGAATAAATGTGCTATACATATCTAAGGTAATCTCATAACCATTATTATGTTGTTCCTATTCTGCTCAACATAACCAGATTCTCTGGGCCTTAACATTTCTTCTGCACTCTTCATCTTTGATGGAATTCAGAAATGTCCCATAGTAAGTCCATGGCAGTTCTCTGAGCTTTCTGAACATTTTTTTTTATGGCATCTAAGTGCTTACTATGTGCCAAGCACTGTTCTAAACACTGGAGTGGACACAAGCTAATCAGGTTGGACACAGTCCATGTCCCACATGGGGTTCCCAGTCTTAATCCCGTTTTTACAGATGAGGGAACCAAAGCCCAGAGAAGTTAAATGACGTGCCCAAGTTCACAAAGCAGAGAAGTAGGCGGGACCTGGATTAGAATCCAGATCCTCTGACATCCAGGTACATGCTCTTTCCACTTGCACATCAATTATCTGTCACAAAGGGGAAGCAAAAAACCAAGGAACTGGGGGTGGGGGGTGATTTAAGTGACAAGTCAGAGGTCACACAGCAAGCTGATGGCAGAGGTCAGACAACAACTAAGGCCCCCCTCACTCACAGCCCATGAACTTTGCTCTTGACCACACCATGTCCTCAGGTGCACTGAGGACAGTCCAGACAGAAAGCCTATATTTCACTTCCATGGGGAATAAAGCACTGTCCTAAGCACTTAGAGTCCAAATTAAAGAACGGACAGTGTCCAGGCCTTCCTGAAGCTTATAGTCAGATGGAGGAGGAAATATGTGTGTGTTTTTGTATTCATGTACAGTGCTTTGCACACAGTAAGTGCTCAATAAATATGATTAAACGAATGAAATAACCGAGGCTGAGAGCGGAGTCTGAGGCCATGCTGAATGGTTAAAATGGGACAGATTGAGACAGACAGATTTCCCAGCCCTGCGCCTTGTTCTCTCTTGGGCCTGAGAGGGAAGAAGAGGGTATTTTCCCAGGCCAGCTGGGAGTATTTCAAGTATTCCAAGGCAACCATACCTGATATACCTGTATATATGTATACATATATATATATGCTTCCCAAGCACTTAGTACAGTGCTCTGCACACAGTAAGCACTCAATCAATACGATTGAATGAGTGAATGAATATACATATTTGTGTGTGTGTGTGTGTGTGTGTGTGTGTGTGTGCCTTAATTCACTTAATGAGCTGATACAGAAAAATTGGGTCCTGGTGCTGGAAGATTGGAGAACAGGTGATATTAATCAGAGATAGATTTATGGCAAGAGGCTGTAAGGATAATTAACTCTATCAGCCTCAAACCAAATCAAAAGACCAGTGGTTCAATGGGGCCATATGGTAAATCCAATGGGTAAAGCCATTATCCTGGTTTTCTCCACCAGGTAGTGGTAGAAAGTGTCCTCAGAAGGGGCTGGAATGGAGTTTCTACTTATTTTAATTTGTTAGTATGTTTCATTTTGTTCTCTGTCTCCCCCTTTTAGACTGTGAGCCCACTGTTGGGTAAGGACCATCTCTATATGTTGCCAACTTGTACTTTCCAAGCGCTTAGTACAGTGCTCTGCACACAGTAAGCGCTCAATAAATAACGATTGATGATGATGATGAGTTTCATGACAAAACAGCGGTGGGTGAGAGATGCAGAGGGAAGGTATTGTACCCAGGGGGCCGTAGTAGCCGCCTGATCTAGTGGCTAGCATACAGCCCTGAGAGATGGAGGACCTGAGTTCTAATCCTAGCTCCCCCACTTATCTGCCTTGTGACCTTGGACAAGTCACTTCACTTCTCTGGAACTCGGTTCCCTCATCTGTAAAATGGGGATTAAGATTGTGAACCCCATGTGGACACGGAATGTATCCACCCACATTAGCTTGCAGTTACCCCAGTGCTTAGTACAGTGACTGGCACAGTGCAAGCACTTAACAAATACTATAAAAAAAGGAGTAAGGTCCCTTCCTTTTCCAGAACATCACTAATTGGGGTTTTAAGGGATTCTCATGGAGCCCTCGGCAAGAAAAGCTGCAGTCAGCCCATCTGGGTGGTGTTTACAGTTTAGTACAGTGCTTGGCACGTAATAAGCACTTAACAAATACCATTAAAACTAAACGGTCTTGGATGGGAACTTTTGCAGATGCAATCCTGGTCTAAATACCGTTCCCAACCTGCCTCATAATGACCTTGAATAGTCAATCAGTCAATCAATCAATGGTATCTATTGAGCATCTGCTGAGTTCAGGGCACTGTACTAGCATTTGGGAGACTACAATACCATCATCATAATCAATGGTATTTCAGAGCACTGTACTAAGCACTTGGGAGAGTGCAAAATAGCAGAATCATTGTATATGTTTCCCACCCACATCAAGAAGCAAAACATACATTGTAATGGGGAAGGCAGGGTGACATAGATGATTTACCAATAGTGGATGCAGGGGGAAGAACATGGATATGTAATCAATCAATCATATTTATTGAGTGCTTATTGTGTACACTTGGGAGAGTACAATCTAACAGAATTAACAGATACGTTCCCTGCCCATAACAAATTTACAGTTTAGAGATGGGCAGTAGTGTGAATACGTTAGGATTGAATAGCAGAATAAATAGGCAAGTATACAAATATCGATAAATTATAGGGATCTAAATATGTAAATACTAAGAATGGAAGATAGGTTGACGTGACATGGGTTTTGGAAATGAATCGAGGAAGGCTTTCGGAAGGAGGTGAGACTTTTTCAGGAGGGTTTTCAAGATGGGGAAAACTGTGGTCTGACAGATTTGGAGGGGGAGGGAGTTTCGGCCAGGTAGAACAGCATGAGTAAATAGCTGGAGGTGGGAGAGTGTGCCTCATGACACTCCTGTATCAAACTCTCTCAAGCGCTTAGTACAGTGCTCTGCACACCATAAGCATTCCATAAATGCCACTGATTGATTGATTTAGAGGGTCTAAGATAATAATAATAATAATAATAATAATAATAATGGCATTTGTTAAGCATTTATTATGTGCAAAGCACTGTTCTAAGCACTGGGGGGGATACAAGGTGATCAGGTTGTCCCACAGGGGGCTCACAGTCTTAATCCCCATTTTACAGATGAGGTAACTGAGGCCCAGAGAAGTTAAGTGACTTGCCCAAGGTCACACAGCTGACAAGTGGCGGAGCTGGGATTTGAACCCATGACCTCTGACTTCCAAGCCCGGGCTCTGACCATTGAGCCACGCTGAGAACCAAATAGCCTTGAAGGGCCAGATGTCAAGGTACTGGGTTGATCAATCAGTCGTATTTATTGAGTTCTCACTGTGTGCAGAGCACTGAGCTAAGCAGTTGGGAGAGAACAAAACAACAAAGTTGTCGACCCCTGCCCATAAAGAGCCAGAACCAATTGCCATATCCAAAAATCGCATCCCTAATCCTCTGTCCCTGCCCTCATGCACAAGCCCAATTTTTTCTACTTCTCCCTAATAATCATAATCACTGTGGTATTTGTGAAGCTCTTACTCTGTGCCAAGCACTGTTCTAAGCACTGGGGTAGATACAAGGTAATTAGGTTGGACACAGTCCATGTCCCTCATGGGACTCACAATCTTGATCCCCATTTGACAGATGCGGTAACTGAGGCACAGAGAAGTGAAGTGACTTGCCCAAAGGCATGCAGCAGACACGTGGCAAAGCTGGGATTAGAACCCATGACCTCTGACTCTGAGGCCTGTGGTCTTTCCACTAAGCCATTCTGCTTGGAGAACTACCCAGGGAGAAACAGAGGAAAGAGTATAGTAGTTGACCTTTCTCATTTGCCAAACTAGGGCAATCCCCCATCCTCAGATACCCAGCTTTGGGTGCCTATTTTACAGAAGCAGCGTGGCTCAGTGGAAAGAGCCCGGGCTTTGGAGTCAGAGGTCGTGAGTTCAAATCCCGGCTCTGCCACTTGTCAGCTGTGTGACTTCGGTCAAGTCACTTCACTTCTCTGGGCCTCAGTTCCCTCATCTGTAAAATGGGGATGAAGCCTGTGAGCCCCACGTGGGACAACCTGATTACCTTGTATCTACCCCAGCGCTTAGAACAGTGCTTGGCACATAGTAAGCGCTTAACAAATACCAACATCATTATTTATTATTATTAATCCTACTTCCTCCACCTGTCTGCTGTGTGTGCCCTCTGGCAAGGCACTTCACCTCTCTGTGCCTCAGTTACCTCATCTGTCAAATGGGGATTAAGACCACGAGCCGCATGTGGGACAGGGACTGTATCCAACCTGATCAGCGTGTATCTACCCCAGAGCTTAGAACAGTAAGTGCTTAATAAATGCCATCAGCATCATCACTATTATTATTATTAAAATGGGGATTAATACTGTGAATCCTTTGTGGGACGGGGACTGTCTGCTGCCTGATTGGTTTGCGTCTGCCCCAGACCTTAGTACAGTGCCTGTCACGTAGTAAGTGCTTAACGAATACCATCTAAAAAAAATCTCTGTTTCCCCCACTTCACCCGGTAACAGGCTGCCATGATAGCCAGAGCGCTGAAGAAAACAGACTTCTCGCCTTAGGGGTTGCAGTGACTCAGGTCTAGGGAGCGATGGGAAGGAAACAATATCGGTCTGAAAGATCCCTGTTTAAAATAACAATCATAAACAGGAAAGGAAAGGAACAGGTTGGAAGGAGCAGCTGTCTTCCCCCCACACACACACCCCCGCCATGGCCCTTCCTCCCCCTCCTACTCCAGCCACCTCCTCCCGTCCCCAAGCGAGCACCCCTGGAAGACAGATGTTGTTCTCGGATTGAGCACCGTGACCCGAACAGACAAAACCCCCGGCTGCGGGGAGGGATTGGGGTGAGTCAGCAGGAGGGAAATGGGAACCATCTGATGAAGGTGAGTAAGTGATGAGCCGTCTGCCAGATCTGGGCCTCTGGCTTCATGAGACGCCATCAGCATCAGAGTCACTGCACCCCAGTAGAGGACAGTGGAAGGTCCGAGATGGGGAGAGAGCGAGAGAGCGCTTAAGCAGTTCAAGTCCCCCATCTTCCCCACCCCTTCCTACAGGGAATGTGTCTTTATTATTCTATTGTACTCTCTGTAGAGTTTAGTACAGTGCTCTGCATGTATTCTACTCTCCCAAGTGCTTGGTACAGTGTTCTCCATGCAGTTAGCACTCATCTCCCCTCTTCTAGACTGTGAGCCCGTTGGGTAGGGATTAATAGTAATAACAATAATAATGGTATTTGTTAAGCACTTACTATGTGCCACGCTGGGATAGATACAAGGTAATTAGGTTAACCTACGTGGGGCTCACTGTCTTGATCCCACTTTACAGATGAGGAAACTGAGCACAGAGAAGTTAAGCGACTTGCCCAAAGTCACACAGCTGACAAGTGGTGGAGCTGGGATTAGAACCCACAAGCTCTGACTCCCAAACCCACGCTCTTTCGACTGAGCCACGCTGCTGCTCTATTTGTTGCCGAATTGTACTTTCCAAGAGCTTAGTAGAGAAGCAGCGTGGCTCAGTGGAAAGAGCCCAGGCTTTGGAGTCAGAAGTCATGAGTTCAAATCCCGGCTCCGCCAATTGTCAGCTGTGTGACTTTGGGCAAGTCACTTCACTTCTCTGTGCCTCAGTTCCCTCAATTGTAAAATGGGGATTAAGACTGTGAGCCCCCCGTGGGACAACCTGATCACCTTGTAACCTCCCCAGCGCTTAGGACAGTGCTTTGCACTTAGTAAATGCTTAATAAATGCCATAATTATTATTATTATTATTACATATATAATATTATTATATTATTACATATATAATATTATTATTATATTATTATATATTATATTATTATAATGTATTATGTATTATTAATATTGTTATTATTACTTACTTTTCACACAGTAAGTGCTCAGTAAATGCCATTAAATGAATGAATGAGTAAATATGATTGCCTGAATGAACCCCTCAGAATCAATCAATCAATCGTATTTATTGAGTGCTTATAATCGATGGCATTTATCGAACACTCAGTGTGGGCAGAGCACTGACCTTACTGAACACTTAGGAGAGTACAACAGAGTTGGTAGATGCAATCCTTCAGATGAACTCTCAGGGGGAGGTGGCAGTGGGCCTGGAAAAGGTGAGGATGAGAGACCTTAGCACAGTCACGTAGGAGACACTGGCTAGTGCCTGCTTGCTCTCCTCCTGATGACAATCAGCAGGAGGAGAAGCAGGGTAGCCTAATGGAAAGAGCACAAGCCTGGGAATCAGAGGAGCTGGGTCCTAATCCTGACCCTGCCATTTGCCTCCTGTGTGACTTTAGGCAAGTCATTTAACTTATTGGTGCCTCAGTTTCCTCATCTGAAAAATGAGGATTATATCTTACTCCCTCCTATTTGGATTTGGATTTGCATCCCACCCTCAACCCATACGTATCCATAATGTATTGATTTATATTAATGCCTGCCTCTCCCCGTAGACTGTAAGCTCCTAGCAGGCAGGGAACATATGGCTAGAGAAGCAGAGTGGCTCAGTGGAAAGAGCCTGGGCTTTGGAGTCAGAGTTCATGGGTTCAAATCCCGGCTCTGCCAATTGTCAGCTGTGTGACTTTGGGCAAGTCACTTAACTTCTCTGTGCCTCAGTGACCTCATCTGTAAAATGGGGATTAAGACTGTGAACCCCACGTGGGACAACCTGATCACCTTGTAACCTCCCCAGCGCTTAGAACAGTGCTTTGCACATAGTAAGCGCTTAATAAATGCCATCATTATCATCATATCTCCAACTCAAATGCTTGCTATGTGCCAGTCACTTAAGCATTGGGGTAGAAACAAGCTAATCAGGTTGGACACAGTCCCTGCCCCACACGGGGCTCACAGTCTTAATGCCCATTTTATACATGAGGGAACTGAGGCCCAGAGAAGTTGTGACTGGACCAAGGTCACACAGCAGACAGGTGGTGGTGCTGGGATTAGAACCCACGTCCTTCTGACTCCTAGGCCCGTGCTCTATCCATTAAGTCACACTGCTCTCTCATGAGGAGAAGTGGATGTGGTGTTGGAAATACCCAAATCTTACAACATTTTTCTACTCCAATAGGAGTCGGGGGGAAGGAGAGGAAGAGAAAGACACAAAGGAATCAGGAAGAGAGCTTATGATTCAATAAAAAAGGAAGTGAAGAGCTGGAGAAACCCTCCAGCCAAAGAAACTGCAGGCCCCTAAAAGGGATGAATTTCCTCCCAGAAAGGAAAATATGGAAACCAGGCAAATGGAAGGAAGTCTCCATGGTATCCGACTCCCTATGCCACAGATATATCACTGTAATTGGGTTAGTCTGGGCCAGGATTTCACCCTCCAATCAATCAATCAATCAATCAGTGATATTTATTTAGCATTTACTATGGGAGAGCACTGCACTAAGCACTTGGGAAAGAACAATACAACAGAATTAGCAGACACGTTCCCTGCCCATAAAGAGCTTACAGTCCAGAGTGGGAGACAGACATTAATATGTTTGCCAGTGAAACAGTTGGATGAAGGAGAACAGACCAGGAGTTTGTACACTAACAGTCCAGCTCCTGCAATCCTTGTCTCAAATCCAAAGCCCCAGTGTCCCTCAACATTTCTCCCAGACAACCTCCCTTCCCCTGGCTCAGTTTCCTGCCGCTCCCTGTCCCCGCCTCGGAATCCAAGCCAGAATCACCTTCCCACTCTTGTCCAGGACCCTTCCTCTCTACTTCTTAGGGTTCCTGGCTACTTTTCTGTTGGATTATATTCTTTCCCATCTCTTCTAAAATGAGTTCTCCCTCTGCCTCCTTTGCAAGAGATGAACAGGGCTTGTCTTCCCTTTTTCTGGGCTATTTCATCTCCTCGCCATTAATCCAGACCCCTTCCTCCTGAAAAACACTAGTGAAAGCCCAACTTCAGACAAATGAGTGGTGTGTGTAAAGCGCTTACTATATGCTGAGCACTGAACTAAGCACTCTGCACACAGTAAGTGCTCAAAAAGTACCATTGATCGATTGATTGATGACATGGCCAGGAATGGTGAGGAGAAATGTACAGCAAAAAGGAAAGGTATCAAATCAGAGACTGAGCTGGAAGGGATATCAAGAAGCCACTTGACTTTGGTTCACTATCTCCAGTTAAGTGAGCAAAGGATTGAATATGGGACAATTTTCTACTCCAGTAGGATTCAAGAAGAGAAGGAGAGGGAGAGGCTTAGAGCTAGACCTAAATTTATCAGATAGGACAGAGTCCCTGTTCTGTATTTCAGATTAACTCCACTACTCAATCAACTGTATCAATCAATCGTATTTTTTGAGTGCTTACTATGTGCAGAGCACTGTGCAGAGTACTTAGAAGAGTGCAATATAACAGTATAACAGCCACATTCCCTGCCCACCATGAACTTTTGGTCTAGACGGGGAGACAGACAGCGATATAAATAAATTATGGATGTGTACATAAGTGCTGCAGGGCTGGGGGGAGATGAATAAAAGGAGGAAATCAGGGTGATGCAGAAGGGAATGAAAGTAAAGGAAAAGAGGGCTTAATCAAGGAAGGCTTCTTGGAGGAGACATGCCTTCAATAAGGCTTTGAATGGGGGAAGAATCATCGTCGGATATGAAGAGAGAGGACATCCCAGACCAGAAGCAGGACGTGAGCGAGATAGACGAGACTGAGACTGAGGTACACTCCGAACTAGTGAACCCCTGAGCACTTTTGTAGATCTTGGAAAGTAAGATTTGTTTCCTCTGCATCTTTTGCGGTTTTATTTTCTCCAGTGCCCTTCATATGTTTTTAAATGTATGTCACATGGTTTTTAGGTCAGTGTACTTTATTTGTTTCTTCCCTGTCTTCCCTGTACAAGATGAACTCCTTGAGGGTTGTGTCTCTCTTGTTCTTCCTTCAGGAACTTTATGCACACAGTATCTAGGACGGTGCTCTGTTCGCAGAAGGCACTGGGGACATAACTTGTTCTGCAAAAAAAAAGAGAGAATAGGATTCAAAAACATTGCATTCCGAGACAATTACACACCCTCACACAAACCCACACGCACACTCAATCAGTTCAACAGACACATTCTCAACCAGGTGAACGCAGCTATTCTGAGATACACAGTCACACACTCACACAGACACATGTATTCGCATTCACCGGAGATAGAGACATTCACACAAATTCACTTAAGGACACGTACGCATAAACTCTCACAAACATCTTCAAGATGGAGTTGAGGAGAAGCAGTTAGCCGAAGTGGAGGGAAAAGGCAACAAGCTAAACATCTCCACTGTCATCAATCGTAGGTATTTATCAAGCACGTGCTGTTTCCAGAGCACTGTACTAGGAGCTTGGGAGAGTAAACGAGAGTAAGTAAATGTGATCTCTACCCTCAAGAAGCTTGCTATTGCTACGATAGATTTCCAAACATCGCGGCCATAGCTGTTCCACAGGAAGCCAGTAAGTAGCCCTTTGTGTAGGGGCTATTAGAGACAGGGAAAAAGCATTAGGAATTCTGGTAAACTGGCAGGTAAACTGTCCTGATTTATTTAACTGCTGCAGAGGAGCACTGTGGCTTAGTGAAACGAGCATAGGCCTGCGAGTCAGAAGGATCTGCATTCTAACCCCTGCTCTGCCACTTATCTGCTGTGTGACCTTGGGCAAGTCACTTCACTTCTCTGTGCCTCAGTTACCTCATCCGTAAAACAGGGATTAAGACTGTGAGCCCGTTGTGGGACAAGGACTGGGTCCAAACTGATTAATTTATATCTCCCCCAACACTTAGTACAGTGGCTGACATATAATAAGAGTTTAAGGAACACTATTAAAAAACTGCTGCTGTAATACGCACCCTCCCGTTACCAATTAGCACTATGCCACCACTAACTTCCCAAGAGTTCTTACTCTTACCACAGCCATGGTCACAAGTCAGATTTTTGTCACTGTAGCCAGCCTTCTGAGTGGGGGCATGACTTAGGAATAGGGAATAATGAGTGGCAGATCACTTTATTAAAGTTAACACTAATTAGATTCCTTGAACTTTTCCCCTACCACTTAAATAGACAATGTCAGTTCAATCACTCGTATTTATTGAACACTAACTGTGTGCAGACACTGTACTAACACAATGGCATAGCAAAACCCTTCCCTCTTCTTTCCTTCCTCCTTTTACCTTCACCCTCTTTCTGCCTCCCACTAATTGGCATAAATCAGCCCCCTCTGCTGCGTGGTAAGAGTGCTGGGTTCCGGCCAACAGCTGGAACATGCTCTGAGTGACCAGCTGGGAGTATCCATGGCCATAAATAGCTCATTCTTCTCCTAGACTCCACAGTCCTGAGGTCCTCAGTGTGGTAATAATAATAACACCACTAATAATTGTGGCATTTGTTGAGTGCTTACTATGTGCCAGACACTAATAATAATAAAAGTGACATTTAAGTGCTTCCTACATGCCAAGCACTGTACTAAGTGCTGGGGTGGATACAAGGAAATTCGGTTGGACGGAGTCCCTGTCCCACGTGGGGCTCACAGTCCAAGTCCCCATTTTACAGATGAGGGAACTGAGGCACAGAGAATTGAAGTGACTTGCCAAGGTCACACAGTAAACAAGTGGCAGAGTGGGGATTACAAGCCCTGACTTTCTGATTCCCAGCCCTGCTCTAGCCACTACACCATGCTGCTTCTCAACTTCTGAGTCCCAGGTCTGTGCTCTGTGCATTCGCAATGGTGCTCTCTGTGGGGAAGGAGGAGAGTGTGAGGATAGACCATTCTAGTCACCAAAACCCAGGGGACACTAAGAATCAGTCATCCTTTCCAAACAGGGTATTTTCAGATGAAAGGATTTCAGATGAAAGGATGTTATAAATTGTTATAAATGGGATATTTTTTCCCTCCCCTTCAAAATCTCCCTCATTTGCCATTCTAGACAATCGATCAGTGGTATTTCTTGTGCACGTACTATGCATAAAACACTATAGGAAGTACCTAAAAACTTCACACTGCTCTTTCTCCAACTCCTTCCTCTTTTCATTGGAATATGAATTATGGAATCAACAGGCTAAACACGATTTTGAAAGCTCAGCTCCTCCATTTCTCCACCTCCAGGCAGGATAGCATTCAAATCATCTCAGAAATATAGAGAAGCAGCATGGCCTAGTGGATAGAGCACGGGCCTGGGACTCAGAAGGATCTGGCTTCTAATCCTGTCTCTGCCCCTTGTCTGCCGTGTGACCTTGGGCAAGTCACTTCACTTCTCTGGGCCTCAGTTACCTCATCCGTAAAATGGTGATTTAGACTGTGAGCCCCATGTGGGACAGGGACTAAGTCCAAACTGATTAATTTGTATCTACCTCAGCACTTAGTACAGTGCCTGGCACATAGTAAGTGCTTAACAAATACCGTTTAAAATATTGTCAATCTAGGGAGACTCGACTCTCTTCTCTTGGTGATGAGCTCCAGAGACTCACAACGTCCACAATCTTGTCCACTGCCCATTGAACACTTTGTAGTGTAGTTCACGGTATTGGGGAGGATCTGGGGGAGGAAGGTGTGTGTGAAAAAAACTGGATAAAATCTAGTTTCGTAAAAAATTCAAATCCTACTCCCCATGCCGTATTACCCACTCCCTCTTGTGGCAGAAACTTCTCTGATCCTTTATCATCGCTGTGAATTTGGGGAGCTCAGTGTGAATAACGCCTTAAGGGCAGTGGAGAGTTGTTCGTATCAGGGTCCATTTTCAAGCCTGCTTCATGAAAAGACACTTCTCCAGTATTGTCTTACGCTGTCGAGTAGTCTCCAACCCATAGCGACTCCATGGATGCATCTCTCCCAGAACGCCCCACCTCCATCGGCAGTCTTTCTGGTAGTGAATCCAGAGAGTTTTTTTGGTAAAAATGTGGATGTGTTTTACCACTGTCTCCTTCCGGGCAGTCAACTCGAGTCTCCGCCCTCGACTCTCTCCCGTGCCGCTGCTGCCGGACAGGTGAGTCTTGACCTGTAGCAGATTGCCTCCCACTCACTAGCCACTGCCCAAGCTAGGAATGGAATGGATAGGCCTCTGCTTGACTCTCTTTCCCTCAGCCGAGACTGCCAGAGTACTGGAGACTTTCCAGGTGTGATACTGAGAGGGTACCTTTCTAGGCTATGAGGCTGTACTTATGAGATGCTGGAAGTATTTAGACAGAGTGGTCTATGATGGGACCATGAGTCTGGAAGCAGACCTGTTTCTACTCCTGGCTCTATCATTGACCACCTTGTGCCTCAGGTTTCCCATCTGTCCACTTGGAAAATTGTTCAGAGGTCTTCTGAGGGTGAATTAAATAATATCTTTAAGTGTACATAGTTCTATGGAGTGGAAGCTGGATTACCCAGTTCACCCAGACCCTGTGATCAAAAAATCAATAATATTTGTTCTTGTGTACTTAGACAATTGCTCTCCCCGTCTTCAAAGCCTTATTGAAGGCACATCTCTTCCAAGAAGCCTTCCCTGATTAATCCCTCCTCTTCTCTTCTCCCACTCCCTTCTGCATTGTCTCCTCCCAGTTCCATGACACATCTGTGTATATCTGTAATTTATTTGTTTATTTATGTATGTTTATCAATGTCTGTCTCCCCCTCTAGACCGTGAGCTCATTATGGGCAGGGAATGTGTCTGTTAATTGTTATATTGTACTCTCTCAAGTGCTTAGTACAGTGCTTTGCACACAGTAAGCACTCAATAAGTATGATTGAATGACTGAATGAATGCTTTCCTAAGTACTTAGTGCAACGTTCTGCAGATAGTAAAAGTCACAAGATAACATTGATCGACTGAGTGCTTACTCTGTGAAAAGCACTGATTGAGCACTTGGAAGAGTATAATAGATCACTGTCCTCTAGATGCTTACAATCCAGCAGCGGTTGCAATCTTACAAAGTTGAGAGTCAGATCAGTTCCTTCATGTTTCTGGGCAGGTGCCAGTGGGTTACGGGTCAAGAACGGGCAGCAACTTCTCCCTAAATTGTCCACATCACACCCTAATCCTTTTCCACTGAACAAAAATGAAAAGAAACATCATGCAGTTCTGATGTATATCTCCCAGAAAAAACTTCAGCTCGTCCTGGCAATATTCTGTGGGAATCTAAATTACCATCACAAATGTGGGTTGAAGAATAAAAATATTATTATTATTATTATTCAATCCATCACTCAAAGTCATTCTAGATTGTAAATTCGCTGTGGGGAGGGCATATGTCTGTTATATCATAATAATAATGATGGTATCTTGTAGGTACTTACTATGTGCCAAGCACTCTTCTAAGCACTGAGGTAGAGACAAGGTAATTAGGTTTTCCCACATGGGGCTCACAGTCTAAATCCCCATTTTACAGCTGAGGTAACTGAGGCACGGAGAAGCTAAGTGACTGGCCCAAAGTCACACAGCTGAGAAGTGGCGGGGCTGGGATTAGAACCCATGACCTCTAGCTCCCAATCCTGGTCTCTTTCCAGTGAGCCACACTGCTTCTCCCAAGAGCTTAGTTTAGTGCTCTGCGCACAGTAAGCACTCAATAAATATGATTGATTGATTGATTTGATGAGTGTGTGCAGAGCACTGTACTAAGAGCTTGGGTGAGTACCGCACAGTACAGTTAGTAGACATGACCCCTGCCCTCAGTGCTTAGAAGAGTGCTTTGCACTTTGAAAGCACTTAACAAATTCTATAATTATTATTATTATCATCACTATTAAGGAGTTTACAATCTTAGTGGATATGGATCAGTTATGAATGGATAGTCTATTAGGTAACAGCTGGGTCTGGGGGCAAAGTAAAGTACTTTTGAAGGTCTCTGCTTCAGAAGCATCATTATCGGGCCCAGGTTCGAGGGCTATAATCAATTAATTAGTTATATTTATTGAGCATTTAGTGTGTGCACAGTAATGTACTAAGAGCTTGGGAGAGTGCAATATAACAAATTTGATAGACACGTTCCCTGCTCAAGAGGAGCTTACCTCTTAGACGGGGAGACACACATCAAAATAAATGGGGGATATGTACATTAATGCTGTGCGACTGGGAGTGAGGTAAATAAAGGGTACACATCCAAGTGCAAGGGTGATACAGAAGACTGTGAGCCCGCTGTTGGGTAGGGACCATGTCTGTACGTTGCCAACTTGTACTTCCCAAGCGCTTAGTACAGTGCTCTGTGCACAGTAAATGCTCAATAAATACGATTGAATGAATGAATGAAAAGGGAGAGGGAGTAGGGGAAATGGTAGCTTAGTCCAGGAAGGCCTCTTGGAGGAGATGGGATTCTAATGAGGCTTTGAAGGTGGGAAAAGTGACCATCTGTTGGATGTGAAGTAGGAGGGCATTCCAAGCCAGAAGCAGAATGTGGGCAAGGGGTCGGCGGTGAGATAGATGAGTTAGAGGTAGAGTTACTAGGTTGCTGTTGGAGGAGCAAAGTAATGTGCTGGGTTGTCGTAGGAGACCAGCGAGGTGAGATAGGAGGGCCAACTGAGTGCTTTAAAGGTGATGGTAAGGAGTTTTTGTTTATGTGGAGGTGGTTGGGCAACCACTGGAGGTTCTTGAGGAGTGGGGAGATGTGGACTGACTTTTTTTTTAGAAAAATGATCTGGGCAGCAGAGTGAAGTAGGGGCTGGAGTGGAGAGAGCCAAGATGGAGCGAGGTCAGCGAGTAGGCTGATGCAGTAATCAAGGAAAGATAGGATAACCTATGAACCATAGGGTAACTGAAAAGCTAACCAGTCTCCCTTCCTACTTTCTCTTTCCCACTCTGAGACAGAAACAATTGGACTAAATTTCCCAAGATTAGGTCCTCCAATTGCTTATTAAACTGGGAAAACCCCATGAGAACAAGAGTGGAAAAAACCAGACAATCGTTCTGGCTGTGTTCTTCAGAACCCAAGAAGTATTGCTTGGGAAGGACTAGTCTGTCTAATTCCTTCATCCTCTTCCAGAATATTCCCTAAGGAAACTTGGAATTTAATAAACGGGAGGGAGCGGCAGTGGGGGAGAAATCCCATCATCTGCAGAAGAGTGGATCAACTTCCTCATCTGAGTCCCATCATTAAAAAATCCTCTTCCCGAAAGAGTAATTATGGAACAATTTTTACTGCACGATTCATTTAATGTACTCAGAACAGCTGCTAAGAATGACATTGGCATCGCAGCAGCCGCAAAGGGTGGTGGGAAAAGGATGATCATGTTCACAATGGGGTAACTGAGGCTCAGAGAAGAAAGATGTGCACAGCTAGTTTCAGAGCCAGGAGCGAGACTGGAATGCTGGTCCTCAGCTTGGTCCTGTAACTCCTAAAAGATATCACCTTTGTTATATCTTAAAAATAATAATAATAACTGTGGTGTTTGTTAAGCACTTATTATGTGCCAGGCTCTGTACTAAGCATTGGGGTGGATACAAGCTAATTGGGTTGAACACAGTCCCTCTCCCATGTGGGGGTCACAGTCTTTATCCCCGTTTTACAGATGAAGTAACCAAGGCCCAGAGACGTGAAGTGACTTCCCCATGGTCACACAGCAGACAAATGGTGGAGCTGGGATTAGAACCCAGAACCTTCTGATTGCCAGGCCCATGCTATATCCACTAGGCCATGCTGCTTTGGCCTGAAAATCAGAACTGTATATTTATTCATGATGAAAACTCTGTTATCCAGAATGCAGGAGATTAAAACTAATCTAAAGAAGTTCATATTTTGTTTTTTGACCATTTGCTCTTTTTTTGACTTTTTGTTCTCTAACTCCCTCTTTTACCTTCCTGGCCAAGTCACCTTACCAGCCTTATTAGTCAAATTATCACTCAGGTCCTTTTGCTCATTTATTTATGTACTTATTTATTTGGTTGCCTACTTTCCTCTTTGTCATTCATATTTGTGCTCTTACTCTTTTCCCTTTGGAATATTTGCAATCTGTAACTACATTTCTTCCTCATTATAATTTATACTCCTCAAGGACAGAGACAGTGTCTTTGGCTTCCACTGTATCCATCAATCAATGGTATTTATTGAGCACTTACTATGTGAAGGCACTGTACTAAGCACCTGGGATAGTACAATATAGAAACGTACCCTGCCCACAAGGAGCTTACAGTCTAGATAACCTGTATCTTCCCAAACCCTTAGTGCTCTGCATACAGAAGGCACTCAATAAAGAAGCAGCGTGGTTTAGTGGAAAGAGCATGGGCTTGGGAGTCTGAGGTCAAGGGTTCTAATCCCGGCTCCACAAGTGGGCAAGTCACTTAATTTCTCTGTGCTTCAGTTCCCTCATCTGTAAAATGGGGATTAAGACTGTGAGCCCCATGTGGGACAACCTGATTACCTTGTATCTACTCCAGTGCTTAGAAAAGTGCTTGGCACAGAGTAAGCACTTAAAAAATACCATTATTATTATGATTATTATTTATAATAAATGCTACTGCTGACATTATTGACATGCCACCTGTAAATAAGGTATCTAACGACTTAGAAGTACTCCAGACTGGGTTTAGTTTCTTATGTGCTCAATTGATTTAGAGGTAAAAAGAGGTCTGCAGGCAGGCTATTGCATGAAGATGCAAGGTTCAGTGCAGAAGGTGAGAGCAGGGGTATTAGACAGACAGGTGGGCACACTGAAGGAGGACCAGAGAGCACAATAGTCCTAGCAATGCCATCTGAGTATCTGATTAGCTGCTAGGGCTACACAATCCAAAATCACTTGGCATCCCCATCTCAGCCTCCCTGATGCACATTTCTTCTCCTCAACCCAGCCACAGTTGATAATAGTGGTATTTAATAAGCACTTACTGGGCTGAACATTGTGCTAGTCACTGGGGTAGATAAAATACAATCAGATGGATCACAGTCTCTGGCCTACATGGGGCTCACAAGTGAAGGCAGGTGGAAAACAGTGGCGGCAAGGACACGGACCTTCATTCAATTCATTTATTCAATGATTTAGTGAGAGCTAACTGTGTGCAGAACACAGTACTAAGCACTTGGGAGAGTACAGCATAACAACTAACAGATATATTCTTGCCCACCATGAGCTCACAGTCCAGAGGACCTCTCACAAATACAGGGTCTGCTGAAACCCCCTGGGAGCAGCCCTAAATGAATATCCATTCTAGGGCTACTCTGGATTTGACAAGAGAAGCAACTTGGCTAGTGGATAGAGCACGGTCCTGAAAGTCAGAAGGATCTGGGTACTAATTCTGGCTCCTCCACGTGTCTTCTGTGTGACCTTGGGCAAGTTGCTTTACTTCTCTGTGGCTCGATTACCTCATTTATAAAGTGGGAATTAAGATTGTGAGCCCCACATGGGACAGGGACCGTGTCCAACCCAATTTACTTGTGTCCACCCTAGTACTTAGAACCGTTCCTGGCACAAAGCAAGCGCTTACCAAATACTATTATTATTATCATTATTATTATCGTTATTAATAGTGTGGAGGGCTCCCCCCTTCATCTTCTCATTTCCCTTCTTTATCTTCTCGTTTTCCCCACAGAGTCACTTATCGCACAGAGTACCAAGCAGGCCCCTGCTTTTCTCTTTGATATGTCATCTGCCAATATACAGAACTCCAGTTGGAAAAGTCCAGACGTTGCCTGAAAGTCTGGATGATTGATTTTTCTGGATGAATTTCTGGATTTATCCACACAGAAATACCAAAGCGGAGTTGGCAAAATGGAATTGTTGGTTGTGGGGTGTTCTTTATATTGTTGGTTTCAGTTTGAGATAAAAAATTTATTGCCAGTAATAATAATAATAATAATAGTAATAATAATGATGGTACTTGCTAAGCACTATATTCCCAGAGTCTAACTTCCATCTTACCTCCCTTACTCCTCTCTTGGCCTGGAAACGATATTGCATCCTGACTCCCCGACACTGTAATGGGTTTTTAGTTGGTTTTTTATGATGGCCATTTCCTCTTGTCTAGCCTGTATGGCTGGAGGAGTATCTCGGGGAAAAGAAGAGCACATTTCCTTTGACTGCAATCTTTCGCGATGAAGAAATCTGCCTAAGGGATCAAAACTGGGTTCTTGGGATTGAATCAGAGTCTTCTCCTCATGTTGAAGGTATCCCATCTAGATTCCAAAGACAAGTTAAGTAGATTTCTACTGTTAATATTGTGTTATGTATTACATGTTTACTGTGCACTAGTGCGAAAGTAGATAAGAACAACCACTGGACTCAGTCCCTGCCCCACATGGAGTCCAAAGATGTTAAGTGACTTGCCCACGGTCAGACAGCAGGTCAGTGGCAAAGCTAGGACAAGAACACAGATCTCCTGACCCCCAGGCTTTTTCCACCAGGACCACACCATAGTGGGAGAATCGTGGAGAGAGAGTTACATGAGGAAGGCACTGCACTCCTCCCCGACATGGACTATGATTTGGGGGTGGAAACCTTGAAATTAAATGTTGGGCAAAGGGCAATGGGTTATGCGAAAGAGTTGAGAAATGCAGGGCTGGCATAGGGCCTGGGCATTTTGGCACATCTCTGATGGCACAAGGAGGTGGAAGTTTCCTGCCATTCATGGAAACATATCCTTAGTGAGGGGACATCAGTCATTCACATTTTTCGAGCGCTGACTGTGTGCAGAGCATTGTACTAACCACTTGGGAGGGTCCAATAGAACAGAGTTGGTAATAATAATAATAATAATGATGATGATGGCATTTGTTAAATGCTTACTATGTGCTAAACGCTGGGGGGGATACAAGGTGACCAGGTTGTCCCACATGGGGCTCACAGTCTTCATCCCCATTTTACAGATAAGGGAACTGAGGCTCAGAGAAGTTAAGCGACTTGCCCAAGGTCACACAGAAGACATGTGGCGGAGTCGGGATGAGAACCCACAACCTCTGACTCCCAAGCCCTGGCTCTTTCCACTGAGCCACGCTGCTTCTCTAAAAGCAGGGACACGTGGTAGACACTCTCCCTGTCCACAAAGAGATTACAGTCTAGAGGTGGAATGACCCAAATTCCCCCAGCCCCGGAGTCAGGCTCAGAATCAGAGAGGATTGCCTTGACTTGCGTCCTTCTTGAGGAGGAGCTTTTCAGTCGCCCAGAGGCGACGTTGTCACATTGATAAACTCTCATCATCAAACCCCAAAGGACAGCTTTTACCCAGAGAAATGGATGGGCCACTCTACTTGGTCTCTCAGAGCCCTGGCAATGGTGAGGGGAAAAGGAAGCAGCACGGCCTAGTAGATAGAGCACAGGCTTGGGAGTCAGAAGGACCTGGGTTCTAATCCCGTCCCCACCACTTGTCTGCTGTGTGACCTTGGGCAAGTCACTTCAGTTCCCTGGGCCTCAGTTACCTCATCTGTAAAATGTGGATTCATTCATTCAATCATTCAACCGTATTTATTGAGCGCTTACTGTGTGCAGAGCACTGTACTCAGTGCTTGGGAAGTACGAGCCGGCAACACATAGAGATGGTCCCTACCCAACAACGGGCTCACAGTCTAGAAGGGGGAGACAGACAACAAAACAAAACATGTAGACAGGTGTCAAAATAATCAGAACAAATAGAATCATTGAGACTGTGACCCCCATGTGTGAGCCCCAATTTGCTTGTATCCACTCCAGTGCTTAGAGCAGTGCCTGGCACATAGTAAGCACTTAACAAATACCATTATCGTTACCATTATTATTTTTATTGGGTGAGTGAAGAGGATGTAAATTAGCTCAGCTGAAAGCATCTTTTTTTATCAAATATGCAGGAGCAGAACAGTCAGCCGATCAAGCCGTGGTATTTGTTGAGCGCTTACTGTGTGCAGAGCACTGTATTAAAGCTCCTTGTGGGCAGGGAATGTGTCTGTTGTTACACTGTACACTCCCAAATGCTTAGCGCAGTGCTCTGCACACTTTAAGGGCTCAATAAATATGACTGAATGAACGAATAAACGAATGAAACTTGGGAAAGTACATTAGAGTGGCAGGAAACCATTGAAGACACTTGTTCAGTCCTGTCGGTTTCCAAAGTGGGGTGCAGAACCTAGAGGTGTGTTGAGTAACTTGCATGCACCCTTCCCTTCCCCACAGCACCTGTATATATGTATATATGTTTGTACATGTTTATTACTCTATTTATTTATTTATTTATTTTACTTGTACATATCTATTCTATTTATTTTATTTTGTTAGTATGTTTGGTTTTGTTCTCTGTCTCCCCCTTTTATACTGTAAGCCCACTGATGGGTAGGGACTGTCTCTATATGTTACCAACTTGTACTTCCCAAGTGCTTAGTACAGTGCTCTGCACACAGTAAACGCTCAATAAATAAGATTGATGATGATGATGATGATGATGATGCACCCCTGGGAAAGATTCATCCAAGAAATCAAATTTTTCCCTGGAATCAAAATGATCTCCTACTTGGATCTGGCTTTCTCTAGATTCTCAAGCCCGCAGGTTTGCTTTGGGGCCATTCTCAGGTCAGATGACTGCATCGTGCAGCGCAGCTTATTGGAAAAAGCATGGGCTTGGGAGTCAGAGATTGCGGATTCTAATCCCGGCTCCACCACTGTCAGCTGTGTGACTTTGGGCCAGTCACTTCACTGATCTGTGCCTCAGTTACCTCATCTGTAAAATGGGGATTAAGACTGCGAACCCCATGGGGGACAACCTGATTACCTTGTATCAACCCCAGCTCTTAGAACAATGCTTAGCACATAAGTGCTTAACAAATACCATTATTATTATTATTATTATTATTATCATTAATAGAAATGGATCATGGGCTGGAGGAGCCTGGAAGAAGCCAAGATGAATTTCTGCTGTCAGAGCAGCTTAGGTGGGTTGAAATGGAGTGGATTGCTGAAGCAGGAGAGTGAAAGATTCTGAGTTCTGCCCCTGAATGGTGAGAAAACAGAGGGTGGTGAGATCCTTTTTTAGACAAGTGAAGAAAACTTACAATGAATCATTTCATTTCCCCTCTAGACCTTAACCTCCAGATGTACCCCAAGGTCAAAGCAAGAAACTCCTCGAGGGTAAGGATCGCGTCTAGCAGCTCTATCATACTGTACTTTCCTAAGCACTTATCACAGTGTTCTGCATGCAGTAAACACTCAATAAATTCCAGTGGTTGGTTGAATCCCCTCTACCTTTCACGTGAGCATCCCAAAGCATGGTACAGGCTCTCACTTGCGATAGATTAGCACTGCAGTTCATGGTAGTAGAAGGACTGTAAGCTCAATGTGGGCAGAAAATAGTGCTGTTGATTGTTATATAGTAATAATAATAATAATAATAATAATGTTGGCATTTGTTAAGCTCTTACTATGTGTAAAGCACTGTTCTAAGCGCGGGGGGGATACAAAGTGATCAGGTTGTCCCATGTGGGGCTCACAGTCTTAATCCCCATTTTACAGATGAGGTAACTGAGGCTCAGAGAAGTTAAGTGACTTCCCCAAGGTCACACAGCAGACATGTGGTGGAGCCAGGATTCAAACCCATGACCTCTGACTCCAAAGCCCGGGCTCTTTCCACTGAGCCATGCTGCTTAGCGCTTAGTGCAGTGGTTGGCACACAATAAGTGCTCAATAAATGCGACTGAATGATGAATGAATGTATATGGGGTGAGGGGGGACGGGGAGGGGAACAATTTGCACAAGGGCCATTTGACTGGATTTCAATTATGTCTGGCTGCCCCTGTCTGATCTACCTCCACCTACTTAAAAGGGTTGAATAATAATAGTGGTATTTGAATTACGCCCTGCTAATGAGCCGTGTCCCCCATGATTGACATCTGCCGGTCATAGGATCCAATGTGACAAAGCCAATGCCCACTCCATGCTAACCTGGTCCAGGGCCCCCTCCCCCTGACCCAATTCCCCCACCTCCCACTTCCAGGTACCATCATCAATCAATCGTATTTATTGAGCGCTTACTATGGGTTAGAAGGCTAACCCACTTACCCCAGGTGACCCAGAGAGCCAGCGGCAGAATATCCGACAGGACCCAGGAGTCTGATTTCCGAGGCCAGCTCTGCCTGCTGAAGACTACGGAGAGCTACATGTGACAGGGCACGAGGAGCTGTGTAAAGAACAGACCTCAACAAGTTCAGGATGCAAAGCTCATCAGGAAGAGAATAATAATAGAGTAAAAGCCTATTTATTTCACGGGCTAAATCCAGCGAAACAGGAATCTCAGTGGCAATCTTCGACTCTCCCAGCTGACTAAGTACTGAGAAATTCACCAGCAGGCAACTGCAGGCTGATGTCTTCGTGGTCACGTTTTGGGAGCATCACCGGAGTTATATAAGCACGGAGGCAAGAGATTGTAAAACGCTTGAGGGCAGGGATGGTGTTCAGTAATTCTCTTGTACTCTGCCAACCTCTTAGTATAGTAAGAGAAGCAGTGTGGCTTAGTGGTAAGAGCCCAGGCTTGGGAGTCAGAGGCTGGGGGTTCTAATTCTGGCTTTGCTACTTTTCAGCTGTGTGACTTTGAGCAAGTCACTTCTCTGTGCCTCAGTTACCTCATCTGTAAAATGGGGATTAAGACTATGAGGCCTACATGGGACAAGCTGATAACCTTTGTATCCACCCCAGCGCTTAGAACAGTGCTCGGCACATAGTAAGTGCTTAACAAATACCGCCATTATTATTACTTTGCGCAGAGTAAGTGTTTTCCTCTTCTCCCTCCTTTCCTCTTCTCCACTCCTTTCTGCTTTGTACTCACTTCCTTCCTTTATTCATCCCCCACTCCCAGCCCCACACCACTTATGTACATATATGTAATTTATTTATTTATATTAAAGTCTGTCTCCCCCTCTAGACTGTAAGCTCTTTATGGGCAGAGAATGTGCCTGCTTATTGTTAGATTGTACTCTCCCAAGTGCTTAGTACTGAGCTCTGCCCTTAGTAAGCGCTCAATAAATACAACTGAATGAATGAATGAGGAATACTATTGATCGAAGTTAACACACCCGTACATGAGTGGGCATGAGCTGACAGCATTTACATCTCATGCGTGACTCTCCCATGTCCCTCTTAGTCTGGACATGCTAGAATGGGAGGATTGAAATTGTCCATCAATTTTTTTATGGTATTTGTTAACCTGATCACCTTGTATCCCCCCCAGCACTTAGAACAGAGCTTGGCACATAGTGAGTGCCAGGCACTGTACTAATCAGATTGGGCACAGTCCATGGTCCACACGGGGATCACAGTCTTAATGCCCATTTTACAGATGATTTAACTGAAACCCAGAGAAGTGAAGTGACTTGCCCAAGGTCACACAGCTGATAAGTGGCAGAGCCGGAATTAGAACCCAGGTCTTTCTGACTCCCAACCTGTGGCTCAATTGACTAGGCCTCACTGCTTCTCATGCTGCTTCACTCTGTGTTATCTTCTTCTAACTCCTTGAATACCCAGAGGGAGAAGCAGCATGGCTCAGTGGAAAGAGCCCAGGCTTGGGAGTCAGAGGTCTTGGGTTCTAATCCCGGCTCTGCCACATATTGGCTGTGTGACTTTGGGCAAATCACTTAATTTCTCAGTGCCCAAGTTACCTCATCTGTAAAATGGGGATTAAGATTATGAGCCCCAGGTGGGACAACCTGTTCACTTTGTATCCCCCCCCAGCACTTAGAACAGAGCTTGGCACATAGTGAGTGCTTAACAGATACCATCATAATTTTTTTGAGAAGCAGCATGGCCCAGTGGAAAAAGCACGGGCTTTGGAGTCAGAGGTCATGGGTTCAAATCCCTGCTCCGCCAGTTGTCAGCTGTGTGACTATGAGCAAGTCACTTCACTTCTCTGGGCCTCAGTTACCTCATCTGTAAAATGGGGATTAAGACTGTGAGCCCCCGTAGGACAACCTGATCACCTTGTATCCCCCCAGTGCTTAGAACAGTACTTTGCACATAGTAAGCGCTTGATAAATGCCATCATTATTATTATCCTCTTGTGGGTAGTTTTGGCTGCTAAATCGATCTCGTTGTGGGCAGGGAAAATGTCTACTAACTGTTGTACTCTCCCAAGCGCTTAGTACTGTGCTCTGATCTCAGTAAGCACTCAATAAATACGATTGATGATGATGATGATGATGAAGAAGAAGACCTAGGGCAAGCTCAGCTGCTCCCAGAAAGCCCAGAAGGACCTCAGAACCATATGGACCCAGAGCCCAGTGGGGCTGCCTCGTGGAAACCCGATGAGGTAAAAGGGCAGCATTTGAGAGCCCAAATGGAGATCGCCTAGAGATCGAAGGATAAAGCAGGGAGGAAAGGCTATTTTAACCCCCAGCCTCATTCATTCTTCAGTCAATCCCTTGGTTCGGGGGCTAAATCTTGCACTTCTAAAATGAGGCTCCCTCTCTCCACCTCTGTCACCACTGCCCAAAGCTGAGAGGTCAGCAAGCAGCTTTGATTGTAAGCCTTCATTAGATGAGAACACACTGAGACGCAGCTTTAATGTAAGTCACTTATTGACCCTGTAGAGATGAGGGCAGAAGAAGATTGAAAGGAGGAAGCGTAGGGAGAGAGACCTCCTATTAGCAGAATCAAAGCCGTATATTATCCTCCATACCAGGCCGAGTGCCAAAGTGGATGCCGTTAGGAGACTGGGCAACGATCTATGTGCTTTGCAGTGGCTTCCACGTGTATCTCCCCAACGGCAGATCTGCACAGGAGAAAGTTTGCTTCGACATCAATCAATCGAATTTATCGAGCGCTTACTGTGTGCAGAACACTGAACTCAGCGTTTGGGACAGGGTGGTATTACAGATGATTTAGACATGCTCCCTGCACAGAAGCACTTACTATCTAGTTGGGGAGACAGATATTAAAATAAATTATGGATTTGGACATAAGCACATCTCCTCCAAGTGGTCTTCCCCGACTAAGCCCTCTCTTCCTTTTCTTCCACTCCCTTACGCATCACCCTGACTTGCTCCCTTTATTTATTTCCCTCTCCCAGACCCACAGTACTTATGTACATAGCCATAATTTATTTATTTATATTAAGGTCTGTCTCCCCCTCTAGACCGTGACCTCACTGTGGGCAAGAGTGTGTCGGTTTGTTGTTGCATTGTGCTCTCCCAGGTGCTTACTACAGTGCTTTGCACACAGTAAGTGTTCAATAAATACAATTGAATGAGTTGTGGGAAGGGAATGTAGGTGTTATATTATATTGTATTCTCCAAGCACTAAGTACAGTGCTCTGCACACAGTAAGCTCTCAATAAATAGAGCTTAAATAATAATAATAATAGAGCTGAAGTAAAAAATAGAGCTTAAATAAATAAAGCTTCTCAAATAAATAGAGAAGCAGCATGGCTCAGTGGAAAGAGCACAGGCTTGGGAGTCAGAGGTCATGAGTTCTAATCTCGGCTCCCCCACATGCCTGCTGTGTGACGTAGGGCAGGTCACTTAACTTCTCTGAGCCTCAGTTACCTCATCTGTAAAATGAGGATTAAGACTGTGAGCTCCTCATGGGACAACGTGATTTCCTTGTATCCCCCCTAGGGCTTAGAATGGTGCTTTGTGCATAGTAAGTGCTTAATAAATGCCATTATTGTTATTATTATTATTATTATTATTATTATTATTATTATCATTATGGTGAGAAGCAATGTGCCCCAGTGGCTATAGCATGGGCCTGGCAGTCAGAAGGACCTGGGTTCTAATCCTGGCTCTGCCACATTCCTGCTGTGTGACCTTGGGCAAGTCACTCAACTTCTCCGGGCCTCAGTTACCTCATCTGTAAAATGGGGATTGACTGTGAGCCCCGGGTGGAACAGGGACTGTGTTCAACCTGATTAGCTTGTATCTACCGCAATGCTTAGTACAGTTCCTGTCACATCGTAAGCACTTTTTTAAGGTATTTGTTAAGTGTTGAGGAGAGTGCCTGGCACATAGTGAGCACTTAACAAATACCATAAAATAAAAAGGGCACAGCATTACTACATTCATTTATTCAATTGTATTTATTGAGTGCTTACTATGTGCAGAGCACTGTACTAAGTGCACACTATTGGCACACAGTGGCACATACCTCAATCATGGGAGAGGCGATACCTCCCACCTACACTGTTCTCATTATGGAGATAAAGAAACTACATGCTCTCAACGTGCATGTGAGCCCCCGGGGGACAACCTGATCACCTTGTAAGCTCCCCAGCGCTTAGAACAGTGCTTTGTACCTAGTAAGCACTTAATAAATGCCATCATTATTATTGTTGTTATTATTATTATTATTATGGTGAGAAGCAATGTGCCCTAACAATGTGCCCATGCACGAGAAACTGCCTGGCTCAGTGGAAAGAGCACAGGCTTTGGAGTCAGAGGTCATGGGTTCAAATCCCGGCTCCACCAACTATCAGCTGTGTGACTTTGGGCAAGTCACTTAACTTCTCTGTGCCTCAGTTACCTCATCTGTAAAATGGGGATTAAAACTGTGAGCCCCTGTGGGACAACCTGATCACCTTGTAACCTCCCTAGTGCTTAGAACAGTGCTTTGCACATAGTAAGCGCTTAACAAATACCATTATTATTATTATTATTAAAGTGTCCACTCTCAACATATCAATGTAATTATCTGAACAGTAGCCCCATGATGAATTCTGTTCCCATTAAGACCAGGAGAATGGCAGGATGGGAAAGCAAGGCTTGCACTAAGATCTTTCTATGGGCTCCACTTCAATGAGTGGTGCAGGGAATCCAATTCCCCATTCTTCCGCGGCTTGTATCCAGGATCCCCAAAACATTCTTTTGAACCACATGAAGCTCATTATTGGCATAAAAGGTGAACCCGATAACTCTCAGAATAAATGCCTGAAAGTCTTCACCACGAATCCAGTATGTTCATCATCCAGTACCGTGGAGCGGACATGAACAAGATGGAGACATTCGTCAACTTGGTATTGAATAAAGTCTGACTCAAATGGCTTAGAAATGAAAATGACCTATGAAATCATCAGATGGAGAAAAGGGTCAAAATCTCAGAACACAGAAGAAAAGGAAGGGAGGCTGCCAGTAATGGATTCTATTTCTCCTCTCGCCACAACTACCACAATGGAGTCATCCTATGTATGGTCTACTGAACCCCAAATAGACAACAGCGACTTAAATTTAGCCAAGAAGTCAAGAAGAAGCCATCTGTTCATCAGAAACCCTGGAGTGCAATTTCCTTGAAGTACATTTCATTCTTCTCTGCACGCTGGAGTAGAATGGCTCCTTTCTTCCAATGGTCGTAATTGTTGGTGCCCTGTATCTTTCCTTCTTGTTAGTAGCTGAGCCCTCAGGCATGTCAGATTTGGAAGGATGAACTTCAGACATCACTGAAGAATTCTGATTAGGAAGGAACTCTGAGGTGAAAGGATTGTATGGGGTTATCCCATAGTAAAATGTTTCGGTGATGAATGATAATGAGCTCACCTTGGAAACTTGGGGAGTTTGGTTGGCTTCATATAAACGTCTGAAAAGTCAGATGTTTCTCTGAGGTCACCATCAACAGCAGCGTCCATTCATTGAATGCCTGGCATTAAGTGCAAAGCTTTATAGTGAAGGATTTTCATAATATGGACAAGGGCCTTTCTTGTCTCCAGGATAAAAGTGGACAGCCATAGAAAGTTTCCATGAAATACCATTCGGTCCCTGGTCACGGTCAAAACATCTTGGACCCGCAAGGAAAATCACTAAGAGACAAGAGTAGCAGTATACAAGAAAAGTCCTAAAATGGTCAAGAGGGAAAAGGAAGAAACCCCGCTGTTATGAGATCATAAGAGAGTGAACTTATTAATAATAATAATAATAATAATAATTGTGGCATTTGTTAAGTGCTTACTATGTGCCAAGCACTACTAAGCGCTGGGGTGGTTACAAGCAAATCAGGTTGGACACAGTCCCTGTCCCACGTGAGGCTCACAGTCTCAATCCCCACTTTACAGATAATAATAATAATAATAGCATTTATTAAGCGCTTACTATGTGCAAAGCACTGTTCTAAGTGCTGGGACGGTTACAAGGTGATCAGGTTGTCCCACGGGGGGGCTCACAGTCTTAATCCCCATTTTACAGATGAGGTAACTGAGGCGCAGAGAAGTTAAGTGACTTGCCCAAAGTCACACAGCTGACAAGTGGTGGAGCCGGGATTTGAACCCATGACCTCTGACTCCAAATCCCAGGCTCTTTCCACTGAGCCACGCTGCTTCTCTTACTTCATCTCTGTACAGATGAAGTAACTGAGGCACTGAGAAGTGAAGCAACTCGCCCAAGTTCACAAAGCAGACATGTAGTGGAGCCGGGATTAGAACCCATGACCTTTTGACACCCAGGCTCTATGGTGGGACCTCGAGTGATTTGTCAGAGGGTCCAGTCAGTGAAAGACTAAGTTTGGTTTTCCAGATAAAGTCATGCAAGACCAGTTTTCAGAGGATCCGACCATCAATCCCCTACAGGAAGTGGGATTTCAGAAGGGCCTTAAAGATGGGGAGAGTTGTGGCCAAGTAGATTTGTAAGAGATGGGAGTTCTTTACTAGAAGAAGGGCATTCAGAAGCAGCATGGATCAGTGGAGAGAGCATGGGCTTTGGAGTCAGAGGTCATGGGTTCGAATCCTGGCTCCACCACATGTCTGCTGTGTGACCTTGGGCAGGTCACTTAACTTCTCGGAGCCTCCACTACCCCATCTGTAAAATGGGGATTAAGACTGTGAGCCCCACGTGGGACAACCTCATCTGCTTGTATTCCCCCGAGCACTTAGAACAGTGCTCTGCAGAAAGTAAGCGCTTAACAAATACCAACATTATTATTATTATTATTTTTATTGGCAATGAGCCAGAAGCAGTAGAAGTGAGAGGGAGATAGTTTGCTTCGTAGGAATGGAACACTTGGGAGAAGAGGGCAGAAAACCCTGAAGGAGGGAGCCAATAAGAATCAGTCAGTCAATCAATCATATTTATTGAGCATTTACTGTGTGCAGAGCACTGTACAAAACGCTGAGGACTTTGAAGCCAGTGCTCAGGTGTTTATGCTTGATGTTGGTGGGGAAATGGGTAGCCATAAATCATGGGTGGGGTTTTGAGGAGGGGAGAGATGTGGGCCCAATTATGTTTTGGAAAGATGATCCAGTCTGTGGTATATAGTATATCCTGGAACAGGATGAGGTTGGACGCAGGAAGATCAGCAAGGAACGAGAAGCCTAGTAACCAAGTGGAAAGGACACGGACTTGGGAGTCAGATGACCTGGGTTCTAATCCTGGCTCACCGCTTGTCTGCTGTGTGGCCTTGGACAAGTCACTTTACTTCACTTAGAGAAGCAGCATTGCTCAGTGGAAAGAGCACGGGCTCCGGAGTCAGAGGTCATGGGTTCAAATCCCGGCTCTGCCAACTGTCAGCTGTGTGACTTTGGGGAAGTCGCTTCACTTACCTGTGCCTCAGTTACCTCATCTGTAAAGTGGGGATTAAGACTGTGAGCCTCCCGTGGGACAGCCTGATCACCTTGTAACCTCCCCAGCACTTAGAACAGTGCTTTGCACATAGTAAGCACTTAATAAAATGCCATCATTATTATTATTATTCTCTGTGCCTCAGTTACCTCATCTGTAAAATAGGGATCAAGACCGTGAACTCCAAGTGGGACATGGACTGCGCCCAACCTGATTAGCTCGTATCTACCCCAGCACTTAGTACAGTGCCTGGCACATTATAAGCACTTAATGAATACCAGTAAAAAGAGGAGGCTTATGCAGTAGTTTTAACCATTAAAAGATGTGGCGGTTCCAAGACATAGCCACAAAATGAACGTGAAGGCCATCACAAGTGAGCTACTGACTCCTCTTATGACCTCTCACTGAAGGGCAGGAGAGTTTCTAGAATTATCAAACCCCATAGTTCAAATCCCCCCACCCCAGTTTTCCTGCTGCCGTCACCACTTGGCTTCAACAGCATTCCCTGCTTCCAGAAAGGGGGATTAAGAGAAGCTTCCATTCAAACAGGTAACTCCCTGGGCTGAGGCTTTTAAAAGAGGGGCAAACCTTAAACCTTTTTCTCCTGGTCTGGATAGCATAACTCTTAGGACTTTGAGTCCGGCTTACCTTCCCACCTGTGAAACAAAGGACCAAGAAAGCATTTAAAAAATGCATAATAAATCCTGTAAAGAGGATCATCTGCATACAGAAACAACAGACATAAAATAAGTAATTCTGAAAAGAATCACCTAGTTCCTCCTCCCTAGCTCTGGGGAACCCCCGCTTCTCAACTAATATTTCCTTCCTTATAATCCTGGGGTCATCGTTGTTTCTTTTCCCTGCAAGTATGTAAATCCTTCCTCATTCATTTATTCATTTCATTGTATTCATTTAGCACTTGCTGTGTGCAAAGCACTGTACCAAGGGCTTGGGAGAGTACAATATAACAATAAATAGACACGTTCCCAGTCAGATTCAAGACTCAGATTATTGTGATGGTATTTGTTAAGCACTTACTCTGTGTCAAGCATTATCCTGCTCCAACTGAAAAGCAGAAGGAACCCAGATGTCTTATCTTCAGTCCCAAATCATCTCTTTTTACTTCTCTATTTATATTTGCTTTCTCCCTTGTCTTCTAACCCCTCCTTCCCCCACATCCTCCTCTGGATTGGTTTCTCTCTGTATCCAAGCAGTTTCTGTTCACAGTATCGCTCTTGGAGGGGGGTAACTAGGCAACCTTAACTATCAAGCGCTGTGTCCTTTTATCTTTAAAGAACCTCATTTAGAAATTAACCTTAACCAAGCTATACTCTCAGGGACACCCAGGCTTCTTCCTACCTGTCTCCATAAGACAGATCATTACATGAATCACAGATCAATCAGTCATTCAATCATATTTACTTTCTTTCATATTTACATGCACTTTCTGCATGGAGATTGTACTCTGAACTTGGGAGTGTACAATATAACAGAGTTGGTAGGTACATTCCTGCCCACAGCGAGCTTACGGTCTGGAGAGGGAGATAGATATTAATATCAATAAATAAATGATGGATGGGTACATAAGTACCGTGGGGCTAGGGGTGAATAGGGGGAGCAAATCAGGTAGACCAGAAGGGAGTGGAAGAAGAGGAAATGAGGGCTTAGTCAGGGAAGGCCTCTTCGGAGGAGATGTGCTTTTAATAAGGCTCTGAAGGTGGGGAGAGTCATTGTCTGTTGAATATGAAGAGGGAGGACATTCCAGGCTGGAAGCCCAATGTGGGCGAAAGGTCAGTGTTGAGATAGACAAGATGGAGGTACATTGGCATTAGGGGAGCAAAGTAGGCAGGCTGGGTTGTAGTAGAACAGCAAGATAAGATAAGAGGAGTCTAGGTGATTGAGTGCTTTAAATTTGTTGGTATTGAGTTTCTGTTTGATGCGAAGATGGATAATAATAATGGCATTTATTAAGCGCTTACTATGTGCAAAGCACTGTTCTAAGCGCTGGGGAGGTTACAAGGTGATCAAGTTGTCCCACGGGAGGGGCTCACAGTCTTATTCCCCATTTTACAGATGAGGTAACTGAGGCACAGAGAAGTTAAGTGACTTACCCAAAGTCACACAGCTGACAATTGGCGGAGGTGGGATTTGAACCCATGACCTCTGACTCCAAAGCCGGCGCTCTTTCCACTGAGCCATTCTGCTATCAGTGGACGGGCAACCACTGGAGGTTCTTGAGGAGTGGGGAAACGTGGGCTGAATGCTTTTGTAGAAAAATGATCTGGGCAGCAGAATGAAGTGCAGACTGGAGTGGGGACAGACAGGAGGCAGGGAGGTCAGAAAGGAGGTTGATACGGTAATAATAATAATGGTATTAAGTGCTTATTATGTGCAAAGCACTGTTCTAAGTGCTGAAATCAAGACAGGAGAGGATAAGTGCTTGAGTTAATGTGGTAGCAGTTTGAATGGAGAGGAAAGGGCAGATTTTAGCGATGTCGTGAAGGTTGAACTGATAGGATTTAGTGGTTGATTGAATATGTGGGTCCTTTCATTCATTTATTCATTCAGTTGTATTTACTGAGTGCTTACTGTGTGCAGAGCACTGTGCTAAGTGCTTGGGAAGGACAAGTCAGCAAAATATAGAGACGGTTCCTACCCAACAACGAGCTCACAGTCTAGAAGGGGAGACAGACAACAAAACAAAACATGTAGACAGTGTCGAAACCATCAGAATAAATAGAATTATAGCTATATGCACATCATTAACAAAATACATAGAGTAGTAAATATGTACAAGTAAAATGAATAGAGTAATAAATCTGTACAAATATATACAAGTGATGTGGGGAGGGGAAGGAGGTGGGGCAGAGGAGGGGGAATGGGGAGGAGGAGAGGAAAAAGGGGGCTCAGTCTGGGAAGGCCTCCTGGAGGAGGTGAGCTCTCATCAGGGCCTTGAAGGGAGGAAGAGAGCCAGTTTGGCGGATGTGTGGAGGGAGGGCATTCCAGGCCAGGGGAAGGACGTGGCTTTGAGAGAGATGAGTCAAGGAGAACACCAAAGTTACAGGCTGGTGAGACTGGAAGGATAGTGGTGCTAACTACAGTAATGGAAAAATCAGGGGGAGGACAGGAATTGAGTGGGAAGATAAGGAGTTCTGTTGGAGGTTCATCTAATTGGGCAGGAGGAAATGCAAGACTGCAGAGAGGGACAGAGATCAGGGTTGGAGATGTAGATTTGGGATTCGTCTCCATAGAGATGATAGTTGAAGCCATGGGAGAGAATAAGTTCTCCAAGGGAGTGGGTGTAGATGGAGAATAGAAGGGGGACCTAGAAATGAGTCTTGAGGGACTTGCACAGATTCATTCATTTGTTCAATTGTATTTATTGAGCACTTACTGCGTGCAGGTCACTGTACTAAGTGCTTGGAAAGTACAATTCAGCAACAGAGACAATCCCCACACAACAACAGGTTCACAGTCTAGAAAGGAGGAGACAGACAAGAAAACAAAGCAAAACAAATAGAAAGGCATCAATAGCATCAATATATATAAATAAAATTATAGCTATATACACATCATTAATAAAATTAATAGAATAATAAATATGTACATACATACGAGAAGCAGCATGGCTCAGTGGAAAGAGCCCGGGCTTGGGAGTCAGAGGCCATGGGTTCGAATACCGACTCTGCTGTGTGACCTTGGGCAAGTCACTTAACTTCTCTGTGCCTCAGCTACCTCATCTGTAAAATGGGGATTAAGATTGTGAGCCCCACGTGGGACAACCTGATCACCTTGTATTCCCCCCAGTGCTTAGGACAGTGCTTTGCACATAGTAAGCACTTAACAAATGCTATTATTATTATTATTATTATTATTATTATTACACACAAGTGCTGTGGGGTGGGGAGAGGGGTAGAGCAGAGGGAGGGAGTCAGGTGATGGGGAGGGGAGGAGGAGCAGAGGAAAAGGGGGGCTCAGTCTGGGAAGGTCTCCTGGAGGAGGTGAGCTCTCAGTAGGGCTTTGAAGGGGGAAAGTGTGCTAGTTTGGAGGATGCGAGGAGGGAGGGCATTCCAGGCCAGAAGTTGGGGTGGGAAGCAGAGGAGAAGCAGAGGAGAAGCCTGTGAAAGAGACTGAGAAGGTGCAACCAGAGAGAAGTAGGAGGAGAACCAGAAGAGGACAGTGTCAGTAAAGCTGAGGATGGATAATGTTTTCCAGGAGAAGGGCATGGTCGACAGTGTTGAAGAAACATTGAGGATGGTCAGGATGGAGTAGAGGCCTTTGGATTTGACAAGAAGGAGATCATATGTGACCTTTGAGAGGGTGGTTTCTGTGGCGTGAAGGGGATGGAAGCCAGATTGGCAGGGGTGAAGCAAAGAATTGGAGGAGAGGAACTGGAGAAGGTGGGTGTAGACAGCTCGCTTAAGTAGCAATAAACTGATCAATTGATCAATGGTATTTATTGAGTTCTTACTGCAGGCAGAGCACAGAAGTAGGCACTTGGGATAGTTAAATGAAGTACATAGGCACATCCTCACCCACAAGGAGCTGACCATCCTCAGAAGGTTGTGGGCTTCTGGGGCAGAGTGGGGCAGAGTGGTACTGGAGAATGCTCCGTGTGGAAATGTACCAAGCAAGAGGAAATACGAGATTGTTTAGCTGGAAAGGGGTTGGAGCTGGAAAGGTAGGATTTAAGTGCTTAGTACAGTGCTCCTCATGACTGATTTTGAAACCAGCTGAACAACTGGATAAATTCCCCAAGAGAATGAGTGTAGAATGAATAATACTACTATATAATTATGTATATATATATATAATATATAAATGCTCATAATAATACTGATGGTATTTGTTAAGCACTTATTATGTGTCAAGCACTGTTCTAAGCGCTAGGGGAGATAGAAGGCAATCAGGTTGTCCCACGTGGGGCTCACAGTCTTACTCCCCAATTTGCAGATGAGGTAACTGAGGCACAGAGAAGTTAAATGACTTGCCCATAGTCACACAGCTGACAAGTGGCGGAGTCGGGTTTAATAAACCCACGATCTCTGACTCCAAAGCCTGGGCTTTTTCCACTAAAGCACACTGAAAGCAAGGGCCCCAGAAAAGGGCCTTGTGAGATAAACATAATTAGGGGAGGAGAGATGGAAGAAAAATTAAAGAATAACAGAGAAGGAGTGGCAAAAGATAGAAGAGGGAAGACACCCATGAGACTATAATGTTGTTAAAACTCAAGATGAGGTAACATTTCTGGGTGTAGGGACAGATCAACAGTATCCCTGGATCTGGAGAGATCGAGAAGGATTTAGGGCAGTCCATTGGACTTGGCTATGAGGTTTGGTGACCTTGGATAATCCTGCATTAACAGAGCGAAGGAGGCGAGAACCTGATTTTAGTGAGCAAAGAAGAGAGTGAAGGTTCAGACTCTCGCCGGTGTATCCTATGAGGGGGGAAGATAGATTCCAGCTCTCAAATCCAGGGAAAGCTGTAGGGTGAAAAGATTGGTGAGAATTAAAGACAGCAGCCAGGGAACTAGGCTGGAATGTCATTACATGGGTGAGGATTTATTTTACATATAGTTTCCTGTGTTTGTGGAACTTGGAGATCAGAGTAGTTTTCTCTAGTAAAAGCATTTCCTGTTATTACTAGTTGGGTTCAGGGGTATATTACATAATGAAAGAGAATGAACTTTTATTCCTGTAAATATGCAATAATTTTATGATACAAAATTAACCTGGGAACATTTCTTGGCTCAGGAATTTTATTTTGGGGGGTCCTTAATCCATGATTCCCTTGAGTTGGGATTTGGAGTGGCAACATGGCCTGGTGGAAAGAACACAGAGAAGCAGTGTGGCTCAGGGGAAAAAGCCCGGGCTTTGGAGTCAGAGGTCATGGGTTCAAATCCCAGCTCCGCCAATTGTCAGCTGTGTGACTTTGGGCAAGTCACTGTGCCTCAGTTACCTCATCTGTAAAATGGGGATTAAGGCTGTGAGCCCCCAGTGGGACAACCTGATCACCTTGTAACCTCCCCAGCGCTTAGAACAGTGCTTTGCACATAGTAAGTGCTTAATAAATGCCATCATTGTTATCATTATTATTATGGGGCTGGGAGTCAGAGAACCTGTGTTCTAATCCTGGCTCTGCCATTTGTCTACTGTGTGACCTTAGACAAATCACTTAACTTCTCTCTGCCTTAGTAACCTCTGACTTCGACTGTGAGACCCCTGTGGGACGGAGACTGTGTCCAACCTGATTATCTTGTATTTACCCCAATACTTGGTGCTAGTTCTTGGCACATAATAAGTGCTTAACAAAATAATAATAATAATATAATAACATTAGCTCAATCTATGTAAATAATGGGTTTGACAGTTCCCAGAGAGGATGATTCCTAGGATTCGTTACCCTCTTAAAAAACGCCTTTCAACCCAAGCTTACCCAGCCACTGTGTAAATAATAACCCAAACAAATAATAAGATTCAATGCATCTTTGAGAAGCAGCGTGGCTCAGTGGAAAGAGCACAGGCTTTGGAGTAAGAGGTCATGGTTTCAAATCCCGGCTCCGCCAATTGTCAGCTGTGTGACTTTGGGCAAGTCACTGTGCCTCAGTTACCTCATCTGTAAAATGGGGATTAAGGCTGTGAGCCCCCAGTGGGACAAGCTGATCACCTTGTAACCTCCCCAGCTCTTAGAACGGTGCTTTGTGCATAGTAAGCGCTTAATAAATGTCATTATTATTATTATTAAATCAACTTTGGCATGACTCTTCAGTACCAATCTTTGGGAAGGAATTAAGGAGCCAGTTTCCATTTTTGGGGAGGTTCAAAGAGGTCGTCAGACTTGCCCAATATTGCTTTACCGCAAGAGTCACTGGTATTTTTTCAGCTGGGTGATGCTACAGGGGCCAGAGAAAGTTGGTGGGTGTCAATGAGACACAAACTGGTTTGCTCTCTCTTGGAAGGTTTGGTCCAGTCCTAAGTTATCTCAGAGAGAGAGAGAGAGAAAGAGAGAGAAAGAGAATGCGTGTGTGTGTGTGAGAGTGTGTGTGTGAGGTACTGAGTGCATTCAGTCTACTCCCAGTAGGCCTGAGGAGTCCAATCCTAGCCCAGCCATGGACAGTTTGGATAGTTAGAGTATTCTTTTTTGTTTTTATGGTACTTTTTAAGTGCCTACTATGTGGCAGACACTGTTCTAAGCACTGGGGTAGATATAAGGTAACTAGGTTGGACACAGTCCATGTCCCACACGGAGCTCATGGTCTTAATCTCCAAGGTCACACAGCAGACAAATGACAGAGTCGGGATTAGAATTCAGGTCCTTCTAGCCACTAGGCCAAGCTGCTTCTCAATTCTTGAAAAGTATACTTGAGAGATTGAATCTGAGGGGGATTTGGTTCAGACAGAGGACCAGACCCCCAGCCTGAAGAGGCTGGGGTAGGAGACATGGGGAAACTACAAACCCACAGAGGACTCCAGGTGGATCCTTAACCCATAACACCACATCTTCTTCTGCAGTCATTCTCTGGACCAGGGGATGGAGGCCAAGATCCTTCTGACCTGTGGCAGCCTTTAGGAAAAAAGACACTTGGATGTACTTCCCAAGAGCTTCATACAGTGCTCTGCACACAGTAAGTGCTCAATAAATACGATTGAATGAATGAGTGAATGAATTTGAGGTCCCGGTCCTAAGTCCAAGGTTAAATTTCTCATTAAAGTGCCAAAAAATATTCTGCAAAGAGAAAGGAAATCGTCAAAACCAACTCCCGCTCCGAGTGATACAGTGGGAGAGAATGTCCCCCAGCCACCAGACTGAGCTAATCATAGAAGAGCTGCGATGCGAGGAAAAGGGGGAGAGAGGTCGTGACCTTTCCCAGGCTCTGCAGAGCCTGTTACTCCAGTTCCCTGCCAGTTTATCGGCCAGTGGACCAAGACCCAGGGAACATTGGCCAGAACAGAACGAATAAACATCCGAGCCAGCGCTTCCTTCCTTCCTTTAGAGAGAGGAGAGGAAAAAAAAACCCTTAAATTATATTTTTAAAAAAACACAAATAAAAAAGCTATTGTGTCTCCATGGGGACTCTCCCTGTCCTCCGGAGTGGAGAAAGGCAGGATCTGTGCCTATGGATTGCCGAGAGACATTCCCTATTGTTATCGAAGAGAAGAGGCCTGCTGATTTTGGAAGAGAGACAAAGGCTGCCGGTGAGCAACAACCCTTGGATGATAGGGAAACCAAGGAGGGAGGATGGCACTTCCCGTTCCCCGCTGGGCCTAATGGACACTTCAAATGACATCAGAGATGGCCATTTCTCACTCCATGTTGGCCCAAGTGATGGTCACTGGATCTGTCTGCCGTCTTGCAGCTGCCTGATAAGTTTACCTCCTCCGCTGTCCTTTTTTAGGCAGGGATAATGTTGGCCCGTGGACGGTCTACGTGAAGGGATTCCAGAGAGCTTTCATAGCTGCTGGGGAAATGCGGACATAATAATAATAATAATAATGATAATAATGGTACTTGTTAAGCACTTACTATGGGCCAAGCACTGTTCTAAGCACTGGGGTAGATACAATTTAATCAGATTGGACACGGTCCCTGTCCCACATTCATTCATTCATTCATTCGATCGTATTTATTGAGCACTTACTGTGTGCGGAGCACCGTGCTAAGCGCTTGGAAAGTACAATTCGGCAACAGATAGAGACAATCCCTACCCAACAACGGGCTCACAGTCTAGAAGGGGGGAGGCAGACATCAAAACAAAACAAGCTGGAGCTCACACTCTTAGTCCCCATTTTACAGAATAGGGTACCGAGGCCCAGAGAAGTTAAGCGACTTACCCAAGGTCACACAGCAGACGATAGAGCCAGTATTAGAATCCACCCTCTGGTCTGTAAGCTCCTTGTGGGCAGGGAACGTGTCTGCTAACTCTGTTGTATTGTACTCTCCCAAGTACTTTGTACAGTGCTCTGCACACAATGAGCACTCAATACATACCATTGAATAGGACGCAATATGACAGTGGAAAGAGCACAGGCCTGGGAGTAAGGAGGACCTGGGTTCTAAACTTGGCTTCCCCACTGGACTGCTCTGTGATCTTGGGCAAGTCACTTCACTTTTCTGTGCCTCAGTTTCCTCATCTGTAAAGTGTGGTTTAGTGCCTGTGGTTTATTGAGTGCTTACTGTGTGCAGAGCACTGTACTAAGAGCTTGGAAAGTACACATAGTAAGTGCTTAACAAATACCTTAAGTATTATTATGTGGGACAGGGACAGTGCCCAACCCTATTTGTCTCTACCCCAGACTTAGTACAATATCTGGCACATAGTAAGCACTTAACAAATACCGCAGTTATTATTGATTGCTTAGAAGGAATTTCAGCCTACTTCACAGAAGAATGAAGAGCTGCTCTAGGGTTTTCTCATTGCTGACCTCACTCTCACCTGAAGTACAGTCCTTTTTTGCAGACCCCAATTTCTTGACATCCTTCCCTCCTGCCACAATCAGTGTGTTAATTTGCTTAGAGTTTAGTAGAAGGTGGCTCTGGAGCCTGAAGAGAAAACAGTCATTTGAGAGTCCCCTCTCCAAGAACTAGCTGAATTAACAGTCTTTCAATTGCCTTTCACTTTTTTAACTGAGGCCCAGAGAAATGAAGTGACTGGATGTCAGGACATCTCCATTCAGGACATCTCCATCAGGATGTCTGCCCGCCACCTAAAGCTCAACATGTCGAAGACTGAACTCCTTGTCTTCCCTCCCAAACCCGGCCCTCTCCCTGACTTTCCCATCTCTGTTGACGGCACTACCATCCTTCCCGTCTCACAAGCCCGCAACCTTGGTGTCATCCTCAACTCCGCTCTCTCATTCACCCCTCACATCCAAGCCGTCACCAAAACCTGCCGGTCTCAGCTCCGCAACATTGCCAAGATCCGCCCTTTCCTCTCCATCCATACCGCTACCCTGCTTATTCAAGCTCTCATCCTGTCCCGTCTGGACTACTGCATCAGCCTTCTCTCTGATCTCCCATCCTCATGTCTCTCTCCACTTCAATCCATACTTCATGCTGCTGCCCGGATTATCTTTGTCCAGAAACGCTCTGGGCATATCACTCCCCTCCTCAGAAATCTCCAGTGGCTGCTAATCAATCTGCTCATCAGGCAGAAACTCCTCACCCTGGGTTTCAAGGCTGTCCATCACCTCGCCCCCTCCTACCTCACCTCCCTTCTCTCCTTCTCCAGCCCAGCCCGCACCCTCCACTCCTCCGCCACTAATCTCCTCACCGTAACTCGTCCTCACCTGTCCCGCCATCGACCCCCGGCCCACGTCATCCCCCGGGCCTGGAATGCCCTCCTTCTGCCCATCCGCCAAGCTAGCTCTCTTCCTCCCTTCAAGGCCCTATTGAGAGCTCACCTCTTCCAGAAGGCCTTCTCAGACTGAGCCCCTTCCTTCCTCTCCCCCTCGGCCCCCCTCCATCCTCCCATCTTACCTCCTTCCCTTCCCCACAGCACCTATATATATATATATATGTATATATGTTTGTACATATTTATTACTCTGTTTATTTATTTATTTATTTTACTTGTACATATCTATCCTATTTATTTTATTTTGTTAATATGTTTGGTTTTGTTCTCTGTCTTCCCCTTTTAGACTGTGAGCCCACTGTTGGGTAGGGACTGTCTCTATATGTTGCCAATTTGTACTTCCCAAGTGCTTAGTACAGTGCTCTGCACATAGTAAGTGCTCAATAAATACGATTGATGATGATGATGATGATGGTCCGAGGTCACAAAGCAGATGTGGCAGAGCTGGATTTCGAACTCAGGTGCTCTGGCTCTCAGGTCTGTGCTCTTTCCACGAGGCCACACTGTTTCTCCATGCGACACCCACTTATCGAGACAACAAAGATTCTGCTGAGTTTTTCTGAATAGACTTTATCATATTAAGTGTAATTAATAATCTGCTTCTCCCAGCTCCCATACAGAACCAGGAACTGTGCTCCCTGGAGCCATCAGCTCATCCTCCTCTTAGCATGGTGATGATGATGATGATGACGGTATTTGTTAAGCGCTTACTATGTGCCAAGCACTGTTCTAAGCGCCGGGGTAGATACAAGGTAATCAGGTTGTCCCACGTGGGACTCACAGTCTTAATCCCCATTTTACAGATGAGGTCACTGAGGCACAGAGAAGTGAAGTGGCTGGCCCAAAGTCACACCACTGATAAGCAGCAGAGCCGGGATTAGAACCCACCACCTCTGACTCCCAAGCCCAGGCTCTTTCCACTAAGCCACGCTGCTTCAGCATTAAGCCACTGTGTTCCCAGGAACCATCTGCCCATCTGCTCAACAGAAAAACAGCGTGGCTCAGTGGAAAGAGCCCGGGCTTTGGAGTCAGAGGTCTTGGGTTCAAATCCCGGCTCTGCCTCTTGTCAGCTGTGTGACTTTGGCCAAGTCACTTAACTTCTCTGGGCCTCAGTTCCCTCATCTGTAAAATGGGGATTAAAACTGTCAGCCCCTGGTGGGACAACCTGATCACCTTGTAACCTCCCCAGCACTTAGAACAGTGCTTTGCACATAGTAAGCGCTTAATAATTGCCATCATTATTATTATTATCCTCTTCTTAGCCCTGTGCTCCCAGGTTCTGTCTGCTCATCTTTCTCTTGGTGTTGTGCTCCGAGCCGCTGCTCATCCTCCTTTTAGTTTTGTGCTCCCAGAAGCCATCTGCTCTTTCTCTTCTTAGCACTGTGCTCCCAATAGCTGTCTGCTCATCCTCCTCTTAGCCCTGTGCTCTCAGTAACTGTCTGCTCATCTTCTTCTTAGCACTGTGCTCCCAGGAGCTGTCTGCTCATTCTCCTCTTAGGCCACCATAGGCCTGGGCAAAGGGAAGAATGTAGGGATAAGAAGGCAGTATGTTCTGCTCCTTTCTGCCTCCCAAAAATACCTGGGAAATAAACATGGGATCTGCCACACCATTCCCTCTCTGTGTCCGTTTCCCCAGAGCTGCGGCCCAATTGCCGTAGAACCTAGAGACCAAGAGAGATCAAATGGAGGCTCTCCTTGCAGTCTCCTCCACACAAAGGTCAGGAAAGAAAGTGGAATGGGGCTAGTGTCTGACCAAGTTCGGGGGGGAATTGGGTGCTTTGGTCTGTTCATTGGTGAAGGGTTGATGTGAAGAGGTGGACATCCTCTAGAATGTTAGCTCATTGTAAGAAGGGAATGTGTCTGTGTATTGTTATGTTTTATACTCTCCTGGGAGCTTACTACAGTGCTCTGCACACAATAAGTATGATTGAATGAGTTAAGGAATGAAATTACATAATAATAATAATAATAATGGCATTTATTAAGCGCTTACTATGTGCAAAGCACTGTTCTAAGCGCTGGGGAGGTTACAAGGTGATCAGGTTGTCCCTGGTGGGGCTCACAGTCTTAATCCCCATTTTACAGATGAGGTAACTGAGGCCCAGAGAAGTTCAGTGACTTGCCCAAAGTCACACAGCTGACAATTGGCAGAGCCGGGATTTGAACCCATGACCTCTGACTCCAAAGCCCGGGCTCTTTCCTACTGAGCCACACTGCTTCTCTACATCCTTTCCTGAAGGTTCGAATGGCACCCCTAAAGGATTTATCCAATTATCTGTCTTCGAATTTTACTGTCCTTGTTGTATTTATTAAGCATTTACTATGTGCCAAGCACTGGGCTAAGCACGGGGGTAGATACAGTAAGATCAGACTGTCTCTGACCCCTATGGGGCTCACAGAAACAACAGGTATTTAATTACCATTTTACAGATGAGGACAGTGAGGCACAGAAAATGTAAGTGATTTATTGTCCGAGGTCAATCAGTGGTACTTATGGAGCACTTACTGTGTGCAGAGAACTGTACTAAGTGCTTGGGAAAGTAAGAATAATAATAAAAAAAGTGTTAAGCATTTACTATGTGCTAAGCACTGTACTAAGGACTGGGATAGATACAAGACAATCAGGTCCCACATCATCATCATCATCAATCGTATTTATTGAGCGCTTACTATGTGCAGAGCACTGTACTAAGCATGGGGCTCACATGTAGGAGGGAGAACAGCTTGGCCTAGTGGATAGAGCACGGGCCTAGGATTCAAAAGGACCTGGGTTCTAATCACGATTCCGCCAAGTGTCTGCCGCAAGACCTTGGGTAAATCATTTCACTTTTCCATGCTTCAGTTACCTCATCTGTAAAATGGGAACTTAGACTGTGAGCCATGTGGTTGTATTCTCCCCAGTGCTTAGTACAGTGCCCGGCACATTGTAAGCACTTAACAAATACCATTAAAAAAACCAACCGGTACTGAATCCCTGATTTTACAGATGAGGAAACTGAGGCATCAAAACGTTAAGCGGCAGGCAAGTCACATGGAGTACAATACAGCAGCGTTGGTAAACACATTCCCTGCCCTCTCAGAGATTCATTCATTCATTCAATCGTATTTATTGAGCGCTTACCGTGGGCAGAGCACTATACTAAGCACCTAGAATGTACAATTCAGCAACAAATAGAGACAATCCCTGCCCACAGTGGGCTCACAGCCTAGAAGGGGGGAGACAAACATTAAAACAAGTAAACAAGCATCAGTAGCATCATTATAAATAAATAGAATTATAGATATGTACACATCATTAATAACAATAAATAGAATTATAATTATAAACATATACAAATATGCACAAGTGCTGTGGAGCGGGAGGGGGTAGAGAAAAGGGAGTGATTCAGGGCGATGGGGAGGGGAGGCGGATCAGAGGAAAAGGGGGGCATAGTCTGGGAAGGCCTCCTGGAGGAGGTGAGCTTTCAATAGGGCTTTGAAGGGGGGAAGTGTGCTTGACATAGATTTATTTCAGTCCTGAAGGATAATTGGTTGTGTTCTGAAGCATAAGGCTTGATAACCCTTTTCCTCACTCTCCAGGAGCCTGTCACTGCAGATGCTATTCTCATAAAGAGCTATCCTTATAAATATGAATATGAAAATAAGAATCAGTAACTGTAGACCAAACTGCCAAGGGAGGGAAAAAAAAACCACATATCTGACAGGGAAAATCTCCCGTTGGCCGAAAGCCATCGGTGCTGAAAGATAAGGATTTCATGGGTTTCTCTTCTTCAGAAAAAAATTTAAAACTGATTATTTTTATACATTTTTTCAAACAGGAAATTCTTTCATCAGAGGAAGCTAGAGGGGCCAGATGGAGGGCATAGTTCGGCTGGCAATCCAAGGAAGAGGGATTTCCCAAGTCAGTCATTCTCTACTATTAAGAAAGAAGCTGAAATGCTGTCCTATACATGTGCATAGTCTCTTTCATTGACTTCCACAGTAGACGGGGGAAAAAAGCCAACCTTGGAATGTAAAAACAGGATGAATATTTCAACCAAATTCCCAGTGGCTAAAATATCCCGCGGGAGTCCGTTAAGCCCTTCTGGAAGTTGCACTTGATCGTCTTTAGCCCTCCAGTCAATCAACCAATCAATCAGTGATGTTTATTAAGCGCTTGCTATGTGCCGAGCACTGTACTAAGCACTTGGGAGAGTACAGTACTGCCGAATCAGCAGACGCATTCCCAACATTGCTTAGAGGAAAGAACACAGGCTTGGGACAGAGGACGTGGGTTCTAATCCCGGCCCTGCCACTTGCCTGCTGTGTGACCTTGGGCAAATCACTTCACTTTTCTGTGCCTCAGTTTCCTCATCTGTCAAATGGGGATTAAGACTGTGAGCCCCACATTGAACAACCTGATTACCTTGTATCTACCCCAGTGCTTAGAACTGTGCTTGGCACATAATAAGCACTTAGCAAATATCATAATTATTATTATTATTATGTATATTCATGTCTGTCTCCCATTCTAAACTGTGAGCTTGCTGTGGGCAGGGTATGTGTCTGTTTGTGGTTATATCGTTCTCTCCCAAGCGCTTAATGCAGAGAAGCGGCATGGCCCAGTGGAAAGAGCACGGGCTTGGGAGTCAGAGGTCGTGGGTTCAAATCCCTGCTCCACCGCTTGTCAGCTGGGTGACTTTGGGCAAGTCACTTAACTTCTCTGTGCCTCAGTTACCTCATCTGTAAAATGGGGATTAAGATTGTGAGCTCCACATGGGACAAACTGATCCTCTTGTATCCTCCCCAGCACTTAGAACAGTGCTTTGCACATAGTAAGCACTTAAATACCAAAATTATTATTATTAATGCAGTGCTTTGCACACAATAAGTGCTCAATAAATATGATTGAATGAATGAATATGATTGAATTAATGAATGAATACTCTGTTGTAGAAGAGTACAGTGTGCCTCTAATCAGAAACGCCAAAACCCTGCATCTGTAGGAGAAAGGTGGGGTCACCAAGCAGCAAACTGGACACCTCTCAGTCCTCCCCTCATTGGGAGGGGGGACACTTATGTACAATAATAATAATAACTGTGGTATTTGTCAAGCACTTACTATGTCCCAGGCACTGTACTAAGCTCTCGGGTGGATACAAGCAAATCGGGTCGGACACAGTCCCTGTCCCACATGGAGCCCACAGTCTTAATCCCCACCTTATAGATGAGGTAGCTGAGGCTCAGAGAAGTGAAGTGACTTGCCCAAGGTCACACAGCAGACAAGTGGTGGAGTTGGGAAGAGAACCCACGACCTTCTCATCATCATCAAGGGTATTTATTGAGTGTTTATTATGTGCAGAGCACTGTACTAATGTACTAACTCCATTATATTGTTATACAGTATTCCCACAAGTGCTTTGTACAGTGCTCTGCACACAGTAAGTGCTCAATAAATACCACTGATTGATATTGGAAAGAGCATGGTCCTGGGAATCAGGGAATCTGGTTGTAACCTTAGTTATCATCATCATCATCATCAATCGTATTTATTGAGCGCTTACTATGTGCAGAGCACTGTACTAAGCGCTTGGGAAGTACAAATTGGCAACATATAGAGACAGTCCCTACCCAACAGTGGGCTCACAGTCTAAAAGGGGGAGACAGAGAACAAAACCAAACATACTAACAAAATAAAATAAATAGAATGGATATGTACAAGTAAAATAAATAAATAAATAAATAGAGTAATAAATATGAACAAACATATATACATATATACAGGTGCTGTGGGGAAGGGAAGGAGGTAAGATGGGGGGATGGAGAGGGGGACGAGGGGGAGAGGAAGGAAGGGGCTCAGTGTGGGAAGGCCTCCTGGAGGAGGTGAGCTCTCAGCAGGGCCTTGAAGGGAGGAAGAGAGCTAGCTTGGCGGATGGGCAGAGGGAGGCCATTCCAGGCCCGGGGGATGACGTGGGCCAGGGGTCGATGGCGGGACAGGCGAGAACGAGGTACGGTGAGGAGATTAGCGGGGGAGGAGCGGAGGGTGCCGGCTGGGCTGGAGAAGGAGAGAAGGGAGGTGAGGTAGGAGGGGGCGAGGGGATGGACAGCCTTGAAGCCCAGGGTGAGGAGTTTCTGCCACTTAACAAAAATTATAATAATAATAATAATTGTGGTAGTGGTTAAGCACTTACTATGTGCCAGGCACTGTACTAAGTGCTGGGGTAGATACAAGCATATCAGGTTGGACATAGTACAGTGCTCTGACACAGTAAGCGCTCAATAAATATGACTGAATGAGTCCCTGTCTCATGTGGGTCTCACATTCTCAATCCCCCTTTTACAGATGAGGTAACTGAGGCACAGAGAAGTGAAGAGACTTGCCCAAGGTCACACAGCAAAGTGGCAAAGCTGGGATAAGAACCCAAGACCTTTTGACCGCCAGGCCTGTGCTCTAGCCACCAGGCCATGCTGCTTCGCTGTGTGACCACAGGCAAGTCGCTTCCCTTCTCCGTGCCTCAGTTTCTTCATCTGTAAAATGGGGATCCAATATTTGATCTCCTTCCTACTTAGATCGTGAGCCCTCTGTGGGGCAGGGATGGCATCCAACCTGATTAGCTTCTATCTACCCAAGTGCTTAGAACAGTGCTTGACAAACAGTAAGTGTTTAACCGATACATGCGTGGAATTATGTAAAGAGTACAGCTTGACTCTGGGCCACCACACCAGGCCAATGCCTGAATGTCTTCTAAGTAGCCCAACCCTGTTTCTGGGTGACTTGTCCTAATGTTGTTCTGTGCCAGAAAGAAAACAGATCCTCATATCTGACAGACAATGACTCTTCCCACCTTCAAAGCCTTATTGATCCCCGACTAAGCCCTCCATTCCTCTTCTCTCACTCCCTTCTAACACTCTCCCTTTATTCATCCCTTCTCCCAGCCCCACAGCACTTAAGAACACATCCATAATTTATTTATTTATATTAATGTCTGTCTCCCCTTCTGGACTGCAAGCCCTTTGTGGACAGGGAATGCGTCTGTTTATTGTTGCGTTGTATTCTCCCAAGTGCTTAATACAGTGCTCTGCACACAGTAAGTGTTCAATAAATACAATCAACTGACTGAACAAGTCTAGTTTTCAATTCTCCTTAAAACAGAGCCTCTGATTTCCTCCCCTGGCCCATAAATGTTCATTTTCTTGGAAAACTACAGAGGAAGCAGTTTTTACTGCAGAGAAGCAGCGTGGCATAGTGAAAAGAACACAGTTCTTGGGAGTCAGAGGTCATGGGTACTAATTCCAGCTCTGTCACTTGTCAGCTGTGTGACTTCTCTGTGCCTCAGTTACCTCATCTGTAAAATGGGGATTAAGACTGTGAACCCCACATGGGACAACCTGATTATCTCCCCCAGTGCTTAGAACAGTGCTCGGCACATAGTAAGCACTTAACAAATGCCATCATTATTATTACTATTATTACTGTTGTGGCTCATGAATCTGGTTCCCGGATCTGTGAACTCTAACTATGGAAAGTCAAAGTCTTCCACATTTTTTTTTGATACCCTGAGGCCAGGAACAGTTTTCTTTCTCTTACTTTCAAAGTGCTGAGGATGTTATCGTATGCTAGATACGGTGATAAATAATAATAACTGCAACGATGCTGATGAATCTTGTTCCACAGTAGATTTCAAAGTGGAAAGGCTACAGTAACTTTAGGTGCCAAATTTCCCTCAAGGGACCTTGCCTCTTAAAACCCCGTAAAGTAACTCTAATCCAAACCCTGGAAGGGTCTTAGCTGCTGATATAGGCGATTAGTGTCTTTCCTGCTATCACTTAAACCACTTTAGGAGATTTAATTTTTCTCAGTTGTGGGTTTCAGTCATCTAGAGTTGCCCAACCACAACGGAGATGACCAAACAGCTTCTCTTTCAAGATTTCGCTTGCATGATGAGCTATTTGCATTCAGGTTTATCCACGCATACTTCTTAGTGTATCAAGTCAAGACCAAAAAAAAAAAAGGTAATAAAGGGTTCATAGGTTGAGTCCGGACATGACAGCGACGTGGAAAACTTGGCTTCTCATCAAGACAACATTGGTAACTCACCACTCTGTGACTTCGAGTTAGTTTCTGATCTTTTCCTACCCAAGTTTCTCCTTCACAAAATGAGGCCTTCCTCCACAGTAGATTAGGATCCAAAGCAGCAAAGGAAATAAATCGAAGATTTTGATCTAAGTGTAATGAACTATATTATCTCGATCCCTTGTATCTCTAAACCACATCCAGTTTCAGCTTCTTAGATTATAAGCTCGTTGCTGGCAGGGAATATGTCTGCCAACTCTGTTATACTGTACTCCCTCAAGCGCTTAGTACAGTGCTCTGCACACAGTAAGCACTCAATAAATATGATTGACTGATTGACTGATTGAGTCCCATCAGGTTGCGAGATATTTCCTTGGGTTAAATTATTGAAAATACTGAGTTTGGGCCCATTGTAACAGTAAGCGCTCAAATGTGATTGATGATCGATTGATTGACCCTTAAAACTCTCTCCCTTCCCCACCCCTAATTTCTATCTTGAGGTATGTGCAGTAGTGACCTCTATTTTCATTGCTTCATTCAGTTGTATTTATTGAGCGCTTAATGTGTGCAGAGCACTGTACTAAGTGTTTGGGAAGTACAAGTTGGCAACATATAGAAATGGCCCCTACCCAACAACGGGCTCACAGTCTAGAAGTCTATTTTGAAAGGAGCAAATCTGGATTTTATTAGAGTTTGCAAATTCTAGACCACAACCCAACCTATTGATGACAATAAGGAATTTCATAGGGTTCTTTACCACTATGTCACCATTGCTTCTGCCATTAAGACCCCCTCTCCATCCCCCCCATCTTACCTCCTTCCCTTCCCCACAGCACCTGTATATATGTATATATGTTTGTACATATTTATTACTCTATTTATTTATTTTACTTGTACATACCTATTCTATTTATTTTATTTTGTTAGTATGTTTGGTTTTGTTCTCTGTCTCCCCCTTTTAGACTGTGAGCCCACTGTTGGGTAGGGACTGTATATGTTGCCAACTTGTTCTTCCCAAGCGCTTACAGTGCTCTGCACACAATAAGAGCTCAATAAATACGATTGATTGATTGCCCCTGTCTTATAATAATAATAATAATGGCATTTATTAAGCACTTACTATGTGCAAAGCACTGTTTCAAGCACTAGGGAGGTTACAGGGTGATCAGGTTGTCCCACGGAGGGCTCACAGTCTTCATCCGCATTTTACAGATGAGGTAACTGAGGCCCAGAGAAGTGAAGTGACTTGCCCAAAGTCACACAGCTGACGATTGGCAGAGCTGGGATTTGAACCCATGACCTCTGGCTCCAAAGCCTGTGCTCTTTCCACTGAGCCATGCTGCTTATCCTGATCACCTGATCAGGAAGTTCTGCATGGGCGATGCTCCTGGGCCCAGGGAATGGCGATGGCTGGATGGCAGTGGTGGCAGAACTGGCAAAAAGTTGGCACTCAGGGTAAGTCACTGAGAGGGCAAATGATCATCGGCCTGCTACAGAGAAGGCATATCACTCCCAACAAGGTTTTGGTTGATGTGGACTTTGACATTGCTTTTCTTGCACCCAGGAGCAGGTGTTAGACTTCTTTTGGACGAAGGACCTGAGTTCTAATTCTGTCTCTAGCACTTATCTGCCGTGTGACCTTGGGCAAGTCACTTTACTTCTCTGTACCTCAGTTCCCTCATCAGTAAAATGAGGATTAAGACTGTGAGCCCCATGTGGGACATGGACTCCATCCAACCTGATCAGCTTGTATCTACCGCAGCACTGAATATGGTGCCTGGCACTTAGTAAGAACTTAACAAAAACCATTAAAAAAATCCGACTGGAAACAGCTTGCTTGTCTCACAGTCGATTTTATGTTACATATTCAAGACGGGCTGGGAAGAATCTTTATGTCTTTGCTCACAATAGATAAACAAAAAGCATTGTTTATGAACTCACTTTGATATAGAACAAATGAGAAAGTTAGCTATTGTTTTTATTCTAGCCTCTGCATGTGTCCCATTCATCGGCTTTTAGGCCGCACTTCAAATTAATTTAATATTCACTAGAGGAATTTCAGGATTAAGGGACCAAAATGATGGCCTTTTCCCATGTGTCCCAAATCTCACACTGACCATTTGAGAAAAGATCTAATGCACAAATTTGTAAATATCCCAACCCATGCATAAATAGAGTGGCTAATAAAAAGCAAAAACAAATAAAGGAGAATCACCCCACTTGGTCTGCAAAACGCCCAGATGTCATTACATCATGATGTTACGATGTCATATTATTCATTCAATCATATTTATTGGGCACTTACTGTGTGCAGAGCACTGTATTACGCACTTGGGAGAGTATGATATAACAATAAGCAGAAACATTCCCTGCCTCACAATGAGCTCAAGTGCCCTTGGGTTTGTAGCTGTTGGCATAACTATAGCCTTGGGAGTCCCCCCTTTTTTAGCAAGACCTGAGCCCCAAACTCCACTTCTTGTGTAGAAAGGGGACCTAAGGGATTCCACCAATCAATCAATAATATTTATTATTATTTAGTACAGAGCACTGTACTAAACACTTGACCACCACTCCCTAGCAGAGGGATTGGAGTTAGAAGTAACTACATACCACACCTATGAAATAATAATGATAGCAATTGTTAAGCGCTTACTATGTGCAAAGCACTGTTCTAAGCGCTGGGGAGGATACAAGATGATCAGGTTGTCCCACATGGGGCTCACAGTCTTAATCCCCATTTTACAGGTGAGGTAACTGAGGCTCAGAGAAGTAGAGCTGGGATTTGAACTCATGACCTCTGACTCCCAAGCCCGGGCTCTTTCCACTGAGCCACGCTGCTTCTCTAAAAAAGATAGCAAACACGTTATGACGTCTTCATTGAGGCACGTAAGAATGGGTTGTCACTTAAGATCCAAAAGCCCAAATTGAAACACTTACACGATGCATATTTCGACCTCGACAATCCAGAACCGTGGTGAGGGGCTGAATAATGAAGAGCATTTTCTAAACCTAAGACGTCATGTCTCATAGAAAGCTGACGGCAGTAAAGACATTCAACCTAGCCTAAACGTGCAAAAGCCGCTATTGGATGCTTGAAAAAACAAAACAGATGTTTGAAACTGTGACACGAGATCTGCTTCTTTAAGGTTTCTCAGACAGCTGGGATCCACATGAGATAAAGACAACTCACAGAAGACATCTTAATGTGATGGATAGATAGATAGTATCAGTGCTGCCTATTTGAGTCAAATGTTAGGATAAAATGCTGTCGAGAGCTGATTTAAGCTCATTGTGGGCAGGGTACCTGTCTTCCAACCCTATTGTAATGTACTCTCCCAAGGATTTAATCCAGTACTCTGCACACAATCAGTGCCCAAAAGATGCCATTGATAATGATAATGATCAGAGCATTCTCTCGTAGATAAAGAGCTGCATATGTCAAGTCCATGATTATTGAAATTGAACTTCACAGCAATGGATGTGTGATCAGACTGTTACAAGGCTCTCAAAGTAAATGAGCCCCTGCTTCCTTCCTCCTTATTCATTCATTCAATCGTATTTATTGAGTGTTTACTGTGTGCAGAGCACTGTACTAAGCACTTGGGAAGTACAAGTTGGCAACATAAAGAGATGGTCCCTACCCAACAGCGAGCTCACAGTCTAGAAGGGGGAGACAGACAACAAAACAAAACATGTGAACAAAATAAAATAAATAGAATAAATATGTACAAGTAAAATAACTAAATAGAGTAATAAATATGCACAAACATATATACAGGTGCTGTGAGGAGGGGAAGGAGGTAAGGCGGGAGGATGGGGAGGGGGAGAGGAAGGAGGGGGCTCAGTCTGGGAAGGCTTCCTGGAGGAGGTGAGCTCTCAGTAGGGCTTTGAAGGGAGGAAGAGAGCTAGCTTGGTGGATGTGTGGAGGGAGGGAATTCCAGGCCAGGGGGAGGATATGGGCCGGTGGTCGACGGTGGGACAGGCGAGAATGAGGCATGGTGAGGAAAATGAACCCCATGTGGGACAGGGACTCTGACATTCATTCATTCATTCATTCAATCACATTTATTGAGCGTTCACTGTGTGTTGAGCACTGTACTAAGCGCTTGGGAGAGTACAACACAACCATGAACAGACACATCCCCTGTCCACAATGAGCTTACGGTCTAGATGTGGGGAGACAGACCTCAATACAAATAAATGAATTACAGATATGTCCATAAGTGTCGTGGGGCTGGGAGTGGCGGGGAAGAGCAAAGGGAGCAAGTCAAGGTGACACAGAAGGGAGCTGGAGATGAGGAAAGGTGGGGCTTAGTCAGGGAAGGCCTCTTGGAGGAGATGTGCCTTCAATAAGACTTCGAAGGGGGGGAGAATAATTGTCTGACAGATTTGAGGAGGGAGGGCATTCCAGGCCAGAGACAGGATGTGGGCTAGGGGTCGGTGGCGAAATAGGAGAGATGGAGACACCACAGTAAGAAGGTTAGCACTAGAAGAGTGAAGCGTGTGAGCTGGGTCATCTTCTATTTACACTAACACTTAATAAATAATAATAATACTAATAATTGAGCTAATCGCAATTAAATAAGTGAAGATCCCAAAGAGGACAGAGAACATAGTTCAAAACAGTCGTACGTTCTGACTTTAAAAATTGCAAAATGAATAGAGAAACTTGGGAGACATTGGCCGAAGATCACTCCTCCTAGAGGAGTAGTGTAACACAAAAAAAATCCTGCTTTTTGAAGTCTCACGCTGTCAGAGAGCTAGAAAGAGGGGAAGAAGCAGTGTTGCCTAATGGACAGAGTAACGGGCCTGGATTGGTCAGTCGGTCAATCATATTTACTGAGCGCTTACTGTGTGCAGAACACTGTACTAAGCACTTGAGAGAGTACAACATAACAATATAGTGGATAAGTTCTCTGCTCATAATGAGCTTAAAATCAGACAACCCGGGTTCTAATCCTGGATCCACCGCCAGTCTGCTCTGTGGCCTTGAGCAAGTCACTTAACTTATCTGTGCCTCAGTTACCTTATATATAAAATGGGTATTAAGACTGTGAGCCCCATGTGGGACATGGACTGTGTCCAACCTGACTAATTTGAATCTGCCCCAGTGATTAGTACAGTGTCTGGTACATAGTAAGTGCTTAGCTTTTAGACTGTGAGCCCAATGTTGGGTAGGGACTGTCTCTATATGTTGCCAATTTGTACTTCCCAAGCGCTTAGTACAGTGCTCTGCACATAGTAAGCGCTCAATAAATATGATTGATTGATTGATTAGCAAATACTGTAACAAAAAAATTCCTCATACTGTATTACCTCCCCTATTTATAATTTATTTTAATATATGTCTCTCCCTGTAGACTGTAAACTCCTTGCGGGCAGGGAGTAAATCTATCATCTCTGTTGGGTTGCACTTTCCCCAGAGCTTAGAACAGTGCTCTGTACACACTAAGTGCTCAGTAAATACCACCGATAGATTGACTGAGATAGAAGTAGTGAATTGAGAGCCTTAAACCGGTCCTCCTCCTGGATATGTTTCTAATCTTAGGTTGGTCTTATTTGTTTTATAAAAAGACATAAATAGTCCACAAATAACAAAAAAATCATTCCCACCCAGAAGACATTGGTCACAATGTAGAAGGTTGAATTCTCCAACTAAGCAGTTTAAATAATAACAAAGGAAAAACAAAAAAAAAATGGCAATTACCATTTCCTTGGAGTGTTACTGGAGAGATGGGAATTAGAAAGAGGATGCATCTGTAGGATATAGAATGGCATTTCTACAGACAGACAGAAGTGACCTCATAAATCTATAGGAAGAGCTGTCACGTAGTTAGAGCTGCGAGAGGCTAATTCTGTTTTCTAAAAGCTGATTGCCCTGTTTGAAATGCGTGCCCAAAGCAAGTCAATCAACAAGCTGTAGGCAAATCCAATACTATTTGCATAGATGCAGCTGCAGTTAAATTAACCTGCCCCCAAAAGTACAAACTTTAATCTATGTACCATCTCAGTTACTCACCTGTCTTGTTCTCAGGAAACGGGGAGGATTGGAAATTAGGTCTAGGGGAGTCCAGAGTTGGAGATGTTCTCTTTCTTTTCACCTACTCAGGAGAACCTGGAGCTGTAGAATCCAGGGGAATTCAGTGAGAAAAAGCCCAAACATCTGGTTAAACCTGGTCTAAGTATTTAGAAGTCTTTGTTTTCGCAAAGCCATGTTAATCAAAGTACTTATCTTCTTCTGCCTTGATTACTGAGTCAGCCTCTCTCCGGACCTCCTGGCCTCCTGTCTCTCCCCACTCCAATCCATACTTCACTACGCTGCCCAGATCTTTTTTCTACCAAGACATTCAGTCCACTCTTCAAGAGCCTCCACTGGTTGCCCATCTACCTCCACATCCAACAGAAACACCTCACCATTGGCTTTAAAATCACTCAAACACTTGTCCCCTCCTACCTCACCTCTCTGCTCCCCTGCTACAACCCAGTCCGCGCATTTCCGTCCTCTAATGCTAATCTTCTTACTGTACCTCAATCTCATTTGTCTAACCGCTTACCTCTAGCCCCCTTTGGGCTTCTGTCCTGGAATGCCCTCCCTCTTCTTATCAGACAGACAATCACTCTCCTCACCCTCAAAACCTCATTGAAGGCACATCTCCTCCAAGAGGCCTTCCGTGACTAAGCCTTCCTTTCCTGATTTGCTTCCTTTTCTCACTCCTCCCTTAGCCCCTCGGCGCTTATGTACATATCCGTAATTTATTCATTTATATTTGTGTCTGTCTCCTCCTCTAGACTGTAAGCTCATTGTGGGCAGGGAATGTGTCTGTTATATTGTTGTGTTGTACTCTCCCAAGTGCATAGTACTGTCCTGTGCATATGGTAAACCCTCAATAAATATGATTGATTGAAGACACGGAGTCTTCACAATCTCCTTAGAAGAGATCAAATGATATTGCACTGTGCTATCCGGTATAAAAATCACGATCGATCGTATTTATTCAGCACTTACTGTGGGCAGAGCACTGTACTAAGCACTTGGAGAGTACAATATAACAGAGTCGTTAGACGTGTTCCCTGGCTACAACGAGTTTACAATCTTTCCCATGATCATTTCTCGTCATTTTGCTGTTTAATCGCTTACAGTTTTGTTTATATGTTTATATGGCATACCATTTAGGACCTTGTCTTATCATTGTCACATTGTCATCAGAGAAGCAGTGTGGCCTAGGTGGAAAGAGGTTGGGTCTGAGAATCAGGGAACCTTGGTTCTGATCCTGACTCCACCACCTGTCTGCTGTGTGAATTTGAGCAAGTCACTTAATTTCACTGTGGATCAGTTTCCTCACCTGCAAAATGAAAATGAAATATCTGTTCTCTCTCCCCCTCAGATTGTGAGCCCCATGTGGGATGAGGATGGTCTGATCTGCTTATGTTATATCTACTCTAGCACTTAGTACAATGCTTGGCACATAATAACGACTTAAGTACCACAGTTGCTGTTATTAGACCATGGGGTTTCATCTTGACATTAAAGGTAGATTTTGGCCCTGTGAAGCTGTTTTTTGAATTAAGATCATTGTCCAGAAGAGATTTAAACTGCCTCTTGGGATATATGCAGTGGAGAAGACAGGAGCTAAAGTGAGACACCAGTCTACTAAAATCAATTCATCGTACTTGTTGAGTGCTTATTGTGTGCAAACCACTGTATTAAATTCTTGGGAGTGTACAGTATAACAAAATTCGCAGCAGTGTTCCCTGCCCACAAAGAACTTACAGTCTAGTGGAGTTATCTTGAGCTAAGAAAAGGATTATCTGAATATTGATGAAATATAGTTCCTTTATAGATGTGAAAATAGTCTCCATGGAGACCCATTCTCATATACATTCACATGTACACATGCGCGCGCACACACACACACACACTCAATGAAATCCCAGGAAAAGACTGCAACAGATTCTCATGGAGTCTGAAATACCTCGCCTCTGAGCTCACTGAGTGACTAACTTGTTTATCTCCGATGGGAACTGCTCTATTATAATCAAACATTTGGGAAGCATTAGATCTCAGTTTGCTCAGTTCCAATCATTCCCTTCCCCCCCACTCCCCACCTCGAAGCTCTCCCCCCACTCTAAGAATACTCTCTAAAAATACAAGACCAAATGGCACATTGTGTTTCTAACCCATAAGTAACTTATTACTAATCTGTTGCTTCCCTGCAGTCTGCAGCACATGGAGTGCTTTTAGCAAATTACAGTCTTTGCAAAAATATTTACATTGCATGTGACATAAAATAATTTCTTACTAATTTTGTAGACTTTCGCTGTTTTTCTTGTTGCTAATTATTGCTTCACTGTAAAGTATTTTTTAAATAGGTAGCAAATATCTCATAATAATAATTATGGTACATGTCGAGCGTTTACTATGTGTTAAGCACTGTTCTAAGCACTGGGATAGATACGAGGTAGTCGGGTTGGACGCAGTCCCTGTCCCACGTAGGGCTCACACTCTTAATCTCCATTTTACAGATGAGGTAACTGAGGCATAGAGAAGTGAAATGACTTGCCCAAGGTCACACAGCAGACATGTGACTCCTGGTCCTGTGCTCTAACCACTAAGCCATGCTGCTTCTTAAAAGTCAGTATTAATATCC